>NC_085844.1:137793543-138116981 GCF_035594765.1 Anolis carolinensis
GCTCAGGTGTGGCTCAAGCTTGGCAAAGGTCAAATACCTTTTGTGACATGGTTTCCCTTGTGATCTTCTGCTATAAATATATGGAATATAAATATAGAATATAAAACCTTGTTTCAAATGTACATAGATTTAACATGGGAAGGGGTCCTTGTTGTGATTGATGGTTCCTTTGCAAATTGGCCAAGACTTGACACTTATTATATCATTCTAGCCTTGTGTCCTTGGCAAAACTATAGGTTCCCTAATCTTTTATTTGGGGAGGGGGGTCACTTTTGACTACACTATTGTCAATAATTTTTGAGAATTCTTGGTGAGCAGGAGACTCCCAGTAGATTGGAAGAGGGAAAATGTGGTTTCCATCTTCAACAAGGGGGAAAAATAGAGACATATCATTCACCAGTTAACTTGAAGCTGGTACCAGGAGAGTTTCTAAAATAGTTGGAAAGGAATGCCTTGATCTTAAGAACCCACATGGATTTCTCAAAATCGTCGTGCCAGTTTAATCTCTTTTGTTTGTAGATCATGGGAGCACTGTAGATGTAACGTATCTTAGTTGTAGTAAGGCTTTTCACAAAGTCCTCCAAGTTATTCTTGCAGACAAGCTGCCAAAAGGTGGGCTGTTAGTACTGTTACAATTTGTTTGATATTTGATTGACAGACTGACCTCACCAAAGATTCCTCTTCATCCTGGAGAGAAACGGCTAGTGGGGTGTTCTAGGATTTTGTCCTAGTGTCTTTAGGAATTACCTGGTTGATAAAATTGATAGCATGTTTATTAAATGTACAAGTTATTCCAAATTAGAATGGATAACTAATACCATAGAGGATAGAATTCAAAATGATAGTAACTGATGGAAAACTAGGCCAAAACTTGTAAAATAATCAACAGTGATGAATGTGTGATGAATGTGAAGTATTACATTTAGGTTGAAAAAATGAAATAAATATAAGTAGAAAAAAAATCTGCTTGGCAACGGTATATCTCACAAAGATATGGTTCTTTTTGTAGACTTTAAGTTAAATGTGAGTCAACAATGTGATGCAACAACCAAAAAGCCAATGCAGTTCTAAATTGTATTAACAAAATATAGTGTCCAGAATGAGGGAAGTAACAGAATCAGCATATTATGCTTTGTTGAGACCTCCCTTGGAATAATTTATCAATTTCTGGGTGCCACAGTTCAATAAAATTATTGACTGATCAGAGCATCCATGACAGTAAAAAGTCACTAAAGGAGATTGGCATGCTCAGCTTGGACAGGAGAGGACTGATAGTCACACTTAATAGACATACTGACATTTCCAAAGTGATGTCACGTAGAAGATGAAACAAGCTTCCTTTCTGCTATTCCCGAAACTGGGACACAGATCAATAGGTTCAATTTACAAGAAAAGAGATTGCATCTAAAAATCAGAACGACTGTCCTGGTTGTAAGAGCTGCTTGACAGTGATTGACCTTTTTTGGAAGTCTTTAAATACATGTTGGATGGCCAACTTGAAGGGGTGTTTTAGCAGATTAATCCTGCATGAAGGGTGTTGGGCTAGATGGCTCTTGTAGTCTCCTCCTGCTCTATGATTCTACAATTCTGTGCTGAAAACATTTTTCACATGGGGTATAGAGGAAAGAAAAAAAGAGTAAGCGCCTATAGTGAACAGAAAAGGCAAAGAAATTCTATGGAAGTGACATGAAGGAAATGAGAGAAATGGCTGGATGCTGAAGCCAAATGAGTCATAACATTAAATTTAAAGCTTTATTTTACTGTTGTTAAAAATCAGGACACATCAGAAGCAGACATTAATAATTTAATAAAAAAGATACTTTGCTATTTTTATGAGGACAAACAAAATGTACCTGTAAAATAGTTTCCTAAATAGGGAAAATCCCATTGGTTTAAAGCAAAACATTATGATACCATAGAATCACGGAGTTGGAAGAAACCACAAGGGTAATCCAGTCCAACCCCCTGCCATGCAGGAAAAGCAGAATCAAAGCACCCCTGACAGATGACCATCCAACCTCTGCTTAGAAACCTCCAGAAAAGAAGCTTCCATCACACTCCGAGGTAGAGTTCCACTGCTGAACAACTCTTACTGACAGAAAGTTCCTTCTAATGTTTAGGTATCATCTTCTTTCCTGCAATTTGAATCCATTGCTCCATTGTGTCCTAGTCTCTAGAAGAACAGAGAACAAGCTTGCCCACTCTTCAATGTTACATCCTTTCAAATATTAAAATATGGCTATCATGTCTCCCCTCAGCTCCCTCGTGCTTGGTTGCCAAACCATTGATCATTTTAGTTGTCCTCCTCTGGACAGGTTCCACCTTGCCAATATTCTTCTTAAATTATG
Source organism: Anolis carolinensis (assembly GCF_035594765.1). NCBI lineage: Eukaryota > Metazoa > Chordata > Lepidosauria > Squamata > Anolidae > Anolis > Anolis carolinensis. Next base: position 137,795,892 of record NC_085844.1, read on the forward strand.
GTGCCCAAAATTGGCCACAGTATTCCAGGTGAGGTGTGACCAAAGAAGGATAAAGTGGGGCTATGCATTCTCTTGATTTAGACCAGTGGTTCTCAATCTGTGGGTCCGTGGATGTTTTGGCCTTCAACTCCCAGAAATCCTAACAGATGGTAAACTGGCTGGGATTTCTGGGAGCTGCAGGCCAAAACATCTAGGGACCCACAGGTTGAAAACCACTGATCTAAACTCTGATGCAACTTAGAATACTGCTGCCTTTTCCAGTTGCTGCATCCAATATAGGTTGTGGTGCCCTATGGTCTAATTTGGGGAGCACTTCACCCCTCAAAAGGCCAGATAGATACTTCTCTTTTGGCAGAGCACAGACATCAGGTGGATAGAAGATTATATATTGCTTTCCTCCAAGCTATATATTTATTTATTTACAGTATTTATATTCTGCCTTTCTCACTCTGAAGGGGACTCAGGGCAGATCACTAAACATACATATGAAGCAACATTCAATGCCATTTATACACAGATAAGACAGACAATTACACGTAGAAAGAGGTATATATAGGTTTTCCCCCCATCTTCGGCATCTGTGAGGCTTGTGCCCGATTCCAGCCATGGGGGTGGGGTGCTCTATCTTCCTGCCGAAGAGCTTTGTTTGTAAACTTTCTCCTTGGTCGAATTGCTGGCATATTCTGGCATTTCCCTTTTATGAGTGCCTTAAAATACCTACCCACTTTTAAGCAGTACCTATTTATCTATTCACATTTTGCTTTTGAACCGCTAGGTTGGTGGAAGCTGGGCTAAAGGCCAGGAGCTCTCCCTGACCCAGGCTTCGAACTGTCAGCCTTTGGATTTGACCAGATTTACATATATACTGCTACATATATTGCAGCTATCCTCACAAAAACAAGGACATTCAGGCCACAGGCCATCCAAAATCATAAATCATAATACACTAATTCTTGAACTTTTACATTCACCTCACATGAAGACTTCAGCATAGGCCCCTCCACCATCATCCATCATTAGGGATATGGAAGAGCTGAGATGAAACACTGACTTTGCAGTATTTATAAAAAGCAGATCTATTAGTGGCAGCTAATGTGCAATTAATGTGCAGTCTTTATTCTTTCGATATTGGCAGAAAGAATCAAGAACATACTTCAAGAAATTATCCATGTAGATCAGAATGAACTTTTAGCAAAATTACTCAAGAAATAATATGAGGCATGTGTTAGATGTTCTGGAATGCTTAGATTGCCATGATTAACACAAACAGCATTTATATTTTTGGATGTGGAAAAGTTGTTTAACAAATTAAATTAGAATTTTCTCTTCATATTACTAAAGAAAATAGATTTTGGTGAGAATTTGAACTAAGGCCATTTATAATAAATTGTTCATGTATTCTTCAAAGTTTTCTGCCAGAAAATATATTAGGGGATTGGGTGTTTTACATAAAAGATTAGTTCTACCTGAGGACAATAATACTTTTTGTGATATTTTCATATGGTGGCTGGATAGGGAGATAGAACTACAGCATGCATGAACAAAAATAATATGGCCAAAAAAAGAACAGAATCTGCTCCTTTTTTTCCTGTGTGGGAGGCAACATGGAAATCTGTCATAATTATAGTTGTCCTTCCACATTGGTGGCTTTAACTTTTTTCGTTATTCATAGACTTGCTTATAATGTTCTCTGTAAAAATCTCTAGCTCCTCATGTTAGATTCTATGGTAATTTTCCAGCTGAATTTAAACATAGAGTTAGGATTTTTAAAATGCCAATGTCTTTGTTCATGGTTTTCACTTTTACTGTAGTCCTGTGCCCCTAACCCCAGCCAATGTGGAAAGCTGATTGTGTATGTTTCAATTTTGTGCTTTATCACTCCATTGCACAATGGCATTTACCTATTTGCTCCTTAGTCTGATATCTGGATCTGTGTGACTATATTTAGTACAGCGCTACATGAATAATATGATGACGCATTATATGGGTTTCTGCATTTTTACAGAAGTTATTGTCACCATAGTTGTAACTAGAAAGGAAATGGTTGCATACAGGAGGTACACTGGTAGACAGAGCAGTGACTGAGGTCTTGGTGGTGGATCTCTTTCTCCCTCTTTCCATTGGATCTGGGGACCTTGTACTAATGTCAGAATAATAATATCCTCTCCACAAAAAAATAGGAGATGCTTAGATGAGGTTGATCACATATTGATTTGGCATGTAGTAATTATTGAACATAGATAGTGGTGGGTTATGAATGCAAAAAGAGCAAGGGAAGGATCTGGCAACCTACAAAAGTGTCTTGGAAAAAGATGCTGATGGGTAGCGCAAGGGAAGGGACAGAGCCGCATCACAGTCGCAAAGCATCTGTAAAATCCTAATCCAGCTGATCAAGCAGAGACCAAAAGGAAAAGGCTCTGTGCACATTTCTAGAGCTGCTACAGAGCATATGGTCTTCTATTCCCACCCTTGCGTCTACAAAGACAAATAAACTGTAAACCAGTGCAGTAATGCTGCCATTATTTTATAAACAGTCATGCAGGGGTCCTCAAACTTTTTAAGCCAACAGCCAGTTACTTTTGCAAACCATATTTTGTGAAAGTATGGTTTGCGTAAAGTGTGGTGATAGAATCTTCATTCTCACAGAGAAACTGGGAATTCAGAATAATGTCAGAAGGATTGTGATCATTGGGTTGCTGAGTTTTTTTTGGGGGATGTTTGGTTATGTTCCAGTAGCATTCTCTCCTGATGTTTTGCCTGCATCTGTGGCTGGCATCTTCAGAGGCCTGTTGGTGGTGAGGCAAGTGGAGTGTATATATATACCTGTGGAATGTTCAGGGTGAGTGAAAGAACCGTTGTCTGTGTAAAGCAAGTGTGAATGTTGCAATTAGCAAGCTTGGATAGCATTGAGTAGCCAGGAAGCTGCAAATTCAACCAGTGAGGGTATCTTTGTGGAGGTAGCCTGGCTGTTGTTGCCTGAAGGCATCCTCTGGGAGGTGTTAACTAGCAATTTGATTGTTTGCTGTCTCGAGTTCCCCTGTTTTTGTGTGTTCCTTAATCAGATTTTGTTAATTTTCATGGTTTCATGGTTTCCTCCTTTCTGTTGAAATTGTTCATGTGGATTTCAGTGGCTTCTCTGTGTTGTCTGACATGATGGTTGTGATCATTCTTCATTCTTACTATATCCCTTCTGCATTTTAAAACCCCATTAATTTCGATTGGTCCCCTAGGCTACATACACTCTTCAAGATAAACAGATTCTGGGAATCATTAGGAAGCAATTAAAATGGGTAGTTTCTTCTTGATCTCAAGGAGGATGTGGAATACCACATTTCACTATGTAATAGCAACATTTTTTGTTGGATAAAGGAGGTGCGGCTATTATGTGAAGAAAGAAACAATTTTTGGACCCAAAAGAGGACTATTACACAGTGGCAACTATTATGTGGTGTAATACGGTATTCATGCATATAAGTACTCATAAGAAATTGTCTTCATTGGTCTGCCCTATCTAATGTTTTTATTGACTGGTAGCATCTTTCCAGATTTCAGATGGAAGTCTTTCCCAATCTTTCCGAAGATGACAAGGATTGAATCCCCTTTTAAGGCCCTATAATTGAAAAGCCATTTAGTAAACAGGATGCATACTCTGCTCGATGAAAGGCTTGTCCTCTACCATTCTGCATATACTTGTCTAGCATATAATGATCAGCTTCGAAGAGGAAGGTATTGCCTGAAGATTTTCTTCACAAAGCAATGCTGATGGTAGTATAATTTTGAAGAACATCTGAAGCATCCTTACACATTTCCTGCACTTGTGAGAACCATTTATGCTTCTGTGTTTCTTTTCAGGCTAGATTTTGCCAGGTTTATGCAATGTGCACTGTATATGTTGAAAACCCAAGTCCTTGAGTGCCTGAACATTTGCACTATTAGCACTAGCAATACGTATCTTCTACGCAGAGGCCAATAGGTATCCATAACCCACTGTATTCCACTGTTAGAAAACTGTGTGGCTTCTTCTCTTTCAAACCTTGGGCCCTGTTTGCTAACACAGTTCACTGTGACCACTATGTCACCTCTTCTTCTTCTTCATTCACACAGTCGTTTCCGACTCTTTGTGACCTCATGGACCAGTCCACACCAGAGCTCCCTGTCGGCCGTCGCATCCATTTAATTTTCATGGCAAGAATACTGGGGTAGGTTGCCGTTACCTTCCCCAGGGATCGTATTTAGTCTGACCTCCCTGCCATGACCTTCCTGTCTTGGGTGGCCCTGTACGGTTTAGCTCATGGCATTATCGAGGCACACAAGCCCCAGCACTACGTCAAGGTAACAATCCTTTGCATAGGGATGTCACCTCTACTACCAGAATAATCAGTTGTGGCACAGATATTTGAAGAGTTAGTAGGAGTCCCCTGGCGGCGCAGCGGATTAAATTGACCGAAAGGTTGACGGTTCGAATACGGAGAGTGGGATGAGCTCCTGCTGTTAGCCCCAGCTTCTGCCAACCTGGCAGTTCAAAAACATGCAAATGTGAGTAGATCAATAGGTACCGCTCTGGCGAGAAGGTAATGGCTCTCTATGCAGTCATGCTGTCCACATGACCTTGGAGGCATCTACGGACACCAGCTTAGAAATGGAGTTGAGCATCAACCCCCAGATTTGGACACGACTAGACTTAATGTCAGGGGAAAACCTTTACCTTTTCATAGAAGTCCTTTTAGTGAGCCACTGCATGGTTCACAAAGTTCAGGAGGTGTCGCACCCCAAAGGTACGAGAGCACTCATAAAACAACACCGAGGTGTTCAAGCAAAGCAGTTTATTGAGGGATATATATATATATATATATATATATATATATATATATATATACACACACACACACACACACATATACACACACACACACACACACACACACACATGCATGCAAGCAAACAGTAGAAAGAGTCAATAGAGCAAGTAGCCCATAATATAATATCTATAATAGTTCAAAAAGTAGTTCTTCAAAGTCTTTCAAAGTTGTAATCCATAAACAGAACTCTCGGTATACTCGAGAGTCACAAGGCACGAACTCCAACAGGGTATCCTGGAAATGGCACAGGATCAAGAGACAGGAACAGAGATGCTTCTCCCAAGAATGGCAATGTTGACACTGCAACAAAAACAAGGAGCGAGGCTACCGCTCAATGAGATCCAGGACAATCACAGTTTCACATAGGAAAGTTTATTAATTACAGTGCTTGAGAGCCAAACGTTTACTTCTTCTCAGCACTTCTCTTTGACTCCTATCCTGTGAGATAGATTGTCCCCGATCAAAAGACACATCCTCCCTTACAACAACTCCATCTGGTGAATCCAGCCTTGAGTTAACATCGGAATGTTCCCCAATTAGCTGTTCCTCTGTAAGCATAACTTCAGGCACCTGCAATGTCATTGGGCTCTGATCCAAACCCCAGAGAGGCTCAAAATCCAAATCAGCCTCTGGGTCCCACTCCGTCTCCTATGGAGGGCCAGATCCTGATGGCTGAGCTATAACAGGAGGCCATCACGTCTGTCATGCAAATATGCACATGATGTGTTATCACATGATTTGCTGTCAGTCACTGTATCATATTCCAGTGCTTCTTGCATCGTGAATGACTGGGATGGGATTCCCATTATTGCCCCAATGCAGAACCCAGCAATATAACCCATGGAGATAAAGTGAAGTACATGGAAGAACCTTTTTGCCATATTTCACAACCTTTATGCAAAAGATATGGCCCTATCATCATTCCTGGTTTTTGAAGATTTCAATCTTCCTGACCTTATAGAAAACCACATAAACAAAACTGGGCAAGAACCCTCTAAAAAAAAAAAGCACCTCTCTCAGGGATGTGGGACCAATTATAGCACACAACTTGTCAGTCCACGTTAGGCTTTGGTTGACCTCATTCCCCTGCAGAAACAAAAATCTTCTGTGGTAGCAATAGGGAGGAAAACCTGGACAGTCCACTGGGATCTGTCCAATTACGCTGATGCTCAAAGTAAATTGACCTGCCTTTGCCTGACTTCTTTTGACTCTGACTGATGTTTCCTGACTTGGTCTTTCCAGAAGAAATTCTCCCTGAGGGCACCCAGTTCCTTTGTTTACCTCAGAATAGGAGGAAGCAAAATAGTTCCCACTGCAGAAGGTGAGGGTGATATAGGGAGATGGACTAGTTCCCCTGAGTCATTGTCATTGTTAACTACTATGGTTCTAATTGATTGCATGTTGTGGTTCACCTGGTTTTCCCAGCTGGATCATTATTCAGTTGATGCCATGTGAGATTACAAACATCTCCTTTGAGTTGGTGTAAGTCATGATGGGCCATGGGAGAGACTCCTCTTCAAAGCTTCTCCTTTTCAGAAGGGAGAGTGGCAGGAGAATGACAAGAGAGTCACAACCCCAAGCCTGTGATCCTCTGGCACTTTCCCTGGTCAAGAAGTGCGGAGACAGTAGCAGCTATGGATGGGGGGATACACATAAAGGCTATCGGTGGTGCAGCAGGTTAAACCGCTGAGCTGCTGAAATTGCTGACTGGAAGGTTGGCAGTTTGAATCTGTGGAAAGGGGTGAGCTTCCACTGTTAGCCCCAGCTTCTGCCAACCTAGCCCTTCAAAAACACGTAAATGTGAGTAGATCAATAGGTACCGCCTTGGTGGGAAGGTAAATGGCACTCCTTGTAGTCATGCCAGCCAGATGACCTAGGAGGTGTCTACGGACGATGCAGGCTCTTTGGCTTAGAAATGGAGATGAGCACCACTCCTCAGAGACGGAAGGGGAAACCTTTATCTGTGTTTGTTGCTTCTAGGCATTGAATGTTTTGCCTTGTGTTTGTGTTTGCTGGAATCTAACCTGAGTCTTCTTGGGGAGATAGTGCGGGATACAAATAAAGTATTATTATTATTATTATTATTAATCCACTTAACTCGCCACAAAATTCAGCCAAGCACCAGTTTTTGGTTGCTACTCACCATTTGTAGTGAGTAACGGCAAATACTTGGTGCACATTTCAACTGGTATCTGGAGAAGCCAGTCTTTGAAGGACTGCCCAAGATCTTTTATCCATATAATGGAGATCCATAGAGAGATGCAAGTTAGGGCTGATGACACCAGGGGACAGGGTTTCAAAGAAGAGTAGTCTTTCAGGGAAAGGATTTACCTGGCCTCCATCCAGTCTAAATTTGCACATTCAGGTGCAAATATTTTAGATGTTTTGGTACTAATAATAAAGGGAATATATATCTTTTGGGTTGATGAGTCCGAGAGACTCTACAGGGCAGGTCACAGTACTGGTGATGCACCAGTTAGCATTTCTAATTTGAGTTTAGAAGACGGTAGCACAGGAGCTGAGGGTAAAAAATGCTAAGTGCAACAATCTATGTGATGCAACTTTTTTCTTAAACTATTGCTGCAAAGCCAGATAATCAGATCTTTCTGTGGATATTTGAGGAGGACATTGCACCAGGCAATGTTTCCAGAGCATTCCCATCAAGTAAGTAAGTACAGTAGAGTCTCACTTATCCAAGCCTCGCTTATCCAAGTTTCTGGATTATCCAAGCCATTTTTGTAGTCAATGTTTTCAATATAGCGTGATATTTTGGTGCTAAATTCATATATACAGTAATTACAACATAACATTACTGCATATTGAACTGCTTTTTCTGTCAAATTTGTTGTATAACATGATGTTTTGGTGCTTAATTTGTAAAATCATAAGCTAATTTGATGTTTAATAGGCTTTTCCTTCATCCCTCCTTATTATCCAAGATATTCGCTTATCCAAGGTTCTGCTGGCCCATTTAGCTTGGATAAGTGAGACTCTACTGTAAGTAAGTAGGTAAATCTTTATTTATATACCGCCCTCTCTCCCCGAAGGGACTCAGGGCGGTTTACAAGCATAAAAACAGCAACATACATTACATAAGCAGCACAATACACACATTATTAAACAAAATTAAAAACCTATACAACTCATAAAACAGTGAAGACCATAAGAAACAATCACAACAACTACAAAGTGTTCTGATATTGGCCAGTCCAATCAAAATGCACTGACTACTATAGAGATTGAACGGGGAGGAAGTCATTAATTTTTAAAGGATAGTTTTTAATTTCATGTCACGATATTGAACATCCAAATTCAGATATAAATATAATTCAGATGTAATATGCATTAATTTAAATTACTGAAGATGCCAACTATAAAGAATAAAAACATGTATGTGCCCTTTAAGATTTGGCCGTTTGAAGCTGATGTGGCGAGAGAAATGCCTTCCCCTTGTTCTTTCGGAAAGGAGTTTGGGATTCTGCAGCAGACTTGCCGCTCCATTTCTCCTCAACACTCCTTTGCCCAGCTGGTAACTTTGCATGTTTACCTAGGCTCACTGAACTGACTGAATTAAGATTCTAGATTGACATATATGGGACCACAGTGTCTAACTGAATTGTTAGTTTAATTAATTTGAAATACTAAATTTGCACAATTAAGGGAATGTAAATAAATTCAGTTAAATTGATGTAAGTGTACCATGTTTTAGCCACTGCTCAGAAAGTTGTACTTAAAAGCAAGATAAAGTATTAATAAAGTATGAAAATGAGATGATGCACTAACAAAATCACAACACTTGCCCCATTATACTCTTCAAAGGAAAACATCAGGCCGCACAACATAACAGAGCTCACATACACATGCAACAAAAAAGGTTTTTTTAACATTCAATTCAGATAAATGGGAATTCAGCTGAAAAGCTCATGCTTAGCCTTTGCTTTAGTTCCTATTAAAGTGAAGTAGGAAAGGCAAAATAAACGGTTGTTCAATACTCTTAACAACAAATAATGATTACCATCACACTTTAGAAGACATAGGTACTGAAATGAAAATACGAACAAACCTTTATGCAGCACTGTGGGAATTGTAATTCAGATCCCTCAAAATATTATTTTGGATTAGAACCCCAAGGACAAAAATGGGAAAGCAATTATTTTCAATGCTGTGTGTGTTTGTGATTGTGTTTGTGCTTGAAAAAGGCAATGGTCTTTTGGGAAAGTTCTCTCTTTACAGTTTATTACCCACTCAACTATTCAGAAGGGAAATATCAAATGTAATCCCATTTGATACTTAGACACCTAGTTGTTGTGTGCCTTTCTGATCTATGGTACTCCAAGGAGAACCTATTGTCACACCTCAGGCTAGTTTCACCTTGCTTTATACACAGGTTGAAGTCTATTGTAGTTTATTAGGAAATTCGAAATAAACAGTTCTTTAAAAGCAAAAGTAAAGTTCCAAAAGATTGTTGCAAAGCAAGGCTTCACAGAATAATCCAGGAAATCATAAGGCATAAAACAAGGTCCCATTAGAGCATCACAAAGTCACATGAACATGAACACACAAAGGCTGCAAGATAATCCAGGAAAACGAGAGCCTGCTTCTTGACTTGAGCGAGAAGTTGCTTTGACAAAGGTTTGTCTCTCAACACACTGTTTTAATACCCTTTGCATAGCATGAAGGCATTTCTTTGGCTTCTGACCTCCTCCTTTTTTGCTGTTCTAACACTCCTGTAAACCCTGAATTCCAAACGACCAGCTCGATCTAAAGATTCTGTTTCGTCAAGGCCAGCCAGCTCATTAGCATCTTTCTGCATGCTGTCAGACTGAGAACTGACCTCCTTTCCTGAGTCAATTTGCACCTGGCTAATTTCAGTATCATCAACACAATTCCCTGCTGTGAGAAAGCCTCCCTGTTCCTCATCTTCTACAGCAGGGACACTCTGAACCTGAATCCCATAATTCCCATCAGAGTCATCTTGATCCTGAATTCCATAATCCCCATCAGAGTCACTCTGAGGTTCTAGCTGAGTCACAACACCTATCTATAATGGGGTTTTCTCAGCAAGATCTGTTCAGAGGGAGGAGGTCTTAGATTAGTGGTTGTCAACCTGTGGGTCCCCAGATATTTTGGCCTTCAACTCCCAGAAATCCTAACAGCTGGTAAACTGGCTAGGATTTCCAGAAGTTGTATGTCAAAACACCTGGGGACCCACAGGTTGAGAACCACTGCCTTAGAGGAAGGCAGAAGTGTCCTCCCTCTGAACGTGCATCTGCACTGTTATATTAATGCAGTTTGACACTATTTTAGCTGCTATGGCTCAATGCTATGGAATCCCAGGAGTTGTAATTTGGTGAGACATTGCACTCTTTGGCACAGAAACTAGAGACTTTGTAAAAGTCCAACTCCCAGGATTCCATAGCATTGGACCCATGGAAGTTAAAGTGATGTCAAATTGCATTAATTCTGCATTATAGATATACTCCAAGACAGTGTGGTTTGCCCAGTGTAGCCAGATGGGTTTCCATGGCTGAGCAGAGATTCAAACCCTGGTTTCCAGAGCCACAGACCTACACTTAAACTGCTATACCAAACTGGCTCACATAGGACAACACTACATGTATTTTTTTTTTGCCTGTCAAAAGAAAGGTGTCACTCATTTTAATTCTGTTTTCACAATATTCCATGCTGTGAATGCCAATCCCATTCCAGTTCTTTTTCAAATGGGAATTATACAAAGAAGCAGACCAGGGTTCCTTATTAACTAAATCAGACACCCAAATAGTTTTCACGAGGACTGCTGCTAACTGGCTAAGGTCTTGCTGCTTTCATGTGCTTCCTTCTTAAAATGTTCTAAGACAAAATTTATCTTCAGTCACCCATAATAGAAGAACAATGCGGCTGCAGTAATGCATTTCATGCAATGCATACTTATTCGCTGAGGCTTATGAACCAATATACCTGGTAGTCAGTAATGTGTCAAAATGTTCTTATGGTGCATCTATACCAGTGGATCTCAACCTGTGGGTCTCCAGGTGTTTTGGCCTACAACTCTCAGAAATCCCAGCTGGTTTACCAAGAGATTTGCAGGATTTTTCTGAGGCAACGCTGATGGAAACGCTCCAGGAGTTGAGTGTGATGTCTGTAGACCATCCACATTTCGCAGGCATATGACAGGGTTAGGAGGACAATAGCTTTATAAACAAGCATCTTGGTATCCCTACGGATATCCCGATCCTCAAACACACTCTGCTTTTTGGGGGAAAGTGTTGCACTTGCATAGCTCAAGCGGTGCTGTATTTCAATGTCAGTGTTGACTTTTGTGGAGAAGTGGCTGCCAAGGTAATGGAAATGGTCAACATCTTCCTGTTATACATGAATTCAATATATAGGGTATCTCTCTTACTAAACTTTAAAATAAAATTTCTAGATTTATACATGAGTGTACAGGGTACCACTCTTATTTCAGCAAGATCCTTATTAATCTGTAGATAAGCTAGAATTTTATCAACATTTTCTGAACACAATGTATAGGAATAACTCCTTCGTTCTTTCAGATTATACTCATAGAATGTAATTCCTCCTGCAATACTCTTGGGCAGTACTAATCCAACAACCTGCCAGGATGAGACAACCACAACAGGTAGATGGTTTGATGTGTCATGAAAGGACAGAAAATCGTTAATTTGTTGTATTTTTTCTTCTAGGGAAAGGAGAGACATTTCTCCAGTTTTCTGATTCAGTTGCAAATACATGATCTCCTAATTTCCCTGGCATTACCCTTTGGAGTGCAGATTCTTTTCCTGTTGTACCCTTTCCCTTACTGACAGAAACTCAAACTGAACAACAAAACCCTCAACCCTTTTGGTTCTTGGCAGCTTTGGTTTCGGCAATTGAATGTGTCCAGTCCTTTCAATGCAAGTGCTGAGCACAACAGCATTCGCTTCCAAATGGCAGGCAAACAGAGGAAATTCTCATGATTTCATCTTTGTTGTCTCCTCCCCTTCAGTGCGTGTGTTGTGGATGAGAGATGAAATTCCCCTTCAGCTGTGCTAGCTACAACCAAAGTGAAAAAGAACAGCTGGAAAAGAAGTTTCAAAAACTGATAAAAATCCCTGTCTGCCTTCTTAAAAAATGAGGGCTGAAACTGCAAATGGAAGAACTATTTTGTTCCGGCTTTGTTCCAGGAACACTGAACCAGGATGGCCCTGTCTTCTGTTTCACAGAGATCTGTATTCTGTTTGCAGGGCCACCAGAGTACAATTTTCTATTTTATTTTCATTTGTTGAAGATAGGTGGGTGGGTGGATGGATGGATGGATAGATAGATGATAGAACTATATTTCCAGGAACAAAGTCTTATCAAAGTAGCTTGCTACTTCTGTCTCTAAAAGGCAAATTACTTTTCCAAGGCTAGTTTTACAATAAATAGCCTTAACAACGCAGAGCAGAGGTTCCTCAAGATGTCCATCAGGAGTTAATGCCTAGACAGCAAATGGACTGAATAGTATATTTGGACACAGTCTTTCCCACCATGGTGAGTTATAGTTTACTAGCATTTGAACTACTGGTATATTATTTTTCAACTGTGCATTTGTGCACATATATTACATATATATTAACATGACAATTACATAGAGATCTGTGTCATCCTTTCTTCTCTTTTGTGATGTGAAAATCCTGACATTGGACTAACCCTCACATGTATCTGCATGTGCTAAAAGAACTCTCCTTTGCGGATTTTATGAGCCTTTAGTGGTCTACTGTTTTTTCCTGCTGTATGCTGTAGAAAAAACCTAAAATTAACATCAAGAAGTGTGCAGGCGGACAAGTGAACTGATTAATTATACCAATTAGAATGCCCCATAGTTTCTTTCCTTTACATGTGACTAAACAGAACAACAATCAATGTCATTTTGAATTAGTGTTTAGGAATACATAAGGGATCTGTAGGTGTTTTGAATAGCCACTGTTTTGCAGACATTTCTGTCCAATTTTCCTTTATGTGTTATAGTTTCAATTCTGATGAAAAATGGTTAAAAAATCAATAAACCCTCAAAATTGTGTTAATAGAAATTATGGAAATTAATTCTCTAGACTGCTAAACGTTAACACTGCATGCATCATGTAAGAGGCTGTAAAGAAATAAGGGACATGGAGTAGGCAGACTGTATAGAATTAGAAATTTTAGTGATCACAGGTATTTTAAGGATGTTAATTCAGCCTCAACTTTATGGCAATTATTTCCATGGTTATCTTCCTTACCCTACTTCTTCACTGATGGTTCTTGTCCAAATGCATTAAAATTGATACGTTCTAGTTGTCTCCACCTGAAGTCTTCACCTGAACAACACCAACAGCTATATCAGACTAACACATTTTGTCGAGGCCAGTAATCTAGTGTACAATATTTTGGCTTCAAAAAGTTGTCTAAGTAGTGTTGGGAAATATGGGAGGTAGTAGGGTATCTCATTTCTAAGCTGAAGAGCCGGCGTTGTCCGTAGGTTATGTGGCCGGCATGACTGCATGGAACTCCATTACCTTCCCACCGGAGCGGTCCCTATTGATCTACTCACATTTGCATGTTTTCGAACTTCTAGGTTAGCAGAAGCTGGGGCTAACAGCGGGTGCTCACTCTGCTCCCCAGGTTTGAACCTGGGACCTTTTGGTCTGCAAGGTCAGCAGCTCAGCACTTTAACACACTGAGCCACCGGAGGCTATTCGGCTTAGAAATGTAGATGAACACCAACCGCCAGAGTCGGACATGACTGGACTTAACGTCAGGGGAAACCTTTACCTTTACCTTAGTGTATCTCATAAGCAATTAGTATTGGCAAGCTGAAGTTGAATAACAAACTTTCCCACAGCAGCGTCGTTCCACAAAGTTTTGTAGCTTTACATGCAAATGCTAAAGCTTTCATGACATCTCACGGTGATTTCTCTGTAGCATGTGTTCTAGAAACATGGAAAAGTTAGAGATAAGACCAGAAGCTACAAAATGGAAGATGAAAAAACTCAGATTAACTGTGGACTAATTTCTGCAGGAAGAGAGACAGTGTTCATACAACCAACAAATAGGAAATGACATGTATTTATTGTTGTTGTTTATTCATTCAGTCGCTTCCGACTCTTTGTGACCTCATGGACCAGCCCACGCCAGAGTTCCCTATCGGTCGGCACCCCCAGCTCCTTCAATGTCAAGCCAGTCTCTTCAAGGATACCATCCATCCATCTTGCCCTTGGTTGGCCCCTCTTTCTTTTTCCTTCCATTTCCCCCAGTATCATTCTCTTCTCCAAGCTTTCCTGTCTTCTCATTATGTGGTCAGAGTACTTCATTTTTGCCTCTAATATCCTTCCCTCCAGTGAGCAGTCGGACATTATTTCCTGGAGTATGGACTGGTTGGATCTTCTTGCGGTCCAAGGAACTCTCAGAATTTTCCTACAACACCACAGTTCAAAAGCATCTATCTTTCTTTGCTCAGCCTTCCATATGGTCCAGCTTTCACATCCATAGGTTACTATGGGGAATACAATCTATCTATCTATATATATAAAAGAGTGATGGCATCAGGGCAGCGGACAAAACAACAAAACTACAGGCCCCCCAATCTCCAAATTTGACAACACAACCCATCATTCACGGCTCTAGGTTGATACAACAAAAAGATAAGAAAAATAAAGTCCTAATTACAGGGAGAGGAATAATAGTTTTTATCCAATTGCTGCCAGTTTGAAGGCTAAGCTTCGCCCACTTGGTCTCCTAGCAACCTACTCAGTCCAGGGGACAGGCACAGTTAGGCCTCACTTAAGCCTCTTCCACAGATTATCAGATTTTAACTGGATTATATGGCAGTGTAGACTCAAGGCCTTTCCACACAGCTATATAACCCATTTAGAATCTTATATTATCTGCTTTGAACTGCATTATCTTGACTCCACACTGCCATATAATCCACTTCAGTGTGCATACTATACATAAAGACAACCATACAACAGACATTCAATACCACCACTACCTCAACAATTTCTCACCAACATCACCAGACAACGCCACAGCAACGCGTGGCCTGGCACAGCTAGTTGCTTTATATTATGCCTAAATTCTAAGAGATATTCAAACTAACAGCTATGGAGCATGTTGCTTCTAACAAGTAGTGGAGAGCACCTTCCATATATCAAAATTGATACAAAAGCCAGTATAGTACCTATTTCCAGTAGTGCCTCCAGTTGTTTTGAACTACATAATCTCCAGCCAATTTGTCAATGGCTCCACATTGGAGAAAGCTGCACTGAAACAAAATGTTTTTATCTTGTTCTACCAGTGGTTTTGTGTACACACATGTCATTTCTACTGCAAGAAGTAGCCCCCAAGGCATATAAGACAAATGTTTCTATTAATGAACATATCTGTCTTCATCAAGATACAAAAGCAGTACTGATATATCTCCATTGTAATACACATTATGATTTGGATGGAGGTTTTTATTCCACTGTGTGTATTATGATAAAGAAGGGCAGATAGGTAACTTTTTGTCCTTCCAAAATTGAATTTTGTCCCATGCCACACTGCTAATAGAATATTACACAAAAGTAATTCATTGAAGGTAATCCAAACCTGAATGCTGGGGAGATCTTCAATATAAATATATATTCCTGAGGCTGTCTTGCCATATTCCCTGTGCCCAAACAGTGTGCAGGCTCCTTGTAAGTCAGAGTACTGTGATAATCATGAATGCAAATCTATCCCATAGCTTGCAAACAGGCTTGCAGTTTGGCGCGGAGGTCTGCTGACACTCCCTTTACAGCTTTCCATGAATCCTTAAAACCTGTTCCAGAGTTGTGGGAAGCTGTATAGAACCACATTGAGAGTGATATGGAGGCCAAGTAGCTGGGGGAGGGAGGGAGGGGATATGCGGGTGGGTTGCTAGTGCAGTGATGGTTTTGAACTAGTAAGTGCAAAAACATTTATGTATTAGAAAGCTTATCTGTTTTGTAAAAGAGAGTGAAAAATCTGCATATATTTATTGTTTTAAACCACACAAAGGATTATTTTCATGCATTAACAGCCTCCAACATACCTGTTTCAAATTGCTTATATGTAAAATGAACTGGTGTTGGTTAGATATTTGTCATTGTAATTTGGTGATGTCATTCAATGAACTTTACTGTATTAAACTGCTAGAAAGAAAGAGCTATTTGTTCATATTAGGTCACCTCCTCTCTGTCTTTCCCTTTTGGGAAAATGGGCTCTCTTTTTCTCTCTTTTGTTTTCTTTTTTCTTTCTTGATTTATATCCAGTTTTTCTCTAAGAATGAGAGACAAGATACCTTGCCAAATTTTAAGATAAAAGTTTAGTTGGAAACCTGTTTTACAAAGTCCTGATTGAGGCTAATCAATGGGAGACTGGAATCACAAGTTGAGTGCAGTTACTTGCTGTTAAGCTTTTGTGGGCTTTTCTTGTGTTTTAGTTTTAGTTGTAGAACTCTTGAGTTTTTTTTCTGTTGCAATTTCCTTAGAAGCTTAAATTACTGGTTTCCTGATTTACAAATGTGAAGGCAACTCTTACATTTCATTCACATGATCTGCTGGAGGAAGACCTTTAGAACTTCAAGGTTACATGGCCGTATTATTTATGTAAATTTGAGCAAGTATGATGGGTAAATTATGTGTTCATGCTTGTTGAACTTAAAAAAACTAGAAACTGAGTGTCAGGATGCACCTCAATGTCTCTTTTCTTCTCTCCAGATCCTCAGATTTTGGAACACTGTACACCAAGTTGAATCTACAGCCAGGGATTGCTACAGTAATTGAAAACTTTTACATCTGCCCTACTAACAAAAAAAAGGTAAGGGTTAATTTTCCCTATTTGTGGGTCAACTCAGCAAATGGCTGTGGTCATTTTGAGTTTGAAATAAATTCCTAGAGAAGGATGTTGTTGGTATTGCCTTCATAAAGCAGCAGCTGTTGGAAGTGCATCAATGATGCCAACTCTGCATCAACAATGTAAAAGGTTACATGCTGTGCAGTGCTAATTTTAAATAGTTATTAGTTAATTTTAAATATTATTATTATATTCCATTTTATATTTTATATAATTCTATTCCATTCTATTATTCTATTATATTATCCTGTTATTATTATATTATTATGCTATTCTGTTATTATATCCCATTATTATATTATCCTATTAATACCATATTATTATCATATTATGTTATTATTATATCCTATTATTATATTATCTCATTAATATATTGTATATTATTATATTATTATTATATTATCATATTATTATTATAGTATATTATATTATTCATCATTCATGACTACATTGAAACTAGAATAGAGAGAAATCAGTGTGGAAACCTTGTGAAACCTAAACTGCAAGAGGTACCATAGATTGTTGCACATGTAAATAATAGTAGTAACAAGAAATTCTTGATAGGATTCATAGTTTGTCTGGTTATGCTGGTTTGCGATGACAAGTACTTTACAGTATATAATAAATGTTCATTTTGTTGTTATAAATGTGAGCTCTTCTTCATGGAAAAATAAGACATCCCCTGAAAATAAGACCTAGTGCATCTTTGGGAGCAAAAATTAATATAAGACCCTGTCTTATTTTCGGGGAAACAGGGTAGCCTGACTCACACTCTTTTCTATCAAAAACTCTGTAGTTCGATGTTTTTCCAGTATCCTCCTCAAACCTGTTTGACTGAAATAAAAATCCTATCTGTCCTCTTTAGAGGCAGGTTTCTGCCTTTAAAAATGTTTTGCTTACCCACAGTTCTCCTTCACAGAGTTTCTGAGTCATATTTAGCTATTTCAAAATCAATTCTTCCTAGCACCTTCTTCACACTCCTCTCTTTCAGAAGTCATTGCTTTGTTGAGACCTCAAAAAGTCTCAACCAAAAGCAACAAGATATTGTACATTGATATATCCACAAAGCATTATGAAACAGTATAACACATTAAACTATATTTCTACAGTTTTGTATCAACACTAGCTTGGGGACCCGGCGGTGCCTGGGTTTTTAGAAAAAGGAATTGTTTGTTTTGGGATGCTAGGTAATATCACTTAAGTTTGATCCAGAACTCTCGATGGCTGGGTTCAGTGCTGTTTGGATAAGAGTGAACTACAATTCCCAGATTCCCAGGGTAATTACTCCCAAAACCTGCCAGTATTCACAGTTGGCCATGTTGATCTATATGCCAATTTTGGTCCAGATCCATGTTCAGGACTCTCTGGATAAGGGTGAAGTACAACTCCCAGATTCGAGATCAACCACCCCCAGACCAGACCTGTATGCACAGTTGGCCGTGTTGCGTCTGTATACCAAGTTTGGTCCAGATCTGACGTCAGCTGGTTTCAGTGCTATCTGGATGCAGGTGAAATACAACTCCCAAAACCAAGGTCCATTCCCCTACTTCCCTGCATTATGTTCAGTTGGTCGTGGGGCTTCTCTTTGCTGAGTTTGGTCCCAGTCGATTGTCGATGGGGGTCACAGTATCAATGAAGGTACTGCAAGTCCCATCATACATGGCAAGTTTGGTCCAGATCCATTGTTGGTTGGGTTAACAATGCTCTCTGGATGTAGGTCAACTACAACTCCTTAAATCATGGTGAGTTCTCCCCAAACCTCTTGTTCAGTTGCGATCAATTCCTCTGTTAACTGTGTGCCATAGGATAGGGTAGGGAAAGGTTAAGGGAGAGGCAGTGGGCAAGGTCATGCAAATTAAGGAACCCTGGGAAACAGAACATCTAGGATGAAATTGTCCCCACATGAAAGCCTTCACTTGGGTGGGGGGCAGATGGTGTTTGTGAAGGACACTGGCAGGTTTTGGGCTACATGTTCATGGCACTCACTATAACCTGCATGTTAGTGAAGGGAGGGCCATTGGTGTCTCCTGCTCAGTGGGAACTATAGCTGTTTGTGGGGACAGGAGGCTTTCTATGTAAGTTGACACCTCTGCCACATACAAACATACACATTTTTTTACTTTTATTATGTGTATAGATTACATGTCATAGCAATATATACAACATCATTTTACTATCATTAACATATTTACACTACATTATCCTTAGGGTTTCATCATCTTAAAACATTTAAACATTCCTCATAATAATGATGTCTATTATTACATAAAAACATTTCACATTTTCCCCTCCATTTACTAAGATTCATGTGATGATTACCCCATGCTTTAGTTTTTTCCTCCATTTCCCAGGCCATATGGTGTGCATGTTTACATGTTACCCAAAAAGTGAAGGAGGGTATATTACAGCCTCTCCAGTTTGTATACAATAATGGGCACCTTGAATTTGCCCTGGGAAGTCAGAACACAATACTTTATAGGCTTTGAATACACTTAACACCCTTTTTAATTTTACATGGTAGTGCAGAGGGGGCCTCATATAACCCAGTACAAAGCAGATAATCTGTTTTTTTCCCCCATATGCTGGTATATAGAGTGATGCAGATCCAGCCTTGGGTTGATCAGTTCCTGATAAGGTCAATATTTCTTCTCATTGTGGTCAGCTGAGCTAGGATCACCTTGATCAGGAAGTTCCGCACTTTCTGACCCAAGACCTTTCTACGTTGCCATAGAAAATCCAGATTATTTGCTTTGAACTGGATTATCTGACACTGTAGACGGGGCAGTGGTCTGCAAACATTGGTCTTGTTGGGCAAATGGTTTCCAATCAGACATGGAGTAGGAATGTCTGCATGAACAGTTAGATACCAAATTCCCTTCCAATCTTTATATTTACATTAATCTGGCTACAGGCACTGGGAATGCTGGTCTGTACCTTTGATTATGATTGGTGTCCTGACACTATATCATTTTGGCTGATGAGTTGGGGTTTAGCAGTGCATAGTTGAGCTCTGCTGTCCCTCATAGCCAACGTTTGCTACATATTCATTTGCACTTGTTGGTTAAATTCCCCATTCAATTCAGGATTCAAAGACACAACCATTCAATGCTCAGCCTACTCAGAAGGTAACCTGGTTTCTTCCTCGGGTCCTTCTGATTCCATGGCAACCACCCTAGTTGGTGAATTGTCTCCCTCAATGTTTAATGTCCCATCTGTTCCCTCAAATTGGTTCTGTCCCACAAAGATAACTTGTTTGGGACTTTGAGGTATATTTTTCTTTCTTGTTTCACTGTTTTAGGCAGTTTATCTTGTACCAACCAAGTATAACCTTGTGGGAGTAAGCTGCAAAACCCAATTATGTTTATTACGGCCTCCTTAGTTTCCTAGAACAACCCAATGTTCTAGACCCAATTATGTTTATTACATCCTCCTTACTGTTCTTAGATTGTCTAATCTACTGCCTTCTTCAGTCCTCTAAACTCTTTTCTGTGATGTTTCCTCCTTTTTCATTCCTCAAAACTGGTCAAGAAGGAGTCACTTCTCAATCACTTTTTCTAGTTCTCTCTCAGAGATTTCCACAGTTTGTTTAACTCCCTTTAAGTCATAATCTGAGGATTTCCTCATGTTTATCTGACCCTTTTACCTCGGAAAATAATTTTTTTGAAATTAATATTATTGCTTTCCACATTATGTTAGCTTGCTTCCTTGTTCCTTAGGTGATTTCCTATTGTACCTCATACCCTTACTTCAGAAATCACCATACTGAGATCAGGGTTTCTACTAGAAGTGAATTTTCACTCTGTTCTTCAGGTAATCCCCTTCTATACCTCAACCTTTTTATTTCAGGGATGCCATTGTCTATTTGTTCATTCAAGCCTTTTCTTTGACTTCTTCTTTATCAGACAGGTCTTCTGATCTTAACAGTATCAGATCAGTTCCTATTTGATCACATCCTACCGCTGCCACCACATATATATGACAAATCCCTTTAACAGGCTGGTCCTTAACCGCCAATTCCAAAGAATCCAGCCACTCACCCTGCCACCAAATACAATGATACCTTGATTTAAGAGTTTAATTTGTTTTGTGTCTGAGTTCCTAACTCAAATCACTTTTACCTCAATCAAAATTTTCTATTGAAATGCGATTAATCAATTCTGGCTCTCCAGGAAAACCAACCCACCCCCATTTTTTGTTAAATGTTTTTAAACAAAAAATGTACTTTATAGATAAAAAATCATGTATAAATGCACATTCACATTCACATGGAATAATAAAAAAGAAAGATAAACTTTAAAATGGTAGAAACACAGAGTTGTGGCAAGGAAGCAGAACACACAAAGTGAAGAGGCAAAAGCATAATTTTCTTCATACTGTACTCATTCCAGCCTCCCTCCCTCTCCTGCTCTCCCTCCTTCCCTCTCTCTCATCATGAAACTAAACATACCAGGAATAAAACCACACAAAATGAACTAACTCAAAGTTCCTCAAAGCAGACAAGAGCAAAGCGAATAGCAGTCTTCCAAAGTGGACAGGACCACGGGGCATGGAAACACGGAGGTTGCTCCTTGAAGCCCTAAAGCGCTGTAGTTTCACACTAGTGCTCACCTCTAGCGCTAGCTCTTATGTCAAAATGCTGCTCGCATGCCAGAGCAAAACCCAGTCTGAGTGGCAGCTCTTAACTAAAAAAACTCTTAAGTTTGGGATGCTCTTAAGTTGAGGTTCCACTGTATTCCCTTTCTGGATTGGTTGGCTCAGTCTCAGGTTGACTTCTTTATAGTTGTATGGCTTCCCTGGGGTGCAGCGGGTTAAACCACTAGGCTGCTGTACTTGCTGACCAAAAGGTTGGCGGTTCAAATGAGCTCTCACTGTTAGCCCCAGCTTCTGCCAACCTAGCAGTTCAAAAACATGCAAATGTGAATAGATCAATGGGAACCACTCTGGTGGGAAGGTAACCATGCTCCATGCAGTCCTGTCCAGGTGGCCATATGACCTTGGAGGCATCTACAGACAACGCCGGCTCTTGAGCTTAGAAATGGAGATGAGCACCAACCCTCAGAGTCGGACACGACTAGACTTAATGTCAGGGAAAAACCTTTACTTTTACCTATAGCTTCTTTAATTTTGGTATGTGTCACCTGTCTCTACTTCAGGTTTGACAGCTATCCAGAAACAAGTTTCAGTCAACAACAACAATACGTTTATTGGAGAAGCTAGGAAGATTAATTCTTGTTTGTTTGACATGTGCAGTGCTCTAATAAGAAAATAGCTAGAAATCAATTAGCAGTTTCAGACATTTTGGAAAACCGAAATGAGCATCACAAACTAAAACCCAGAAAGGAAAAGAGGGCACTTAGCACGGAGTCGACATTATAACACTGCATCAGAGACTAAAATAATTGCAAATTTAAAAAAACTTTTCAACTGGAATTTTTAGCCCCATTCACATGCACCTGCAATGCTGGGGGAGCCATTTCCCTTTTCCTATGACACTGGGGAGCGTTTGTGAGGGAAGCAACCACATGAGTAGGGCCAATTGTGTTGGTCTTTTCCACTTAATTATTCCTTTTCATCTTCCCCAGCCAACCAGTGGGTAATTAGACAGGAAAGGCCTGTGCCATTGGCCCCACTCACACAGTTCCTTCCTTCACACATATCCCAGCTGTGTGGGGTTGCATTATGAAGAAGCCACCCATGTGGTGTGGGCCAGAGCCTCTTGTTCAATCACTCAACCCTGGCATCCCCCAACAAGACCCTGGATTTATTCCAGCTGGGGACATTTTTGTTTTCATTTTTCTTGGAACTAAATACCAAAAACAGCTGCCACCGCCACCACCTCACATTTTTGGTTAGAAGACATAGGTCATTGGCACTATAATGAACTGGGAAAGATTGTGTTCTATCATCTTTGTATATGTTGAGACTGATAAAACATCTGAAATCTATACTCCCCACTCTGAGTTTTTGAAAAAAAAATCTTGTTCCCACTTCCTCTTCTTAGTACACTGTTTTCTTTGTTAGTCATGGAACCGGGCATTTCTAAAATTGCAGGACTTCCTGGCTTTCTCTCTGTGTCACCCTTGTTTTCGTGCCCAAGACAGACAAGAATTGAAGTCTTGTTATGATGTGATCATCAGGCACGCTTGAAGGAATGGGATAAATTACAGGCTGCTGTTAAACGAGATGACCCAAGCTGGAAGCATATTGATAATGCCCTGTAATTTGGCTTATTTGTCAATCAGTTGCTTCAAAATGACATTTGAAGGCCTGCTGGAGCAAAAGATGTCTAAAGCCGGACTTTGGAATGTAATGAATACTGCTTAGTTCTCATGACAGATGCCATTAATTATGGGTTGCCTAAGGAGAAAAGAACTCTAGTGCCTTTATAGTTTGTTCCTTGGCAAAATGGTAAAGGAATATAGCAAAACAAACATATCACAATGTTCAAGACAGGAAGTTGTAAAGAATTTATTTTAAGGAATTGGCCTTGTTAATAGTTACACATCTCAACAAATTTGGGAAACAGCTGCAAGTCTTATGAGATATGCTGAGGCTACACTGATGTTTTGTGTATCAAGTGCAGAAGTGAATTATATGCACAGTTGCATCTTTAAACATGTGTGTTCAGCTGGGATTTCTCAGATTGCATCTACATATAGCCATATATTCCAGGGTAAAGTGCTCCAGAGATGTTTCAATGCATCCTGGAAGCATTCTCAGGACTATTCTAGTGTCCAGATGACCGGCTAGACCAGTTGTTCCCAACCCCTTTTTAACCAGGGACCACTTTGACCAGGGACCGCTCTCCAACACTAGTATGGTAGAGTCTCACTTATCCGACAGAACGGGCTGGCAGGACATTGGATAAGTGAAAATGTTGGATAATAAGGAGGGATTAAGGAAAAGCCTATTAAACGTCAACTTACATTTTGATTTTACAAATTAAGCACCAGAACACCATCTTTTACAACAAATTGACAGAAAAAGCAGTCCAATACATGGTAAAGTTATGTAGTAATTACTGTATTTACGAATTTAGCACCAAAACATCGCAATGTATTGAAAACATTGACTACAAAAACATTGGCTACTAACAAATTGACTACAAATAAAGATAGAATTGCATAAGATGAACTTCCAGTAACGACATTGTCGGAAATTAAATCCATAAAAGGTTCAGTCCTTACTGCCTAGAGAAAGAGCTGTGGATCCGGGTGGGAGGCAGACTGCATTGGATAATCCAGAACATTGAATAAGCGAATGTTGAATAAGTGAGACTCTACTGTACCAAAAGGGTTACGAATCTGTTTTTGATCGACTTTAAATTCGGTTTGGTTATCTGGGGTACTGATTTAGAAAATTGCATTGGATAGACTACATCAGCTCTAGTTTCTGATATAGAACATATGCCATCCTGTAGTTGCCATCTGCTCACACACAGAAAACCATATTTAATAATCTAGAGCTGATGTGGGCTATCCAATGCAATTTTTTGAATCAGCACCCCATATAACCTCAGGAATAGGCCTAAAAACGAAAACACCAAGGCACCCCTGCTTCCAGATGCCACATGGAACAATTCCACTCAGGGGGAAGGAGGAGGAGGAGAATCAGCAGTCAGGAGGCTTGTTGTCGTGCCTTTTGTGGGTAGTCAGCCTTTCCCCTCCCGACATCCCTGTTGCCTCAGCACTATAAGTGAGTTTCGCGAGACCAGTCTCTCTTGTTACAACGGTGTAGTAACAGTGAGGCCACGGACCATATTTTAGTTCTTGGGGACCATGAAATCACCAGGAAAGGGAACTGCTTTTGACTAGCAACAGGTCTGTTGGATATATGGACACAGGATCGGGCTGGGTCCACCCAGATCCAGTTGTCCACATTTCCAAAACACCTGGATCACTCTGGAGTTACCTTCAATCTCTGGAGTGAATCCTGTTTTCCTTTATACAGGATAAACAGCTAGATGCTACACTTCTTCTGCACATCTATCCATTTGTTGCGTGGACTCCCTACAGCAGTGAGTTTGCTTTATTTGGCCTATGTAGACACAGCCTCAGGTGCACGTATATTGGTATTTGAAAGCATATACATTACATACACGTTTTGTAGCTAAAATAACACAACTCAACACACAGCATTTGTGTAGTAAAGCTTTATAGAGAAATTATGAAGATACAGAACTTGACAAAACTGGTATGAAAAGAGAAGGAGGGGCAGAAATCTGATGCTGGCAGGAGAAGGATGACTCACGAATCCACTGACAGTACAGAGCGTGAGGATGAAAGTGAGCCTGGGAAAGAACCCAGAGCTCTTTTATTACCTGTGTTGATCTTGAGGTGACCCTGGAATAACATGAAAGAAAGGCAATGAGAAAGACGGTAAAAAAGAGAAGAGAGAACAGAAGGATCAAGCTGATGACCAAATGAAAGAATAAAATCTGATGGAGGAAGGTATAAATAGAAGATACTGGGAGAAAGTAGGATAGAATCCTTTTGGGACTTTGAGCAGAGTTATAGCAGGAATTATCAAAATGAGACAAAAATGAACCAAGCTCCATATTATAGATGAAGTAGGGAGATCTGTTACTGAGCCTGCATTACATCTTCACCACAATTTTCTGTTCTTCTGAGCACTTTTATTTATTTTAAATAGTTTTCATTAAAGATTTTCGGTGTACAAAATATTATAAAATTGAGATAAAAAAGAAACAAGAAAGAAAAAAGAAAACCAAAGTTGAAAGGAAGCAACTTATGTGGGTTTTTTGTAGCCTCAAGGGCTACCAAATCCCCACATTTTTTGCCAATGGCATTAAAAGTTGGTAGAGCACCGGAAAAAATGCATCACATAGAAAGGTGACTCTAGAAAAGTGATGCACTTTGTTTCTGGAGTTCTTAATGAGTAAACATTTTGAAGACCTCTCGTAGATGTGCCATATCATGGAGATCAGTTGCAAGAGAGAACAATAACGGAATAACTAAAATTATTTATGATTCCAGCAACAGAGTGAACAAGAGAGATTTCAAGTACAGGAGAGAACAATAATTGGAGAACACAATCATGGCATTTAATGACTAAAAGTTAATTGAAAATGTTTTGTTACAAGGAAAGACTGAAATTAACTTAATGCATGTCAATAACAATTCAGAAAGGACTATAAAATGACCAGGATTTGGAACTGTATGATGTTATTTGGAGGGGGTTGTTTTGGATTTTCTCTCTTTTAGAAGAGGGAGAGTATCGTCAGCTTAAAAGATACTTATCATGAATATCATGAAGGGAAGCGTGGGAAAATGACAGAGAGCCAGAGTTGTTGGGCAACAAGAGTAACAGAGTTGTGTCAGGAGAGCCAAGTTCGAGTAAGAGCCAATATGTGGAGATGTTCCAGCAAAACGAGTGGCAGACAATTACACATTTGCTAAACACTGAACAGTAATTAAGAAGGCAACAGAAAAAGAGGCGAGAAGAAATATCAAGTTGACAGATTAAGATCAATCAGACATAAAGAAAGAATGTGCAGCAGCATAAGCTAAAGAATAAGGAGGGGGAGAAGAAAATAGCAGGACAGCAAACATAACAAGGTAGCCAGTTGGAAACACAGGGCCATGGAAAGTGAATCTAGTTCAAATATCAGCAATTGATTCAGTCCAGATGTTCCATTTGCAGTGTAGGAACTGATTTTGCCTGGTCTAGCTATATCAGGGGTCCTCAAACTTTTTAAGCAGAGGGCCAGTCCACAATCCTTCAGACTGTTGAGGGGCCGGATTATCATTTGAAAAAAAATACAAACAAATTCCGATGCACACTGCATATGTCTTATTTGTAGTGCAAAAATAACAACAACAACAACAACAACAACAACAACAACAACGAAAGAGCAATACAATATTTAAAAATAAAAACAATTTTAACCAACATACATTTATCAGGATTTCAATGGGAAGTGTGATCCTGCTTCTGGCCAATGAGATAGTCAAGTTAATTAGGGTTGTTGTTGTTGTTGTTGTTGTTGTTGTGTGCCTTCAAGTCATTTCAGACTTTGGGTCTAAAATTTATTTATTTATTATTTACTGCATTTATTCACTACATTTATATCCCACCCTTCTCACCCCAAAGGGAACTCAGAGCAGCTGTATGTACATACAATATATTATATTATTAGCATAGCACAATATTAGCATTATATTTATATATATTGAACTATACCACTGTACTGTAATATTATATGTAATATATAACATATAATTAATATTATTATATGGTATTATTGTTAGCATTATATTGTATAAAATGATAATATTCTTATCAATATTATATGTATATACAATATATTATATTATTAAAACTGATATAAAAATATTATATTATAAATAAGGGTGGGGGCCAGGTAAATGACCTTGGAGGGCCGCATCCGGCCCCCGGGCCTTAGTTTGGGGACCCCTGAGCTATATCTTTAAGGAAGGAAGCACAGACATGTAGATGACAACGTAATTTGCCATGCCGTTGTTGGTTCAGTAGAGTTGGTAATGCTGGTGTGAAGGTTTGGCACACAATGTGATAGCACACACTCGAGCAGCATGGGACTGAAACACTAGGCAAAGACACCCACACAGTAAGACTGCTTTATATTCAGTCTTAGGAACAGCAATTAGATTACATAATAGAAGAAACTTTAAAAGAGTTGCAGGGAATTGGAGCACCCTGTCCTTAAAGCTTTAGATATGTATTTAGCATCCTGACTCTACCCTTAAGAATAAAGGTACTTTGTAAATGTATTTTTTTGCCTATTCCTGGCTGAATTGTTTAAAACATACATAAAATAGTGGTTACTTGTATTTTTCTGAGAGGATGGTACAGTTGTAATACCTTCCCACCGTCCTTCCTTCATACTGTGTTTCTATAGCACATGAAAGTGGCATAATTCCATTATCAAGAAACACCAAAAGTATCTCTAGTTACACTGGGCTCTTGATATTCACTGAGGTTTGGTTGCAGGACTCCCGGTGGATATGAAAATCGATGGACGATCAAGTGCTGTTATATACAACAGTAAAATGGTGGCCCTTATATAAAATGATAAATTTAAAGTTAGCTTTTTGGAATTAACTTTTTTTCAAGCTCTGGGTGGTTTTATCTGTGCCTACAGAATCCCTGAATATGGAGAACTGTTTGTAGTCATGTATGGAGAGAACCATTTCATGTGAGTGAATACGAGCTTCACTAACAAAAGAAAGGCCAACATTTCTCATGTAGATGTTTTTGAATTAATTCATCTTACAGATAAATTTATGGGCATCTATTGCTAAAAGTCCATACCAACAAAAACATCTAAGTTTTTAATAGATTGATGAATATTTGCTTTTTATTGTGTGCAAGTCCCCACCTCAAGTTATTCAATTGCTCAAATGTCAAGCTGCTTCACTTGCTAGTCTTTTTCCAATCAAATTGACAAAGGTAAATGATTCAAATGTGACAACACATATTTAGTAATAATCAGAAAATTGTGCATTCCAGACAAAAGTTAATTAAAAAATGGAAAGGTGTGCATGCACTGAATAGGGCATAAATCAGTAGGAAAGCAAGGTTAGCAAGGCAGTTTGGGAGAGACTGTGCATTGCCAAAGCAGCACTTTAGCACAACTGCAAGGAAGTGATTGTTTCCATACTTATATGTTTCTATTTGCTTAAACAATGTTATTGCTGAGAGACAACAAACTGATGTGATTAAAGCCTATGGGCTGAAGCCAGATATCCAGTCCATCAATCCAGCTAAAATGTTTGACTTTTAATGGGTCTGTTCCTCACCCCGCCCCAATCCCAAGAGACAACTATCTAGTTGGAATTTCAAGAGGACAAGGGAGGTGGTAGAGAATGTCGAAACAGGAACCAACAGGCAGCCAGGATTGTAGCTTCAAAAATTGTGCTGGAAAAATACCAGATCCCAGATGGGAATGACTTTTGTCTAGGTGTATCGAGTAGACCAGTGGTTCTCAACCTTCCTAATGCCGTGACCCATTAATACAGTTCCTCATGTTGTGGTGACCCCCAATCATAAAATTATTTTTGTTGCTACTTCATAACTATAATTTTGCTACTGTTATGAATCATAGTGTAAATATCTGATATACAGGATGTATTTTCATTCACAGGATCAAATTTGGAACAGATATCCGATACCCTCAAATTTGAATGCTGGTGGGGTTGGGTGGGGATTGATGTTGTCATTTGGAAGTTGTAATTGCTGGGGTTTATAGTTCACCTACAATCAAAGAGCCCCTTGAACCAATGACAGAATTGGGATAAACTTCCCACACAGAACTCCCATGACTAACAAAAAATACCGGAAGGGTTTGGTGGACTTTGACCTTGAGTTTTGGAGTTGTAGTTCACCTACATCTAGAGAGCACTGTGGACTCAAACATTGATGGTTCTGGACCAAACTTGACATGAATACTCAGTATGCCAAATTTGAACACTAGTGACATTTGGGGGAAATAGACCTTGAAGACAAGCAGAGAGATCTTCAGCCGTCTCGGCCAAAGGGATTCCTAAGACCATCAGAAATATGAGGAAAAGTGCTTGAAGTGCGAGTCACATGTGGGTTCTTTCTACCACATGTAGTGGACTTGTAAGAATCATAGAATCGTAGACTTGGAAGAGACCTCACGGGCCGTCCAGTCCAACCCCCTGCAAGAAGCAGGAAAATCTCATTCAAAGCACCCCCGACAGATGGCCATCCAGCCTCTGCTTAAAAGCCTCCAAAGAAGGAAATAGCCAACAACTTTTGGAAAAGGATCCACCAAAAAATATAGACAATATTATCTACCAAAATTGAAATGAATATTTTTAATTAGGCATAACAAATTTCGGAACAGACAAGAATAAGGATATTTTATTCAATTATATGGTAACGGCAGCAAGAATAGCATACGCTAGACACTGGAAGACTAAGAAACCTCATCAACAGAATGCTGGATTCTGAAAGTTCTTGATGCTATGAACATGGACAGCTTAACTTACCATCTAAAGAATATCCAGGGAATCCCAAAAAGAACAAAAGACTGGACACCAATAAAAGATTTTATGAAACAAGAAAAAATGAACATTATGATATAACCGGCAAGAAGACACATTTGAGAGGAACTCATATGCGGAAATGATCAAAAGGAGGTGCTTGTAGAATAAGAGTGTACTTTAAAGAAATCTGAATACCCTGAAGATGAGAATAGAAGTCAACAAATTCCCCTTTTATTCCCACACCCCCTTTCTATTTATCTCTCATCTCCTATTCACTCTACCCTCCCTTTCTTTTTTCTGTGTCTTTCCTTGTCCCCCAACTTCTACCTATTTTCCTCTATCCCCTCCTTTTCTACTCCATCATCTCTGGCCTTCCCTCTTCTTTTTCTTTTCATCCCCTTTTCTTTTTATATATAAAATTACTTTGTGGGAAAAATACCAATAAAAACTTAAAAAAGTGTTTTCTGATGGACTTTGGCGACCACTCTGACACCCCCCTCATGACCCCGCCCCAGGGGTACCAACCCCCAGGTTGAGAAACACTGGACTAGACTTAATGTCAAGAGGAAACCTTTACCTTATTCCAAAGCATGACGAAGCATCCTGAATCATTACTTGACTTATTATCTTGGCTTCTCTGCTATTTTTCTTGACCTGAATGCTATTTGAGGGATGAACTAAAAACCAAAACAGTTGCCTTTAATTGTATATGTCACTCAGTAGCCCATAATGTTAGAGTTACTACCGGGGGGAGCTAGAAGTTGAATATAAGCAATACCTATTTTCTTGCAACTTACTCCCTTTTAATGGTAATAAAAGTGTCCATCATATTAAAAAAAAATTTTTCATTGCCTTGTAAATCCCAAAAGATGTTTGTGAAACTGGTTAAAGACATGAAGTTAATTTTGGAGGAACATTGACTCCAAGACAGAATCATCTTGCCTCTCAAAGGACAGGTGCAGATATCTAATATGTTTGCAGAGCAAACAGTTTCAAAAGAAGAAAGCAAGCCAATAGGTCACGTCCTGCATGGAAAGCAAAAATGACAGCATTGACAATCACAATGGTAACTTACACTAGGATTTCTCATTGAGAATATAGTGGATATTTTAATAACCAGGGATTAGCCTGGGCTCCACATAAAGGATACCAGTTGTTCGAGAGATGACATATGCATGCAGAAAATAATGTGTGAAGTGACTTATTCATGGGTACAGTTGTAGCCATCTGGCAGTGATATCCATAATCTTGGCAGCTTCAGTGTGGTGGGTGGCAGCACCCACACACAACAGTATAATAGTTCGAGAAATGACAGCTGAGTAACTGCGACTTTTTATCTGTGGAAAGCTTAGATCATTTACTGGTAAAGTAGGCTCTTGGTATCCCCTGGGGTTTGATCCCAGGACCCCCCATGGATACCAAAATTCATGGATGATCAAGTCCCATTGTATAGATCAGTGTAGTAGAATGCAAAATTGCAAAGTCAAGGTTTGAATTTTGGATTTATACAAATATTTTCAAATCACAGATGGTTGAATCCATCAAGGCAGAATGTGGATGTGGATATCAAAGATCCTGACTTTTTGGTACCAGAGGTCAACATCACCAAAAGGGAGGAGCAATTCAACATGATTTCACAAACTTAACAATGTGCATTTGTGAAATGAAAGAACCAGGTCAAGTAAGCCTTGCAGAAGGAAAGTAAAACATTTTGAATCCTCAAGAGACCATTTGAAAGCTTCCTTGAAAATTCATCAGCAGTGATTTTTTTCTTTCGTTACTCTCTACATCTTATGATTTCCATTTTGTTGGTTAAATTTATACACGATGGGGGAAGCTAGTGAGACAGCCTTATCTGCTTTCCCCTTTCTCTCTGTTTTGGTGTTCAGTATGCGCCATTAGAAATTCTTGAGCCAGCTGTTGCCTGTTGTAGGAGGCACATATAACTATGGAAGGATCAGCCATAGTATAATTCCATTATAGCCTTTATTGCAGATACTGTGACTTGATGCTAAAACCCTTTGTTTCTCTAGCCCTGTTTTGCTATCCTCTCAATGCTAATGATACTAAAATCTTCCAGTTAAAGGACAAGGAAGAAAATGGAGGTAAGAAGGAATTTAAAAGATTTTGTTAAAAGGAGCTTCTTTGTCAGAGGCTTTGTTAGCTGAGGTGTATTGCAGCTAACAAATGGCAACATTCATTTTCAATGAGGGCTTGCTGCTTAAGCCTCTCTGCAGTGAGACTGTAGTGGCCATTTTTAATAGGGACAGATAATCTTTTAGAGCAGTGGTTCCCAACCTTTTTTGACCAGGGACCAGTTGACCAGGGACCACTGTTCCGCATTAGTACCACAAGGGTTACGAATCAGTTTTTGGTCAACTTTCAATTTGGTTTGGTTATTTGAAGTGCTGATTCAGAAAATTGCATTGGATAGACCACATGAGCTCTAGTTTCTGATACAGAACATATGCCATTCATTAGTTGCCATCTACTCACCCATAGAAAACCATATTTAATCATCTAAAGCACTATAAGAGGGTTTTGCGAGACTAGTCACTCTTGTTGCAACTGTGTAGTAATGGTGAGGCTGCAGACCATATTTTAGTTCTTGGGGACCACTGGTGGTGCACGGACTACAGGTTGGAAACCACTGTTTTAGAGAAAGCACCTATTAAAAATGGCCATTACGGTATCTCTGCAGAGAGTCTTATTCAGTAAGCCCTTATTAAAATAGCTACTGTCATTCTGCTCCACCATAAACACCCAAATTTGTGGATGTGCCATATTCTTCAGGTTACTCTGTGTTGCCGCTGAACACCCCTCAGATGGGCAAAAAAGGTGAAGAAGGGAAGGAGGCTGCATTTCTTTCTCCAGTTTGGAGTATTTGAGATTTCATTCATTGGCTAAACAAGGTCAAAAAGGCAACATGTAGCATGCCTAGAATCATGGGAAAACCTCGCTAATTGAGTAGTATAGCAATCCTAGAGTCTCAGAAACAGTTACTGAGAGTAGGGCATATATTGAAGTGCATGATATAAACTGCCAGGAAGTAAAGTGCATAAAGAATGTGTATAAAGACAACCACTTTGTTGTTATTTGCTGTCAGGTCAGTTTCAAATTATGGCAGCTCTGTGAATTAGAGACTTTTGTGAGTGCTGGTCATCAGTATGCCTACTCAGGTCTTGCAAATTTATTTATTTATTTACAGCATTTATATTCCACCCTTCTCACCCCGAAGGGGACTCAGGGCGGATCACATTACACATATAGGCAAACATTTAATGCCTTTTAACATAGAACAAAGACAAGACAAACATAGGCTCCGAGCGGGCCTCGAACTCATGACCTCCTGGTCAGAGTGATTCATTGCAGCTGGTTGCAGCTGGCTTGCTCTCCCGCTTGCGCCACAGCCCGGGATTCAGGGTCTTGCCTTTCTGTGACTGTTTAGTTTCCATACATTTTCTGATTGTACCCTATAGTATCTTGTTGATACTGCAGATATATTTGTCACGCAGTTCAGTAATTGTGTTAATTTCTGTCACGTATTCAAATGGACAACAGCTTGGAAGTGAACTTTCTTTCAGCTAAAAATGTTCAACTAGCCTGATTGAAACGTTACCCAGGAGCTCTTAAAGAATCCATCATCTATTCATAACATAGAGGCATAGATGGTCTATAGAAAAAGTGCTGTTGCTGAGGGGTCAGGCTGTCAGTTGTGGTCATTCTCCCCAAACATATTTTATGGCTATTAAAAATGTATGAATTGCTGAGGCCTATATATCCTATTTTTTTAACATCCAAAAGAGCTGCTTCCCCAAAGCATTGAAATATTTAACACACATTACTGACAGGGTGTGTTAAGAGGAGACCCGCTTTCATGGCAAAGATCACTTGGTGAGTACATATTCATTTGCTGCTAGCACTTTCAGTGGTGTTGCGCGCTATGAATACACAGAGTGGCAAGGTCTTGGGGAGAAAGTCACTGATTCGAATGCTTATTATACCTGACCTTTCTCAACACTACAAAACTGTAATGCTGTGCTTAGCGGGCTGCAAGAAGCCTTTCAAACATGCTATTTCATGCTGAGAAGAGAAATAAATGCTGAAATACGTTTTGTACCTTTCTAACTCTCTCATCTTGACTATGCTGCCCCCTTCTCTGATCATGTTCTCTCCAACTGTCCTACATTTTCCTCCTTACCAAATCCACAGTGTGCTTTTCCTTTTCTCATTTCATCATTGGGAAAATACCATTTCTTAGGAGGCATCACTGTAAATGGAGCTTTGCTGTCCATCAATAACTGATCAATGGCTAATAGAGAACAAATGAGAAAGCCTCTGCCAAAGATTGTAGTCAGAAGATGTTTAAACCCTCAAATTCAATCAAGATCAATTCAGAAAGGCAGTTTTGGTTTAATATTTGTTCTCTCATTTTAAAGGAAATATACAGTGAGAGCCAAAGAGCACTGACAGGTGGGATAGGATAGTTATGCTTACAAAATAACTAATCCTGAGGAAGGATGCAAACCTAAGCAGTTCCCAGATACCATAGAAAGTACATAATTAGCTGGTTGAGTACAATACTAAATACCATATATGCTTGAGTATAAGCCGACCCAAATAAAAGCTGAGGCACCTAATTTTACCACAAAAACAGGGAAAAATTATTGACTTGAGTATAAAATGAGGGTGGGAAATGCAGCAGCTACGGGTCAATTCAAAAATAAAAATAGATGTTAATAAAATTGCATTATTTGAGGCATCAGTAGGTTAAATATTTTTGAATATTTATATAAAACTGTTAAGATAGTAATAAGACTTCAATAAGATAAGACTGTCCAACTCTGAATACCTATATACTCAAGTATAAGCTGACCTGAATAGAAGCTGGCCAGGACCCTCACTCGAGTATAAGCCGAGGGGAGCTTTTTCAGCCCTAAAAAAGGGCTGAAAAACTAAGCTTATACTCGAGTATGTACAGTAAATGTAAGTAAAATATACTACTAGTATAATAGTAATATAAGATGGCCATCTGTGCTTGATGGGGTTACACTCTTTCTGAGGACACAGGTCCACAGTCTGTGGTTTCTCCTGGATTTATCGCTGACACTTGAAACTCAGGAGTCGGCAGTAGCTGGGAGGACCTTTATACAGTTAAAACTGGCTGCGACCGTACCTTGAAAAGCCTAACTTGGCCACAGTGGTCCACGCCTTAGTTACATCTAGAATGGACTACTGCAATGCACTCTACGTGGGGCTGCCTTTGAAGATGACTCGGAAGGTGCAGTTAGTTCAAAATCAGCAGGCAGATTACTATCTGGGGCTAGCTATAGGGAGCATACTATGCTCCTATTAAAGCAGTTCCACTGGCTGTCGACACGCTTCCGGGCCCAATTCAGAGTGCAGGTTATTACCTATAAAACCCTATACACTTCAGGTCCAAACTATCTTCGTGACTGTATCTCCTTTTATGAACCGTTGTGGGCTCTGAGACCTGCCAGGGAGGCCCTTCTCTCGCTCCCGCCTCCCTCCCAAGCACAGTTGGTGGGGACGAGAGAGAGGATCTTCTCAGTGGTGGCCCCCCAGCTCTTGGATTCCCTCCCTAGAGAGATTAAGCTAGCCCCCACTCTCCAAACTTTTCAATCGAATCTGAAAACATGGCTTTTAAAACAGGTCGTTGACCTTGATTAGAATTTTAATCAACATTGGATTGTGTCTTAACTATGTTGTTATGTATGTTCAATTTTAATTTAATCTTATTTCATGTTTTATGTTTTAGGCACTATGTAGTGCCATTTGTAAGCCACCTTGAGTTTTCCCAGTGGTAGAGAAAGGCGGGATATAAATATGGTAAATAAATAAATTTTTGTGGTTAGACTCGAGGACTTGGTTATTTCTTCACTCTGGCACTTTGGATTAATACTTGAAAGCAGCCATTTTTATCTGCAGGTACTGCTGGGTTTTATGGAATTTTAAATCTTATTATGTGGTTTTTAAATGTGAAATTGCTGTGTAAATTTATGTTGTCATCGTGTTATATGCTTATGTCTTGTGTATTCTATGTGTGCAGCACTTTGGGGTGCTTTTGTGAGCTGCTCTGAGTCCCATTGGAGAGATGGTGGCAGGATATAAAAAAAGTTTTATTGTTATTATTATTATTATTATTATTATTATTATTATTATTATTATTATTATTATTATTATTATTTATTCCTCCAGATGGGACAAATGTGCTGAGAGTTTTGTTCCTCTAATTCTTTAGATTTTAAAAAATATCTCATTGTTTCAGAATATTTTTTAGCAGTTCCTGGCACTAGTTACATTTTATTCCCACTCGCAAGTGGGCTTTCTTTTTATTTCCTATTTTTTTTAAAACGTCTTAGAGTTATTTTGATGTAGTCTGTGTATTTAATACTTCAGTGAAATGACACTTTTGCACTATTATTGTTAAGAAAAATATGTTAAAATATGAAAGAAATAAAATCCACCCTTCAAACCCATAGTTCTCCCCAGTAAACTGTGATTATAAAAAATCATTTGAAGAGCCCTAATGCAGATGCAATATATCACTACATACAACTCCCCAAGGAGCCCTCGGTGGCGCAGCAGGTTAAACCGCTAAGCTGCTGAACTTGCTGACTGAAAGGTCAGCGGTTCGAATCTCAGGAGCGGGGTGTGTTCCCATTGTTATCCCCAGCTTCTGACAATCTAGCAGTTCAAAAATATGCAAATGTGAGTAGATCAATAGGTACCGCTCTGGGGGGAAGGTAATGGCACTCCATGCAGTCATGCCGGCCAGGTGACTTTGGAGGTGTCTACGGACAATGGCAGCTCTTTGGCTTAGAAATGGGGAAGAGCACCAACCCCCGAGTCGGACAAGACTAGATTTAATGTCAGGGGAAAACATTTACCTTTACCTTAGAACTCCACAAAAGATTCAAATGAGTGGGTGCAGAGACAACAATCATCAGCAAGACCCAATGACTTATATTATGGGAACACGTGTTTCTTCAGATTAATGTAAAAGAACTCATATTCTCTATTATAGTGCTCCAGGAAGCAAGTGTTTTAGAATGACATGTCCGTTATCATTGTAGGCGCATGACATTTTAAATCCTTCGTTTTTGCGTCAGAGGAAAACCTGATATGAACATAATACACTCCTTCTAGCTCCACGTACAAAACATTGTGGCAATAGATGTAGTGAAATCTAAATCTAATGTTTGTTTTGTCAGCCCAATTTGCACATGAATAGTCGCCCCGAGTCCTAGGGGAGTGGCGGCATATAAATTTGAATAATAAATAAATAAATAAATAGATTGGTCATGAATTCATATGCATAAAATGCACAAATGCACATTACCTTGTATTAATATCATCCACTAACCAGCAGAAATAGGAACAAAATAAAATAACTTAAATTAATTGATTACATTAGACATGTTCTAATGTGAAAAAACAATGTAATTAAAATTATTTTTTAACTTGATTGGTCTGTTATTTTAAATTCAAAATTAAGTTATTGATTAAATTGTTAATAAATTGAATAACAAGCCATGTTAAAGAGCCAGCAAAAAACACATTACCCATCTGATTCTACATATTTTGGATTTTTAAAAAACTGCCCCTTTCCCTTTGTGTTTGTGTGCATGTGTGCGTGCGTTAGTCTATCAGGTTTGTAGAATAGCAATGTCTGAGTGATCCAAATCACTATGAATGTTGCAGAAGTTTGTTTTGCCAGATGCAGCACTGAGACACCAAATCTGTACCAGGAAAGTGAATATGAAGCTCTTAACACTGAGTGGGAATCAGTAGACCAATGAAAGGGTGTAAAGAACTGAGCTTATAAGGGATGGGGAAAGGAAAAGTGGTTTGGGTGGTATACATGAAAAATTGGGTTTCTAGGAATTAATGAGGCTGCTTCCTTCCTCTGCTAAACTCAGATAGGGTCAAGTGAGAAAGAATCAAGTTATGGAAGGCATTTTTCAGCTTCGTTCTGTAATTGTGTTAGTGGGAACTTTTAGCTTAAATTTAAATGGCAGTTTAGCTTAAACATACTAATCAATTTTCTCCTTTCCAAGATAATGCAATTGAAATTAGACTTTTCAGTTTACTGTTTAACCAAATGCCTCAACTCATTTTTACTAACACTTATCCCTTTGAGATAGGGGAGCCTCTAAATTGGAACATGTCTGCAGGATGTGTAGGAAGGGCCAAGTGACTATGAGCATAATTAACTAATTTATTGCAAACAGAATGTCTGAGGACACATTAGAAATCGCATTTTATTAGAAATGTAAATACTTGTATAAAAGAAAATACAACTGCATGAATACGCACACCCAGGGAAGAGATATGTACTCTTGTATACACCACAAAATATATAATAGATACTCTGAATCTTATTTTAAGATAGACGTTAATCATTTGACTTGAGATCACAGCAAGACAGAAATATTGAATCTGCCATACACCATAAGTAATTTTGCGCCAATCGGTCTTGCAGCTATAAAAATGTCTTCAGGATGGAGGATGGAGAAAAGAATAGAAAGAGCAATTGTCTCAAAGTAGTTTGGACATTGATTATTTGGCTGGATTATTTGCTTGTCCCTGTGCTTTGTCTTTTTGTAATAGACACACAAAAACTGCAGTCCTATACGTACATGATATGGGGGTAAGCAAATGGTATTGCCTTAGAGTAGGCATAGGGCTTCATCAGATTACACAGGGAAGTGTTCAGAAATGTTCAGAAAAAGAGAGTTCAGTCTAACACAAAAATTGCACTTTAACCAAAACGAATATTGTGGACCCACAGAATACCAAACTTTAAGTGTAGAACTCAACGGAATTTAAGTTATGTGATGAACTAGACAGACAGGATTGTGCCATGTAGCATTCATCCTAAACAAGGGTACTAAAGTAAATCTTACTGAACTCAAAGAAACTTATTACTGAGTAAAGAAAATTTAAAACAATAATGCATAATTAATTGCGAATAATTCATTGAGGATTTTTTTGTATTAAATTATATTGTAAGTCTTGGTTGCTGTGAGTTTTCCAGGCTGTATGGAAAGTTCCCGAAGCATTTTCTCCTGACATTTCACCCAGATCTATGGCAGGCATCTGTGAGGCCTCACAACCTCTGAGGATGCCTGCCATAGATGTGGGTGAAACATCAGGAAAGAATGCTTCTGGAATATGGCCGTACAGCCCAGAAAACTCACAGCAATCCATTGATTCTGGCCATGAAACTTTGACTTGTTTACTTCTTTCGGTGTCTCACAGCTGCTGTAGCTTCATGTATACGTTTTATCTCATATGTTAGTTTTAGCTGTAGAGGTCCTCCAAATGGGGCAAATGTATTAGGAGGTTGTTTGTCACTGTAGTTCTCAGATTTTTGCAATTTTATTTATTTATTTATTTACAATGCTATTACCCCGCCTTTCTCACCCTAGAGAGAACTCAAGGCGGCTTCACAGTGTGACAATAATTCAATGTCTTTAAAACAAGTACAAAATAGACATTTAAATAATAATAATAAACATTAAAATACAATTAAAACATAATTAAAACAACTCTGTCAACAGAGTGAATCACGTGATCCAAGAACGTGGTCCGGGCGTTCCATAGGTCGTTTTCTTGTCTTCATATCTCTTACTGCACCAAATTTCCAAAGTCTTGGTCAAAAAGCCATGCTTTAACTTTCTTGTGGAAGATAAGAAGGGAGGGGGCTGATCTAATCTTCCTGGGGAGGGAGTTCCACAGCCGAGGGGCCACCACCGAGAAGGCTCTGTCTCGTCCCCGCCAATCATGTCTGCCTCCCCAGACGATCTTAGACTCTGAGACGGTTGATAGAAAAAATCCAGATAGAGTTTTTATTGTCCCAGGCATCATCTAGCAGCAGAAATATCTGTAGTCACCTATTCCAGCGTTTTAGGAGCACACGATGTACAACCATGTTAACAGTCAATGTACTTCTTTTAGGGCATGGTAGCTTCAAACTGCATTCACTACAAAATGCACACTGAAAAAAGCACACAGCAGCGTAAAGGCCAGTAAAGTGTATTAAACAATGTCAGGGGAAAATCATAGGGGCCCATCTACACTGGCAAATAATCCAGTATAGAAGGCACATAAGTCTGGGGTGCCCAAATATTGCACCAGACTAATGCATTTTAACCCAGAAGAAAGCTGTCATTCCAGGTTTATTCCAGGTTAAAACAAATACCTGCAAAGGTGCAGATCTTCCAGAAAGACCCTAAGTCAAGCCCCTTCCCCTTAGTGCTCTTCAGTGAGCCCCATATGTAAATCACATTGCATGGTGAAATTAGCTCCACAGAATGTGTAACGCATTATGGTACCCACCTATGTGGGAAAATTTTATAAAATTTGAAATGGGGTGGGGGACTGCTGAAAAACACCCCAAGGGCATAGCTGGGCAGCAGGGGGGTACTTGCCCCCTTCCTCCCAGAACAGAAAAAATATTATCTCCATTGTCAACTATTACTTTCCCTTGTTTATCTTTACCTCTTAAGGCACCATGAAGGTGATTGGAGCCCTTGGTGGTGCAATGGGTTGTGTCAGCAGGAATTATGACTGACAGGTTGGCGGTTTGACCCCAGGGAGAGTGAATGAGCTTCTTCTGTCAGCTCCAGCTCCCCATGCAGGGACATGAGAGAAGCCTCACACAAGGTTGGCAAAACATCAAACAACCAGGCATCCCCTGGTCAATGTCCTTGCGGACGGCCAATTCTCTCACAGCAGAAGTGACATGCAGTTTCTCAAGTTGCTCCTGACACACACACACACACACACACACACACACACACACACAAAACATGCCTCTGGGGCACTGGTACACATATCTACCCAGAATGGGGAAAAAGTCCAATTCTTTGGTGGTGTTACACCCCTGGGCAGCGAGAGCACTGAAAACCAACACAGAGGCCAATAACAATATAATATCTTTATTAAAGCAAATAAAGTTCCAAAAGAAAATAAGCAGAAAAGTTACTGAAACGCAGTCCAAACTTGGGCAGAAGGTAGACCGGCGCCCAGTCTACTCAGGAGTAAGCGCGCCGTCAGACCGCTTGGGATGCATGAGCTAGAGACGATGATGTTTCTCAGTGAGAAGTAACGTTGACACCGCAAAAGAAAGTTCCCAGTGCAATACTTTTATTGCAATTCATAAGCTCCCCCAAACCAGGTGCCTGACTCCCCAATTCTTCCCAAGAGAACTGAGCTTGCCATGGTCACCGCGCCAGGTGCCTGACTCCCTAATTCTTCCCAAGAGAACTAAGCTTAGCCATAGTCACCATGCTCCACTAATCTGGCGCTTCTCCTCAAGCTTTGTCTCTGCGATCTCTCTCTTTTCAAAAAGGCCCTGCGATCAAACGCTAGCCCATCTGGAGAATCTGGGAGAGCTGGCACTGTTTCAAGGGCATCCTTAATTGGTGCTGGCTCAGCAATGTCAATAGAAGGCATCTGGAAAGGAGTTGAATCTTGCTGACTTGGAAGAAAACCAAAGTCTTCTTCGTCCTGATCAGCAATAGCCACAGGGTCAGGGGCCAAAGGTGCCTGAGGTATCACAGGTGGGCATGATTGGACTCAACTGTGGAGAAGAATGCACCTTTGAGAAGGAAAAAACACTGCAATGTTGAATTTGGGTAGGGAAAATGTGTGGCTATCAGTACAATTTCAGCCCCCTATGTGATGGTTAGGTGTGGTTTTAAAGGGGTGAATCTCTGGCAGAACATTACATACTGGACCTGATGTATTTTGCTGATGTGGATTCTGCCCCAGATTATTTTCTGACAATTCCCAGCAATAGCTGCAACATTTTAATCCTGGCTCAAATCAGAATAAAAACTGTATCCTTCTCTTTTCCTCTGTTCTCTCATTTTAATACGTTATTGTTGTTGCTGTTAGTTACAGTTTTGCAGTACATCGGTGTGCCACTACAATGGTGCTTTTATACTATAACATCCATACTCCAAGATTTTAT
Source organism: Anolis carolinensis (assembly GCF_035594765.1). Lineage (NCBI taxonomy): Eukaryota > Metazoa > Chordata > Lepidosauria > Squamata > Anolidae > Anolis > Anolis carolinensis. The sequence goes on from NC_085844.1 coordinate 137,837,645, forward strand.
TTTTACACTTAAAGGATGAGAAAATTTGACTTTCAAACTGCAGGGTCATTTAGCAAAAATGCCCTGGTGTTTTTTTTTTTTACACATTTTGGAAAGCCTTTGCACAAATCCAACAAATTATTCCTTAAAGATACACACACACACACCCCCACACATGGATCAAATGGACATACAGGTGATAACAACTGGCAAGACCAAAGGATCTATATAGCAAGAATGTATGCATCTTCAGAGCAATATGGACAAGCCTGTAAGAATCAGATTTCCCTTCTTAATTAACATGTTTGCTTTAGAAAAGGCTCTTGTAATTTGGCTGCATACCCGTCACAGTCACTCAAAGATACAGTTCTTACCTCATGAATGGCAATGGATATGGCCCTCTCTCAGGGCTTATTTTAACATTGCATTATTTAAATAGCCTGACTTATTATTGTCATCTAGTATTCTCAGCCTTTGAAGGAACACTGTGAACTTTGTTCGAGGGGCTCTCCGCTTTTTCTGGATAGAAGACAATTATCTTTGTCTTGTTAAAGTAAGACAGCAAAGCAGCTGTAACGGAATAAAGGGCAAAGAGGTTGGGAAACACACAAGAGACTCTCAAGCGCTTGCATATTAGAAGCCTAGAGCTACATTTTCAACTGATTTCTTTAGACACCTTGAGGAGTGTACTTCACCATATCTCTTGTTCCTTATTCTTGTCTATGCTTTCAGTCTCAAGAGACCCTAATCAATTTAGAAAACAACTTTTCTGATTATATTAGAATGTGGCGTAAACATTGGCTTTAAGTCTGTGGCTTTAATCTGGTGCAAACATTTGTTTTAAGTTGCAAAGGCTTTGTGTTCTTGCTGAATCAGTGCTGCCTGGGTTTTTGTGAGACCTGTGAAGGGGTCTTGTGGAGAGGTCCCTGAAGGGTTTGGTGATCCTTTTTACCTTCCATTTAAGGCAAAACAAATTAAAACAGCTGGCACTGGTTGATGACTCAGGTGTTTAGATCCCTTTTATGAAATATGAAACGTTAATGGAATGCCAAAATACTTTGGGGCACTTCCAGACATGCAGAAAAGAATCCCCTGTGGTATGAAAGATTCAAAAGCTCTGGGCAGCAATAGCCCAGCAGGGAATTGGTGGTGCAGAAAAGTGAAATTAACTCTGTAACATAGTCTGTGAAAAGGACAAATTAGTTTTAATAAGGAATCCAATCACAGTGCAGGTTGGGAAAAGGATGAAAAAAATGAAAATGATTAAAAAATATCAACAGTAGGCATCATACATGTAGCTAGACGTTGTAGCTGGAGATTTCAGAGTCTCCGGTGGTTGAGAGAGTGCTTTTCAGTTGCTGAAGCCATCTTGCTAGCCGAAATGGATGGTGCTACACATTACTCTTTGGTAAACAAGGGCTTCTTTCTTCTTTCAACAGTCATCTCAAATTTGTTTTTCCAAAGAGAGTGACATAGTGAGATTCCTGGTCCAGGGGGAACTGGTCCAGCTGAGTCCCTGCTCTTTCGATGTAGTAGAATCAAAAAGGGACAGGGAATGGGCCTGATTTGGTGTGAATCATTTGAGCCATCAAATCCCCAGTTGGAGGATGATTCCATCCTTGACAGCTGAGCCATCAAAAGTCAGCAACTGTTCCTGAGCCATTAGGGAAATGTTTCCTTAGATGAGAACAAAGACTTTTGCAAGGTGTCAAACTATATGTCACGCACGAAAGGCTGCGCAGTTGGGATTCACACATGCCAGAGCCCAGGGCTGCTCAGAAGGTTAAGAAATTTATGTTTTATTGATTAAGGGTTTTAAAGATAAAATTGGTTTTGTCACAAGTTCTATTGCATGGCAAGAGACCTAGCTAGACAAAGGTGGGAAGAACCCTTGATTACGTCTCCAGGGATGGGTCTCGTTTGCTTGAAGGAAGTGAATTTTAATCTCTTCCTACGGTTTCTCTCACTACAGAAACTATCTCAGAACCTGCCTGTTTTCCCCTTTTGAACTACAGTTTAGAATGTTATGTTTGAAAATTACTTCAACAAGGTTAAACATTACATTAGCAATGAGAAGTTTAATTTGCTGCAGTAATAATTGAAAATTGTTTAATTTGATTAGTTGATTAAAATGGGAATTTGAAGTGAGGATTTAATAACATAATAGATGTCATTGCTTTTTTTTCCGTGCCAGGAGCAACTTGAGATACTGCAAGTCATTTCTGATGTGAGAGAATTTGCCATCTGCAAGGACGTTACCCAGGGAATACCTGGATATTTTTGATGTTTTTGCCATCCTTGTGGGAGGCTTCTTTCATGTCCCTGCATGGACTGGAGCTGATAGAGGGAGCTCATCCACGTTCTCTCTGGGTTGGATTAGAACTGGCAACTTTCAGGTCAGCAACCCAACCTTCAAGTCAGCAGTCCTGCCGGCACAGGGTTTAACACATTGCGCCACCAAGGGCTCCAATGTCATTGTTGACCTTAGGAAAGTACATTTGTTACTGGTTTCTTCAAAATATCTTTTTGTTCTTTTCAAGTTACTATTCTTGAACTTGATTTTTTTCCCAAATGGTCAACAAAGTCCACAATATGATTGTTACCAGGGAATGATGAGAACCCGGCATGTCTGGAAGATATCACGATGGGATTACTCTCCCAATGCATGGGATCTTGTTTTACAACTTCTTCAGTTAAATTTGTCAATAGTCTGCATGTCTATTTTCTTTCCAACTCCACCAGCACAGACCCTTCACTCACTCTTCACATTCCTTGTTTGCTAAAGATTAATAAGGCATGGCTTATTCCAGCTAGAGGACACTGATCCACTACAAGTGTGGCAATAAATGGATCGCTATAAAGATTAGTCAATCAGTCAAGAATGGAAAATTCTTACTCTAAAGCAGTGGTTCTCAGTCTGTGGGTCCCCAGGTGTTTTGGCTGCCAACTCCCAGAAATCCCAGCCAGTTTACAGCTGTTAGGATTTCTGGGAGTTGAAGGCCAAAACATCTGGGGACCCACAGGTTGAGAACCACTGTTCTAAAGTATATTAGAGTCTATGAGCAGAATAGTATCATGACTCTCTTTGCAGCTCTTTGAGAAATGTAATGTCGAGGATCTTCCAGTTCTGTAGAGTTAGTGTTCAGGGCGCTTTGAGAGGCGATGGAGAAGGAAAGGGGCCACCACTTTCTATGGATGGAAGCCTGTTGTTGTTGCTGCTGTTGATGTTGATGTTGATGTTGTTATGATGTTCCTTCAAGTAGATTCTGATTCATGTAAACCCTAACATGGAGTTTCTTGACAAACTTGGGCAATGTGGGGTTGAATTCCAACAATTACTACCTTTCTTATTAGGCCAAGGGAGTGCGACTTACCCAATGTTACTCAGTGATTTCCATGTCTGAGCAGGAATTTGAACTCCCCAAGTTCAAGTACAGCACTCAGACCACTACAGACTACTGGCAGGAAGCAAACTGTGAAAATGTGTCCTTGGAAACACTTCAGTGCTGACCCAGCAAGCACATTTTGTTGGGAAGAGTGAGTGTCTGAGTGGAGAAACAGCAGGAGAGGAGGAATGCTTAAACTATTGTCTGCCTGGCCCATTTCCTCTTCAAAATCACCCTCCAGCTGCCTTTCTAACTGGACTGCTCCAGATGCATAGTTCATCTGGAATGGGATTTGAAGTGGAGAAATGGTGCATGAGGAAAGGTTTAAGCATCCACTTCCTCACCTCTTTTCTGCTTAGCACTGTAGGTCCCTGTTAACAATAGAAAAATAAAAATCTTCAGAAGTATAAATACACACACTTTCAAGTAATGTAGCATATTTCCTTTGTTACCAAAAGAATGCCGGTACCTCCTTTTGCTTGGTAATTGATGGCCAAGTAGTAAGGTTCACAATTTGTCCTTCAGGCATTCCCTCCATTTAATGTATATGGTGCCAACAATATAATGAAGTGTGTGTGTGTGTGTGTGTGTGTGTGTGTGTGTGTGTGTATACATACATATAAACACTATGTAGTCGTCCCCCCACTCCCTATATATAGCTACAGTCTGCCTTAATATGCAGTACTTCATTTACTCCCAGTAGAACTCCCTCATTCAGTGTTCTTCTCATATGTCAGCCTGGCAACCTTTCAGGTGGAAAATTGATTTCTTTTGTCTCGTTGTTTTAAGTAGCAAAAGGCTGCCTCTCACTGTGGTCTATTTATCTGAAGAGAGAAAAACAAGAATGTCACATTTATCTCACATTTGCAGCAGCACTCAATTATTGCTGCAGTCAGTTCCCTGGGCTCCTATGTCTGGGAGTTAAAAAAAAAACAGAAAGAGAAAGGGATAAAGTACACGTTGCCTTTGACATACTTTTTGAAGGGAATTGGCATAAAGTGTAATACTCAATTTCCCTTTCTATGCCTAAAATGAAAACATTAATTTTTGCTCATAAAGTTCAGTGAATTGAAATCACCCGTGGGCACTTAACACAGATTAGCACACTTATCCTTGCCTTCCTGAAAAATGACAGAAGACAGAGCCAGATTGAGACATGCTGAACTCCTAAACCGTTTCACGCTTAAGAGGAGCTCATTACTCCCTCCCTAGTTTCCTCTCCTGGCTGCTTCTCATCCAAAATCCTAAATAGCAATTTCCTTAGTTTGTTCATGAATCCAGCACAATAACAGATGACCACTTTCCCCAGTGTTGCAGCTTCAAGATGTTCCCTATTACAATATGGTAGTTTCTCCCAAATCTTGGAAAGTTACAGCTATGGTCATATTACTCAACTGTTCTCTAGATTTTTGTTACAGTTACAGTTTTTGAAATTGATTGCTAACTTTTCTGGTAGTATATTTTAGAACGACTGTATTTACTAGCCTAATGTGCCATTGAATCTAATGTGCTGCCGAACATAATGTGCAGTGGCAAAAAATGTGGTCTTTGTAATTTGGCCAAAACGGTGCATATTACTGTTGCTGCGTGCTTAGAATTCCTTCATTGTAAACATTGGAGCCGCAGTGGGTTAAACCCTTGTGTTGGCTGAACTGTTGACCTGAAGGTTGAAGGTTCGAATCCATGAGATGGGGTGAGCTCCCATCTGTCAGTCCTAGCTTCTCACGCGGAGACGTGAGAGAAGCCTCCTAACAGGATAGTAACACATCCGGGCATCCCCTGGGCAACATCTCTGCAGATGGCTGATTCTCTCACACCAGAAGCAACTTGTCTCAATTCGTTTCTGACATGATAAAAAAAATTGTAAATAATTTTGTTAGAACAACAAAGCTTCTAGAGATGGAAAGAAAACCTTGGGTGCATCTATGCTGTAGAATGGATCCACTTTTATTGCCTTGGTTCAATGTTATGGAATCCCGTGGGCTGTAGTTTTACAAGGCCTTGAGCCTTCTCTGCCAAAGAATGCCGATCCCTCATCAAACTACAAATCCCAGGATGGCATAGTATTGAATGATGGCAATTAAATTAGAGATGACGTCCCTCAAAGAGGAGTTGCAGGTGCAGCTCCTGAAGCACCTTCTCCCTTTGCTTTGACTCAGCACTATGATTACTTCATGATGCAAATCTAATGCGCACCCCAATTTTGGCAAGGTCATTTAGACAAAAAAGGCGAGCATTAGATTTGAGTCAATATGGTTTCTTTTCCATGTCAGGAGCGACTTGAGAAACTGCAAGTCACTTCTGGTGTAAGAGAATTGAGTGTCTTCAAGGACGTTGCCCTGGGGACGCACGGATGTTTTACCATCCTGTGGGAGGCTTCTTTCATGTCCCCGCATGAGAAGCTGGAGTTGACAGAGGGGAGCTCACCCTGCTCCCTCGATTCAAACTGCCAACCTTTCAGCCAGCAGTCTCGCTAGCACAAGGGTTTAACCCATTGTGCCACCAGGGGCTGCAGTCAGTATGGTAATTATAACATAAATGATTTTTGTTTCTCCTTTTAGAAGTGATCTTACAAACTACCAATTTGTGGTGTAAAATACATTCTCTTTCAACTTATTTTAACATTCTTAAGAAGCACTGGCTGTTCCAGCTGTGAATTCCTGGGAACTATAGTCCCCCAAAGGTGACTTTTCCAAGCTCTATTTTGGATGTCTTCCTCCCAAACTAATCAAACAATTAAAGGTGAGAGCCAGTCTTAGAACTGGTTAAGTGATCTGATAGAGAAGTTCTTGCCAGCTTTTTAACAGTTTTTCATTGCAAGCAACTGATTTTTCCCACCCCCAACCCCTTGCACACCTTAGTTATTGTAGACCAAAGTAAGGCTTCTTATGACCTCATCAAACATGCTGCTGGAATCGCCATGGATTGTGGTACCCATTGGGGGTGTGAGGAACCCATCACCGCACTGCGCCCAACTCACCCGAGTCCCCATCCCACAGAGAGAAGCATTGACCACCCAGCAAGGCTTGCTGAAGAAGCTGATTTTCCTTTTTGTATAGTACAACTGAATCATTTTCTGCAGAGTCCGCTGTAAACCTTGCACATTGTTGCGAACAGATTGGTGTAAATGAGTGACATTCAGAAACCTTTTACTGTTGGAAAATGTTTTGTGACCCCCAACACTGAGCTAAGGAGACCCCATTTGTGGTCAGGATCCACAGTTTAAGAAGCAGTGGGTTATAGTGCAGATAGAGTGATATCTTTCTAGGTGCTAATAGAGAATACAGTATTCTAGCAATCATCAACCTTTTAGTTATAAATACTCTAGTATGCGGGAGACAAAGAAAATTGATATTTTGCATTTACATTTTGAAATGTAAAAAGGGCTTTTTGTTATGATTGAGCCTCATGGCTCTGCTTCTGGCAGACGTGGACGTAAGACTCCTCGAGAGTCAGATACTCTCGAGGAGCGAGAAAGAAAGAGGCTGCGAGATATCTTTGCAGAACCATCTGACGAAGAATCTTTTAAGGGGTTCACGGAGAGAATGGAGGAAGAGCTGGTTAGCTCGGAAGAGGATGAGATGGATTGGACTCGGGTAAGGGAGGAGTTGGGTGCCACTGGCAATAATGGGATGGAAGATGAATGGGGACCTTCAGGATTAGACCCATGGACAAGCTGGAGGGATGGGACGGGATCCACAGCTGGGGATGCTGTGGGGCGTAGTCAGAGGTGTTCCAGCTCTGATGAGGAAAGTGATGAGGAAACACCCGGGTTAAGGAGGGCAGCTGATAGTGATGAGGATTTGTAACTGGCATAAAATGAGGCTTGGGAGCAATTGCAAATTGCGTTGGGCAAGGTAATCTGGACGAACGCTTGGGATCTGTGTGGGACGCTTTCCTGAAGACTGGTGTGTTTTCGTGTGCTGATACCTTTGACCTTCCGTCGTCTTCTTGACGGACGCCATCTGCTACTCTGGATTTACGGACTGAAACCTGACTACGGGCTCGCTTTCTCCTATTGGACTTGGAAAACTGCAAACGTCTGATTCTGCCTCTCGACCTTCGGAACAAATTGGGACTACGCTATTGCTTCAATCCTTGGCTGCTGAGTTTGTATTGGAAATTTGCCTTGCTGTGTGAAGGAGTGACTCCTAGTTACTCAAAACATAGTGCTGGCAGCAGAGAGGCATCTGCTGCCAATTAGTTGCATTCTTTTGAACTCTTTGTTTCCCAGCTTCTGTTTGTTTATCCCCAGGCTGAAGCAAGCTGTTTTGATTTTACCCGGATTAAACTCCGGTTTAATCCGGTTTACCTTTTGAACGTTTTTCTTGCCTCTTTTTGTTTTTAAAGGCTAAGGTTGCCTTGCCCTTGTCTTTTACGGGCATTTTGAGTTCTGTAAATCCAATAAACTCTGTTATCTTTGATCTTGTGGCGTTCTGTCCTTGACAGATTGCCCAACGCCCATAAAAAAGTTTACTGCAGTAATAAATCTCGTCAGGAAGACGATGGATGAGTTAAAGGCTAAGTTTGACCAATTACAGGCGGCCTTTAACGTCAGTCAAGCAGCTCATGCTGTTAAAGGACATGTTTTGACCCCAGAACGCTTTGACGGATCCAGGTGCAAACTGCCAACTTTTTTGGCACAAGTTGAGCTTTATTTTTCTCAGCTCAGTGCTCATGCTTACCCTACGGACACTAGCAAGGTGGCATTTATTTTGAGTTTGTTGACTGGTCCTGCAGGACAATGGGCCACCAATTTGATTTTGGGAAATGACCCAGTCAAAGACAATTTGAATAATTTCAAGAAGCTTCTAACTGACACTTTTGGGGATCCCCTCCGTACGGAGAATGCTGGGTGGGCTCTGTATCGGTTGAAACAGGGAAAGGGGACTGTTTTGGATTACTTAAATAAGTTTAATTTGTACCGTCACCAGCTGGATTGGGGGGAAAATGCATTCATGCTTTTGTTTACTGCTGGTTTAAGTGATTACCTCCAGGACGAATTGGCACGCTTGGAGCCGGCTGAAAATTGGGATGCCTTAGTAGCTAAAGTGCTGCGTTTGGACGCCAGGTTCGAGTCCCGTAAGCACTCAAAAGCAATGTGTGCGCCACCTATGCATGTAACCAAGGCACCTGTGGTGATGGGGGAAGAGCCTATGGAGCTTGGGGTCTTTAAAAAGCTGTCTACTGAAGAAAAGAACCGTAGGAGGCAGCTGGGGTTGTGTTTGTACTGTGGGAATGCTGGGCATTTTGCCAAAAACTGTAATGTGAAACCTTCCCAGCTGTCGGGAAAAGGCCAGCCCTAGTGCGACGTGAGTCCAACGCATTAGGGCTTCTAAAGCAGTCAGCTGAGGGGAAGAAGCATGTTTTCGTACCCATTACGTTATCTGTTGGGGGAAAGGAACTTGTTTCTACTTTGGCACTGCTGGACTCAGGGGCTACGGTCTCTTACGTAGATATTGAGTTTGCTAGGAAGCATGGCATTCCTATAGTGCGCAAGGCATGCGACGTGTGGGTGGAAGGTGCGGATGGGAGACTATTGGAGACTGGGGTGGTTAACCATGAGACCTCAGCAGTAATGTGGGAAGTGCAGGGAGTAACGGGAACGTTTGTGTGGGATATTACGAGCTTGCCCAGATACGATGTGATCTTAGGGATGGATTGGCTAGCCGTAGTAAATCCACAAGTGGATTGGGTGGCACGTAAGCTGACCTTAAAGAGGCAGGGTTGTTGTACTCTGAATACTACTCAGCCTGATATGGAGGGAGTGCCTGATGAGTATGGGGAGTTCGCTGATGTATTCTGTAAAAAGGAAGCGGACAAGTTACCGCCGCATAGGCCGTATGATTGCGCCATTAAACTAGCGGAAGGTGCAAGATTGCCAGCGGGAAGGCTGTACGCCTTGACTGTACCGGAAAGGCAAGCTTTACGAGAGTTCCTAGATGAGAATTTAGCCAAGGGGTTTATTCGCCCATCTAGCTCTCCAACTGCGGCGCCGGTATTCTTTGTGGCCAAGAAGACTGGGGATCTTAGGTTGGTTTGCGACTATCGTATCCTTAACAAATACACCATTCGGGATAGGTACCCGCTACCTTTAATCTCGGAACTGCTATCAAGGGTGCAAGGGGCTAAGGTCTTTACCAAACTTGACCTGCGGGGGGCGTATAACTTAATCAGAATACGGGAAGGTGATGAATGGAAGACGGCATTTAACACGTGTTTCGGATGCCACGAGTTCCGAGTCATGCCTTTCGGACTTTGCAATGCGCCCGCGGTCTTCCAGAGGTTCATAAACGATGTGTTTAGGGACCTAATTGATCAATTTGTGGTAGTTTATTTGGATGATATCTTGATTTTTTCTAAGGACGAGAAAGAACATCGTCAGCATGTCAAGCAGGTTCTGCACCGCCTGCGGGCTAGTGGGCTCTTCGCCAAGGCTTCCAAGTGCGTCTTTCATGTGCCTGAAGTGGAGTTCCTAGGTCATGTAGTGTCAGGTAGGGAACTTAAAATGGACCCACATAAGGTTGACGCAGTCAACTCATGGCAGGAGCTCAAGACCAAGAAGGATGTGCAAAGGTTCTTAGGGTTCGCTAATTACTACCGGGAGTTTATCCCGAATTTTGCCAAGCTCACGGTGCCTTTGACGCAGCTCCTGCGTAAGAAACAGCCATTTGTGTGGGGGCGGGAAGCTCACGACGCGTTTTTGCAACTAAAATCTAGCTTTCAATCAGACAACATACTAACACACCCTGATGTAGACAAACCGTTCGTGGTAGAAGCAGACGCTTCTAGCTACGCGTTGGGGGCTGTATTGTCTCAGAAAGATTCTTCAGGGACCTTGCATCCCTGTGGATTTTATTCGCGGCAACTAACACCATTTGAGCAGAACTATACCATATGGGAGAAGGAGTTGTTGGCGACTAAGGTGGCGTTTGAGGTGTGGCGGCACTGGCTAGAAGGGGCGCGACACCAAATCGTGGTCAGGTCTGATCATAAGAATTTGGAGCACTTGCAAACAGCTAAAAAGTTAAACCAGCGTCAAATCCGATGGGCTTTGTTTTTCTCCAGGTTTAACTTCAAGGTGCAATTTGTGGAAGGGAAGGCAAACTTGCGGGCCGATGCCTTGTCCCGCAAGCCGGAGTTTAAGACCAATGAGCAGGTAGTATGTCAAACCATCTTGCCTACTGCCTCTCTATGTGTTGTAGATAATGAGCCCGGGTTACATGACCAGATCATTGAGGCTCAAAGAGAAGATGTGTGGACTCAGGAACAACTCATGCTGTTGTCAGCAGGTAACCGTACAATACTGCCTCACCTACAAGACCAAGACGGAGTATTGGTACGCAGGGGGCAGGTCTATGTACCAGTGGGGGCCCTCAGGTTAGAGGTAATTAGAGCCCACCATGATGAACCCATGGCTGGGCACTTTGGCAGATTCAAGACCGTGCAGCTCATTACTAGGAGCTACTGGTGGCCAAAGATGCGGCAAGACATTCTGCGCTTTTGTGACAGCTGCGCTGTTTGCCAGCAGAGTAAGACGCCTGTGGGGCGCCCTAGAGGGTTGTTGTCGTCTCTACCTGTTCCTGAGAGGCCATGGCAAATCATTTCCATGGATTTCATTTCAGATTTGCCTAAGCCTGGGGGTTATACTTGTATTTGGGTGGTGGTGGATTTATTTAGCAAGCTGGCTCATTTTATTCCTTGTTCGACCATTCCGGCGGCCCCTACGTTGGCCTTATTGTTTACTAAGCACATCTACCGTTTGCACGGAGCTCCTGAGGTGATTATTTCGGATAGGGCTCCACAATTTGTGTCACGCTTTTGGAAACACTTCCATGAGTGCTTAGGTACTAAGTTAAACGTCTCTTCAGCGTTTCATCCGCAAACGGATGGTCAGTCGGAACGGGTTAATGGGCTCTTAGAGCAATATTTACGTTGTTTTTGTTTAGATCAACCCACTGCTTGGGTGAAGTGGCTACCGGTGGCGGAGTTTGCTTACAACAATGCGGTGCACACGTCTAGTCAGCATACGCCATTTGAACTGACTTATGGTTTTCACCCACGGGGAGGTGTGGCGCCGTCGACCAATGTGGTCTCTTCTGACCCTGTGTACCGCTCCTCGGAAATGGCTGCGTTGCATGATGTTGCCCGTCGCTTGCTGTTGGAAGCTAAGGCAACGCAAAAGACTCAGGCCGATCGCCGCAGGCAGGCAGGGGAGGAGTTGGAAGAAGGGGATTTGGTGTGGTTGTCTTCCAAGCATATTAAACAGGCTGGGGGAAAGTTTGCGCCTCGGTATTTGGGTCCCTTTCCTATAGTTAAAAAGATCTCTTCCGTTGCGTTTCGTTTGCGTTTACCATCTAGTTTAAAGGTCCATCCAGTGTTCCATCGTTCGCTGTTGAAATTGGATACCTCCAGTCGTCGTAATGCTATAGCGGAGGATATCACTGCCACCTCTCCGCCTTCGGGGGAGGAGGCCTTTGTGAGAGGGGATAGTGTTATGATTGAGCCTCATGGCTCTGCTTCTGGCAGACGTGGACGTAAGACTCCTCGAGAGTCAGATACTCTCGAGGAGCGAGAAAGAAAGAGGCTGCGAGATATCTTTGCAGAACCATCTGACGAAGAATCTTTTAAGGGGTTCACGGAGAGAATGGAGGAAGAGCTGGTTAGCTCGGAAGAGGATGAGATGGATTGGACTCGGGTAAGGGAGGAGTTGGGTGCCACTGGCAATAATGGGATGGAAGATGAATGGGGACCTTCAGGATTAGACCCATGGACAAGCTGGAGGGATGGGACGGGATCCACAGCTGGGGATGCTGTGGGGCGTAGTCAGAGGTGTTCCAGCTCTGATGAGGAAAGTGATGAGGAAACGCCCGGGTTAAGGAGGGCAGCTGATAGTGATGAGGATTTGTAACTGGCATAAAATGAGGCTTGGGAGCAATTGCAAATTGCGTTGGGCAAGGTAATCTGGACGAACGCTTGGGATCTGTGTGGGACGCTTTCCTGAAGACTGGTGTGTTTTCGTGTGCTGATACCTTTGACCTTCCGTCGTCTTCTTGACGGACGCCATCTGCTACTCTGGATTTACGGACTGAAACCTGACTACGGGCTCGCTTTCTCCTATTGGACTTGGAAAACTGCAAACGTCTGATTCTGCCTCTCGACCTTCGGAACAAATTGGGACTACGCTATTGCTTCAATCCTTGGCTGCTGAGTTTGTATTGGAAATTTGCCTTGCTGTGTGAAGGAGTGACTCCTAGTTACTCAAAACATAGTGCTGGCAGCAGAGAGGCATCTGCTGCCAATTAGTTGCATTCTTTTGAACTCTTTGTTTCCCAGCTTCTGTTTGTTTATCCCCAGGCTGAAGCAAGCTGTTTTGATTTTACCCGGATTAAACTCCGGTTTAATCCGGTTTACCTTTTGAACGTTTTTCTTGCCTCTTTTTGTTTTTAAAGGCTAAGGTTGCCTTGCCCTTGTCTTTTACGGGCATTTTGAGTTCTGTAAATCCAATAAACTCTGTTATCTTTGATCTTGTGGCATTCTGTCCTTGACACTTTTGAATTTAACGTTAGTTCTTTTTAGGAAGTTCTTTTATTGTGATTTGGTAATTTCTCATGTTTTTTTCCCTTAGGTAAATAATATTAATGTTTGCTTTTTAAAAAAATTGGAACTCCTTCCAACATCCATCTTTGTGTGTATGTTACATGCTAAGGAAGCTACTAGATCTGACAGTATAATAAGCTATTGTACATTTTTTCCCTCACCTTCTGAAATTTTACATTCTTATTTTCAGTGACTGCTTCTTCCTGTGAACAAATGGAAGAACAATTGATGTGAATCATCATGACAAGATGTGGCTCCCTGAGGCTTTGGGCACTTTCATTGGTCGTAGTTTGTAGACTGGCCATGACCTTCCCATCCAGTTGTCATCTTATTCTCTTTATAGAAATTAAATTGGATGTCTGTCCAACACAGGCACTCTGGGTTATTACTCTGGTGTTGCCATATGCATGGCTTGTTACGGTCAGGATTTTGGACATAGTCCAGCCAGAGTTAAGCACTTTTGCCTGTTGTCTATTACAGCTATAAGGAAATATTACAAGCATTACTCACTGCCATTTAAATCCGTGAGCTTGACTGTGGTGTTTTTCACAGAAATAAAACCACAAAGCAGCTGGCCAAATCTATCTTAACTTTAGGAAAGAAGGCAGATTTTATAAAGGTCATGGGGAAAAGTCAAGCAAAAAACTACAGGTTTAAAGTCCACAACCATTTCTATCAGTGTATGTTGCGTTAAACATTTCCATTTTTAAGAAGTTGAAAATTAGATCAAGAGGTTAGTAACAAGTTAAAATTTAAGTTGATTTATGAGAAATGTGGGAAACATGTTGAGCTGCTTAGTGCCAGTTTTTCTTTTTCTGTTCAAATATAACAATAGTAGGTATATTTTCATAAATTCACAGTAGCAGGCTAATTTACTTGAAACCTGTTCTACTTTGAATAAAAACATCGTAGCACTATTATTCCACTTTAACTGCTGTTTGATTCTGAAGATTTTGGTTTAGTGAGGCTCAAGAGTTCTCTGATGGAGAATTGTAAGGCCCCATCTACACTGCCATATAGTCTAGTTTCTGAATTCAGATTATCTACTATGAACTGGATTATATGGCAGTGATTATTCATATAATCCAGTTCAAAGCAGATTTCTTTATCATGTCAAAAGCAGGTTGAGAATATAGCTATAATGTAGAAAAAACCACTAAGACAGTTAAAAACTTGGCATTATGCTTAATTTCCTTTGACCAGAAGCTGGCTACTTTGAGTGCCTCTGGTGTTGCTGTAAGAAGGTCCTCCATGTGGCAGGGTTCAGACTGTATTGTAGTAAGTGGTCTATGGTTTGCTCTTTTCCACTTTCGCACGTCATGGACTCCACTTTATAGCCCCATTCCTTAAGATTGACTCTGCATCTCGTGGTGCCAGAGTTCAGCCTGTTCAGTGCCTTCCAAGTCACCCAGTCTTCTGCATGCCCAGGAGGGAGTTTCTGATCTCTATCAGCCACTGATTGAGCCTTTAGGTTTTAAGCTGCCACTTTTGAACTCACAGGTATTCCTGTGAGTATCTTGGTATTATGCTTAATTTCCTTTGTCCAGAAGCTGGCCACTTGGAGTGCCTCTGGTGTTGCTGTAAGAAGGTCCTCCATTGTGCATGTGGCAGGGCTCACAGGTACAAGCTGTTTCTTGATTTTAGACAGCTGTACAGAGGATGGGCTGGAGATGTCCATGCCTTGGAAATGAAAGGAACATTTCTGGCTGCTACTTCCCAGCGGATATCAGGTGATGCAATACCAGCTAAACAGAATAATTTCTCCAGCAGTGTTGGGCGTAGACATCCTGTAATGATGTGGCATATCTCATTAAGAGTGACATCCACTGTTTTAACATGGTTAAACACGTTAGAGACTTGCAGTTCAAAGCAGATAATCTGGATTCAGAAACTGAATTATATGACAATGTAGATCCAGCTTAAGTGTCCCTCCTTAACCTGGAAATCTCAGGTTTCCATAGGAGGCATCCGTAGCAGTTAAAGTAGAATAATAGTGCTATAAAATAGTATAGTGTGATATTGACATAAAGTACTGTATTGAAAAAATATTGTTCCACACGGAGTCCTTCTTGAGATTCTTTGAGAGATGTCCTTCTAGAGCAGTGCTTTTTAAAACTGTGGGTCCCAAACCCAAATGGGGTCCTATTAGCTCAATGTTGGGGTCACAAAAGATTTGGTAACAGAAAAAGGTTTCTGAATACCACCTAGTGACTATTTTAGACATTTACACAAATCTGTTAGCAACAAGATGTATTGTTTACCATGGACTCTGCAGAAAATGCTTCAGCTGTACTTCATAAAAAGGAAAACCAGCTTTTTTCACATGTCTTGCAAATGCTGATTTATTACCAGTTAATGTTTGATTTTTATACTTATTTTATATACCTATATTCCTGGTGTCACATACAAATTTATTGGACAAAAAGGGGTCATGAGTGGAAAACATTTAAGAAGCCCTGTTCCAGAGATTGGCTGTCTTGTGGAAAAATCTGAGAAGCCTGGGATCCGCTTTTAAAAGTTTAATTTATATTTGTAAACAGTTGATTTTTTAAAGTCACTAAGCTTACATTTTGCTAACTGATAAACTTGGTAAGTTAAAGCCAAACAATTTATTTAACACATACACACAAAGTTAACTAAATTCCCATGCCTGAAGACTATCCAGCATGCATATCATTTTTATAAAATCAAATAAAAACTACTGAGGTAACAGATGTGAATTTTGCCTTAGCTAACTATGAAACTATTCAGGCACAAACCCAAACATTTAGCTTCAGCAGGACTATTTGCTGGGATTTATCTGAGTAGTTTTCTTCTATGCAACAACATGCTGCTATATGGAAAGATCAAATTCTTTGGCTGTTTTGTAAGAGGCATTTATAATGTAATAATCAGCAAGGGAGCTATACATCGAGTTTGTTGTGCTTCTTCCAAATCACAGCCTGCAAATGTGATGGTAGGATTTGTGTCTCAACATAGAGAATGTGCAATTTTTACAAAATGTAGCCATGGTTAATATAATGTTAGCAAAATAAATAATTTTAAAAGAAACTTTTGGGTTGTCCTACCGAAACACTGATTTCTCACTTAATTTCTGACATCTCTAAATTTGCTGTACGAAAGTAGCAGTAAATGCTTAATATCATCCTAGAATAAACCCCATTTGTGCCGAGTTCTTTGTCTGCTGGTTGTGTACACATGGCCTGCTGAGTCTGTGACAATGGAAGAAAAAGCCAGTAATAGGCCAATTGAGAGTCATGGCTGCCAAAGATTCAAGCTGTCATGAGAGATGGCCCTTTGATTCAAACCGATCTGTGGCTGCAATAGAAAGGAAAATGCACAGAACCATCAGAATTAATGTTTAGGTTTGGCATGATGTGTTGCTTGTAGTTAAGATGCCTGAGCTGTTTTTATACACACATTGCATTGTCAATGTGTGTCTCTCTCTGTGTGTGTATGTATGTGTGTGTGTGTGTGTGTGTGGAGGTGGAGGTGTGGTTTTCTACCATCTTGTGATGGAAGAATAAAACATTTAATATCTTTTAACTGAGAAAGATGCATCTTTGCCCTTTAAGTGTAATTAATCATTATCTAGTGCAGGGGTCCCCAAACTTTTTAAGCACAATCCTTCAGACTGTTGAGGGGCCGAATTATCATTTGAAAAAAAATACAAACAAATTCCTATGCATACTGCACATGTCTTATTTGTAGTGCAACAACAACAACAATGAAAGAACAATACAATATTTAAAAATGAAAACAATTTTAACCAACATAAACCTATTAGGATTTCAATGGAAAGTGTGGGCCTGCTACTGGCCAATGAGATAGTCAAGTTAATTAGGATTGTTGTTGTTGTTGTTGTTGTGTGCCTTCAAGTCATGTCAGACTTTGGCCGAGCCTAAGTCTAAAATTAATTATTTATTTACTGCATTTATTTACTACATTTATATTCCACCCTTCTCACCCCGAAGGGGACTCAGAGCAGCTGTATGTACATACAATATATTATATTATTAGCATAACACAATATTAGCATTATATATTACTGTATTGAACTATACCACTATACTATTATATAATATGTAATATATAACATACAATTTATATTATTATATGGTATTACTGTTAGTATTATATTGTATAACATAAGATTATTATCAATATTATATGTATATACAATATATTATATTATTAAAACTGATATAAAAATATTATATTATAAAACTGAGGGCAGGGGCCAGGTAAATGACCTTGGAGGGCCGCATCCGGCCCCCGGGCCTTAGTTTGGGGACCCCTGATCTAGTGGAATGGAAATTGTTGGGATACTTTGGTAGCTCATGATTAGAATTTTGTAGGATTTTATTTGGGGAGAAAAGACTAATCTCAATTTTATTAATAATCCCAGCTAGTTTGCATCCATTAAATCAATGGGATTTCCATATACTATATGTTGATTCACTGTTTATTAATTAGTTCAGTGGGACTAGAGCCCCTGTGGCATAGTGGGTTAAACCCTTGTGCCAGCAGGACTTCTGATTGACAGGTTGGGGTTCAAATCCGGGGAGAGCGGGTGAGCTCCCATCTGTCAGATCCAGCTCCTTATGCGGGGACATGAGAGAAACCTCCCACAGGATGGTAAAACATCAAACATCTGGGTGTCCCCTGGGCAATGTCTTTGCAGACAGCCAATTCTCTCACACCAGAAGCGACTTGCAGTTTCTCAAATCACTCCTGACACACACAAAAGTTCAGTGGGACTACTCTAGCTGAGTTTGCTAATAAGATTCAGGGCAGTGGTCTTTTAGCTGGTTTGGTGCCAGAGATTATCTGAATAAATTGCTTCTCCATGATCATAATCTGACAGATCTTTACAATGAAATTATCATTGACACCACTTTAATTGCTATGGCTCAATGCTATGGAATCCTGGAATCTGTAGTTTGGTGAAGCATTAGCACACTTTGCCAGAAAATGCTAAAGACCTTGTAAACCTTTAACCCCCATACTTCCAAAACATTGGGCCATCAAAATGGTGTCAAGCTGCATCAATTCTACAATGTTGATGCACCACTCTTGTCTAAAATTGGTTAGGGCATGATACAGCCAAGGCTAAACACTTTCAAGTTACACTGATTTCAATGAGAAATGGGTGGCTACTTGAGCAGAGCACTTCCTGCTCTGAGGCTGAAGATGCAGTATGAATGTACTGTCTATGTGTGCATTATTATGGATCAAGTATAAGGAATCCTTGGAAAGTGACAGTACTTAATTGTTTTGTTGCATAATTCATAATTGGTACGATGGTTTACACAGAAAGAAATGGGGACGGAGATTCAAACTAATAATTCTTTTCCACTTTTGTTTTCCCATTCTTAAAAAAAAAAAACAACTCTATCATAATGGAATCTTTGTCCTAGTTCCAGTCATACAAGCACATCATTCATACACCATCAAGAGACATCGCTGAAAGGAAGACAAACAACTCCTTCTCCCGGATGTCTTCTATGCCCACAGTTCTATTGTTTTTGTGTGATTCTTCAAATTGTTTCCAACTTACAATGGATCTAAGGTGAAGCAGTCACAGGGTTTCCTTGGCAAGATTTGTTCAGAGAGGGTTTGCCATCTTCCTCTCAGGATGGAGTGTGACATGCCTAAGGCTACCGTATTTGAACCCTTGTGTAGTCCAACACTTAACCACTACATCATGCTGGCTCTCTGGTCATAGTTTTAAGAAAGCATAAAGTCAGGTGTGAAGAGGGCCCACTTGATGGTAGAGATGGCAGTAGCTTGGTGGATTGCCTTTGTTTCTTGTTCATGCAACCATAGATTTGAGATGCCAATTGGAGGAGGAAGAAGGATCTAGTCCTGGCTAGTGAAGGAACAGTAGGTGGACGTGGTGCCGAGACAGATTCTTTTGCTCACTTCTGTTTTTTTCCTGACCATAGGAAAGTGGATTTTCATACACTTGCCAAATCCCGCTAATGACCTAGAAATAGGCGAAATGTTCCATTTGTTTGATATATAGGCATATTGTTTACATGGGGTAATGGACAAGGTCTAATGGAGATGTTCTGTCGATAGGAGTTATTCCATTAGTACAGGGGTGTCAAGTTCATTTTCATTGAGAGCCACAGCTTCATGGTATACCTTACAACCTCCAAGGATATACCTCACAACCTCTGAGGATGCCTGCCATAGATGTGGGTGAAACATCAGGAGAGAATGCTTCTGGAACATGACCATACAGCCCAGAAAATGCATAACAACCCAGCTTCATGACTGCCTTCCAAGGGCTATTGAATCCATGAAACAAGGTGTCAAATATTTTTTACATCATGGTCAATACTCTTTAGTTTTTACCCAGTTTGGGTCCCAAAATGTTATTGAACAACACCTCCCATCACTTTCATTATTATCAGCCATGCACATTGGGGATAATGGGAAGTGCAGCCCAACAGCACATATGGCTCTGAGGTTGGGGAAAATTTAAAAGACATTTAAAGTTAGACATCCTATCCATAAGCCCCACTATCCTGACTACCCAAAACAAACTGCAGCCCCCCCAGATGTCACTGTATCATAACTCTCATCAACTCTAGTCAATGATAGCTAATGACGAGGAACACAGGAGTTGTAGTCCATCATCTGGAGGGCCACATAAAGTGATATGGAGGGTCGGATTCAGCCCGTAGGCCAATAGCCTCTTTCACCTGCAGCTTCCATGTCCACCATCAGAACCTGTTTTGGAGGGCTGGGAAATCATTTGGAACAGGTTTAGGGTGCCACAGTGGGTTACAGAGGGCAGGAGAAGAAAATGGAAGGGACATTTCCTAGTGAAGTGTTGGATTTAGGTCCATATCTGCAGAATGTTATCTGAGCAGACAATACAAAACAGGAGTGTGGCTAGGATGATTGCCTTCCAAATAAGAATCCTGGCCTCTTAATAATTTTTTCTTAACCCCCAAATTTCTAACACTGAAGGACTTGAAAGTTTGGCTGGACATTTAGGAATCCAAAGAAAAAGGGCAGGCAAAGTTATCAAGGTGAACATAAAAACAGGAAGTAAGAGTTCTAGGTGGGATTAATGTCTCATTCTCTGCAGTGCTAGAGAACTGAAGTAAAAAAAATCCATTTGAGGAGGAGAATTCTCATTTGGATGAGGCAGTGCATTTTGGGCCCCTTCTACAACCATATAATCCAAATTACCAACGCAGATAATCAACATTATCTGCTTTGAACTGGATTATATACGTCTACATTGCCATATAATCCAGTTCAAAGATGATAATCTGGATTTTATATGGCAGTGTAGCAATGGCCCAAGTGTTCTGCTTCCGCAACTACATTTCTGAAACTGTTCACACCACTGGAAATTTCTAATATCCTAATTGAGTTACATCATGTTTTTGCAAAATTATTCAACACATTCTGCTAGGAACATTCAGACATTTCCTAAAATAGCTGAAGTTGCAAAATATTTCTGTCATGTAATAATTGAAAATTACACCGAAGCACATTAGGAATGTCAAATTAACATAAAAATAGCACGGGGTAAAGGCTGAAAATATGCAAAGACAAATTTAATGCTGCCATCTTTAGGTAATTCCTAGAACAGCATGTTTTACATTAGCCTGAATTGACATATTGATATATTACAATAAAATTTCAAGTAGAATTATCTCATGAACACTTTGAATGCATAGTTTCTCCCGTGCAATTGTGCATATGCAAAGAAAATTTAATATAACCTTGGTGTGTGTGTGTGTATCCTATCTTTATTCTGACATGGGACTCAAGGTAGCTAACAATGGATTTAAATGAAGTTCCACTAAAATCTTATTTTAGAAAACCAATTTTATTAAGAGGAAAAAGTTATGACTGCCTAATACACATTTAAAGCATAAAAAGCATATTAAATGACCCTCTGCCACAAAAGAGGCAATGATCTACCTAAATATAAGTCTTTTCCTCTTAGCAAAAAAAGAATGGAGAGGGGACCAACTGGGCCTCCTTTGGAAAGGCTTTCTCTGACCTCATCAAACTTGCCTCCAATTGTGGCTGAACCAAGAAAAAGCCCTTCCTCAAAAATCTTAACATTTGGGAAGTCTTGTTCATGGAAATTGGCTCTTTCAGATTGTCTGGAATCAAACTATGGACCTCAATACACTTACCAATTTAAGTGTCCTAGGATGTTTGCCAGCCATTTGAGGGATGGATCAGTATGCAGACCATGACATGACATCCCTCAACTTCTGGCAGAAGCCGTGCTCCCAACTGGTATGCAAGCGTCCTGGGATGCTTCCTCCTCAACACAGGCAGGCTCCCATATTGTGCTGGTTCCAATGGAGCCAGCATACTTTTGCCCCAGTTGAGCAACGCTTTCCCTGTTTGAAGGGGGAAGCATCACTGCAAAGGGGTGGCGTATGGAGCAATGGAGTCACCATGCTTGCTTCGCCATTTTTGCTGGCGAAAGTAGAGGAATTTGCTGTTCCCTATAATCAGCCCTAGTGGGGAACTTGGCCACAGCTCAATGAAGTGTCTGAATCCTTTCCAAAGGCAACCCCATCTTAAGTGTGTTACAGTAATCTTAGGCCCCTTCCACACAGCTGAATAAAATCCCACATTTTCTGCTTTGAACTAAAATATATGGCAGTGCCGACTCAGATAATCCAGTTCAAAGCAGATATTGTGGGATTTTCTGCCTTGATATTCTGGGGTATAGGGCTGTGTGGAAGGGCCCAAAGTAAAATGCAATCAAAGAGTGTGCATCTCTAGGAATTGGCACAGCTGAAACACCAATATTAACTGTGCATCTGTGCTCCTGGCTACTATGGAGATCTAGACCTCCAGGCTAGAAAGATGGGTTCAGGAAGAACATCCAGTCTACAAATCTGAGAGGAATATTACTCCATCCATTGTGGGCTGAATCCCTATTAATCAATGGCATCATAGAATCGAAGAAATACAGTATTCCATAAAAGTAGCAATAGTTTGCCATTTGTTTTGTATTTAGAAATTAATTAGCATACCATTTCTTTGATTGCCTTTGGCTTGTGCATCTGGTGGATTGCAATATACTGATCAGATGTGGAAAGGTTGAATCACTGAACTTTATGCACTTTGTCTGAATATTCTATATACTTTATATACACATCTTTTGGTTTTACATTGGCATTTCATCAGAGCTGTAGAACATTAATATATTTTACCTTTGCCTCCAGGTTGCAGAGTAACAGTGGGTTTTTCTTGCCCTTAAAAATTTAACTGTGACTCTTGGAAATGCTTACCTGTACTTTTTTTATCAGAACCGTTAAGAGCTACTTGTATGCCAGTTTCCCTTCTAAATGACATTCAGGTTGAAACATTGAGCTTTCTCCCACTACTTAGAAGAGAGCACTGAAGCACCTTCAATTTGAATATCTCCAGGGAGCACTGAACTATTTCCTATTGGAACTCATGTTCAGGAAACAGTGCTGAGTAAACATGGGGTCTAATTTAATCTCTGTATGATTTGCATTTTAATTTTGATTAAGGTTGCATTTTAATTGGGTGCTCGGCTTTGATTATGCTTTCTCCTTAAACTGTTGTTGCTAGGTTGCAATCCTTGGGAGATGAATGAGATAGAAAATTAATGTGGATAAATACACACCCATAATGGACCCCTCTTACTCTGCCCTTTGCTGCTTGTAGGGATGTGCCCTCCCTTGGTGCAATTTTAGACTGATGGAAGTGTTTAAAGCCGAGAAATCCACAGTGGTGCATGGATGAAGTGGTACATAACATCACAGTTGTGGTGTTACGTATTACATTAGATTATGATTAACAGGCATAATAATTTACAAATTGAAATATACTAATTTTGCAACATTAATTTGAGAGAACTTCGCCTTTTAATTTTACAAATGTGGAATGGAGTCTAAGAAATGGTGACCCACTTAATTCATTTTTCACTTAAAATTTCTTCTCCCAAGTGGCTGTTAATCTCATCCTGGAGAATTAGTTCAATGTTAGAGTCTCTTAAAAGCCTTTCTATCATGGATTGAAACTGTAACTCAGGTTCAACATAAAGGCAGAAAATGAGCACCAGGCACTTGGGAGACCTCCATTATAGGTATCCAAAGTGCATTGGAATAACTTATGACTTTAGCTGATCCTGAGGTCCTATATTTTCCTAGCCCCAGGAGAATTATTGCACTATGGTCTATTAGCATCTGTTAGCACCATAATCCCGTTCTCTGTGAAAACAGGGACAAACTGGCATTGTCCTTCCTTTTGAATTATCACCATAATAGCATCTATTGTGATTGTCTTATTTACCATGTCAGCTCATTGACCATTCCTCGCAATCCATGCTTTGCCCTTTCTAAGTACATGCAGATTTTTAACCATAATAATGGCATAATGCTCATTATTATGACAATTTGCCATTTCATGTTTCAGTTCATATTCCAATTTGTGGTTGTGCAGTACCAATTTTTTGGTTTCCCATGCATGTGTTCATGTCTTGGTACCTCTCATCATAATTTTTTTTTAAAGCAGTGCTTTTGAGTTGGAAAGATTAGCCGTTTCCAAGAAATGTTGCCCAGAGGATGCCTGACTGGATTTACTCAGTCTTCGAGGAAGCTCTTTCTGTGTCCCCCTGGTGTGCGACAGGAAGTTGCTGCTAACTGTGAGAGAAATGAGGTCGAACATTGCGAAAGCCATCCACTGCATGACTATCAGCCTCCTCCCACTAGACTCAAATCAAGGAAAAGCTTCACGAGGACCACCACTCCGCTTAATGTTCCTCCAGCAACAGCAAGAATGTCCTTCTGGGCAGCTAAACCAGGCAAGCCCAACTGGATGTCCCCCCATGAGGGTTTTCTTCCAGGGGCTAACCATGAATGGGCAACTTGGAAGTCCCTGAACAGACTCAGAAGTGGAGTGGGCAGATCAAAAGACAACTTGGCAAGGTGGCACTACCTGGAGGAATCCTCCACCTTGTGTGACTGTGGAGCAGAACAAACAACTCCGCATATGTATGCTTGCCCACAATGTCCTGCCTCATGTACCAAGGAGGAGTTGTTTAAAGCTATGGACAATGCAGTTGCTGTTGCCCACTTTTTGTCTAAAACTATTTAGCTGCTTGTGATTTCCTTTATTTCATCACTTTTAAATTTATTTATTATGCAATGCTTTTGACACAAAATAAATAAATAAAATCTTTTATCATAATACATATGGATGCATTGTTGACTCCAGTGGATGACAATGTTTTAAAGAATGAACCAGGGTGTGGTGTATGGTGTATGGGATTTTTTAAAAAATAATTGTAATATTTAATTCTGCAGAGTGTTTCAAAATGATGGACCCAATTTCAAAGCAGTATATTTCATGATAACAACATGTCATAGTTACACAAAAAGTTACAATCAGTTTAATGTGTTCTCAAGTTTTATTCACTACTTTGCTGGTATTGTTAGAAAAGATTCTGCTATATGGTATCATTTAGTTAGACCAGGGGTTCTCAAACTTTTAAAGCAGAGGGCCAGTCCACAATCCTTCAGACTGTTGAGGGGCCGAATTATCATTTGAAAAAAAAACCCGAACAAATTCCTATGCACACTGCACATATCTTATTTGTAGCGCAAAACAACAATAATAACAATGAAAGACCAATACAGTATTTAAAAATGAAAATAATTTTAACCAACACAAACCTATCAGGATTTCAATGGGAATTGTGGGCCTGCTTCTGGCCAATGAGATAGTCAAGTTAATTAGGATTGTTGTTGTTGTGTGTCTTCAAGTCATTTCAGACTTTGGGCAAGCCTAAGTCCAAAATTATTTATTTATTCATTTACTACATTTATTTACTATATTTATATCCCACCCTTCTCACCCCGAAGGGAACTCAGAGCAGCTGTATGTACATACAATATATTATATTATTAGCATAGCACAATATTAGCATTATATATTACTATATTAAACTATACCAGTATACTGTAATATTATATGTAATATATAACATATAATTAATATTATGATATGGTATTATTATTAGTATTATATTGTATAAAATGATAATATTATTATCAATATCATATGTATATACAATATATTATATTATTAAAACTGATATTAAAATATTATATTATAAATGAGTGCGGGGGCCAGGTAAATGACCTTGGAGGGCCGCATCCAGCCCCCGGGCCTTAGTTTGGGGACCCTTGAGTTAGACTAATAAACAACATTTTCACAGTAGCTTACATGGCCATCTTGCAAATGACAAGAGACCTAGGGCTGTTTGTGTGCTGGTAGAGTCATCCAGTGGGAATCATTTGTATCTCTATGCCCTACACTTCTAAGTGGCAAGAGTTTCATTCATAAGCAGTTCATGGCAGTTCATACAGTGATTTCCAATTGGCTCCATCTTTTTGAAACACCTTGTATTATAATATTTTATTTTGTAGGCTTCTAAACTGTATAGCTTTTAGAATTGTGAATTGCTTTGAGTCCAAACTTTGAACTTTGAGGGTTCCAATAGCTGTGGTGGTCAATTTGAATCTAGCACACCACATCGTAATTAAAAATGTGTGACCATTTTCAAAAGGCAACCCTTGTTAACAAATCAGCACTGTTAGTATATGTGTGACTGTAGCTGAGAATATGTAGCAGCAACTTTTCCAAAAGTATTTCTGCAGTATATCACATATAAAGAGAATGGGTACAACAACAACAACAACAACAACAACAACATACTTTATTTATATTTCATTCTGTTTCCCCAAGGGGACTCAGAGCAGATTACAGAATACATAAATGGCAACTATTCAATGCCGTTACACAATTAACAACAAAGACAGACAGTACATAGACAGAAGTAAGGCTTCCCATTTTTTCATCTCTGGCATCTGGAGGCTGTGCTCGACTCGGCCATGGGGAGGTGCTGTTATTCCGTTTTCCACGCTGAGGAGGCTGTTGTCCATGGACGCCTTTCTGGTTGAATTTGCCGGCATGCTTTTCAGGGACGCCTTTTACCTCATTGCCAAAATGGTACCTATTTATCTACTCACATTGCTGTTTTTAAACTGCTAGGTAAGCAGAAGCTAGGGCTGATGGTAGGAGCTTACCCCAACTTGTGTCTCAAACTGCCGACTTTACGCTCAGAAGATTTTTTTTAATAGCAAGCGGTTTAACCCGCTGTGCTAGCTGCAGCCCCTATACAACAAAAAATGAAGCAGAATACAGCCAGGAAAAAAAACCCTGTGAATTGTGCAGTTAAATTAAATTATTATTATTTTAAAATGTAGTTGAATAGAGCAAAAAGGGCAATGAATGGCAATGTGGCTGGGGTACTTCTCTGCTTGCCAGAAGTCGAATAATGCCAATAATTGGGAAAAGGAAGGCAGAGCTGAGAAAATTAAGCCCACAACATGCCCACACCACATGGATTCACCCAGTATCACTCCAGTTGTCCTGAAGTCCAAGAAGGATTAAATCCCCAGGATCCAGGGAATGGCTTGATCATTCTGCTGAATACTCTCCCCTTCTCCCATCATAACACTCTAAGCCTGTCAGTGTGTAATTAAGGCTAGTTCTCTATACCAGAGCTTTCCAAACTGTGTGCCGCAACATGTTGGTGTGTCACACAAACGTAACAAGAAATGACAAAAATCTTGGAAATGTATGTTATTTTCTTACAAATTATATATATTTAAATATATAAATGAAAGGTATTCATAAGATACGTTGTGTCCCCATAATACATACAATGTATCTATTACAATTTATGTTTTGGTTTAACCTTTGGTTTGCTAGTAAAACTGAATTACTGTGTTGCAAAAGTATGCATATCTGAAAAGTGTGTCACCAACATGAAATGTTTGGAAAAATCTGCTTTAGATCATTGTATTTGATAGATATGAGTGTACATTTCCAAACAACCTGAGCTGTTCAAGCCATACCCAGCTCTTTGAAACTACATTCTCCCCTACAAGTGTCATTTGGGGAAAATTTTAGGAGTCAAAAAGCCTGTGGAGATCCTGGGGAAGAAATTGTCTGCCAAACTGCCCATCTCTTATATAAAGGTTGTATTGCAATGTTGTCTTAAAATCTTTTTTACCCTCTTCCCCTTTGCAGAAATGTATGGTTTATAATAAATTGAACTGATGTGTTGTTTGGTACAATCGGACAATGTGTTTTTCAGCTCCTGCCTTCTTTTTGTTTTGTTTTTTCTAAATGAGATAAAGAGAATGTCTACAAATATACTACAGATTTCTAAGTCGATATCTTGTTCTTCCCTTTTTCAGATCATTCTTGTAAGTTCTTCCCATAATGACCTGGACCAGAGTCTTTTCATTAGCACAGATGAAGGAGCTACCTTTCAAAAGCAGCCCATTAGTTTCTTTGTGGAAACATTGATTTTTCACCCAAAGCGAGAAGACAAAGTGCTTGCCTATACAAAGGAGGGACAGGTAAAAAAGAACAAACCTAAAAGAGGCTTTGCTTTTGATAGTTCTGAACTATTGCACTGAAATGTGTTATGGGCCATCTAAAGGAATAGTGTTGAGCATTAGGGACATTAATTAGCAATGGGAAAATATAACCCATTTCTTGAAATCATTTGATTTAATTTGTGTGGTTGCCTTAGACCAGTGGTTCTCAATGTATGGGTCCCCAAGTGTTTTGACCTACGACTCCCAGAAATCCCAGCCAGTTTACCAGCTGTCAGGATTTCTGGGAGTTGAAGGCCAAAACATCTGGGGAACCACAGGTTGAGAACCACTACTTTAGATCTTTATATACAAAAATATTTCTATTTAAGGTGATGTTAAGCTGACATGAGAACAATGATGGTTCATTCACATGTACAGGTTATCTCACCAAGTGAGGAATGTCCATGTTGAATCAACTATTACAATATGATTATTTAAAAGATATGTGAGTAAAAGGCGTTCCATCATATGTTTTTGGATTACATTAGCATAGCCAATGGTGAAGAATGTTGGCAACAAATATCTGAATGGATTCACTTTGCCTACCTCCAGTTTAGATGTACCTGACTTCTATTTTCTTTTTAGTCACATTTTTCTGATATTGCAACAGGTTTGGTCCATTTCTCCTGTTAGTTTTCTGTTCAGTTACTTCCAGCATCAAATACTCATGTCCCTGTTTTTAATATATATTGTGAAAGGAGAGTCAGATAAGAGCTGTATTAATTGTGATTTCTTTTTCCTTCATTTTAAGCTCTTTGCATCTCTTGACTTGGGGGTACAATGGACTCTCCTGCAGGATTATGTCACAAAAGACCATATCTTTTGGTAAGAGGCTTACTTTTGCTCTCCAGAAATACATGAAAGACAGGATTGGTCGGGAAAATTTGTATTAATCACTTTGAAGATTCTCTGAAACAGTTGTCATATGCACACAGCTGTACAACACAAATGTAGAAAGCTGGCTTGATGTAGTTGTTTGAATGTTGGATTATGACTTCAGAAGCCAGTCTTTGAATTCCCTCAGTTATGCAAAGTTGGAAACCCAGTAGATGAACCTGGGCACAGCACAATCTTTCTGCCTCGGAGGAAGGCAAAGGCAGATATGCTTCTGAACAAATTTTGCCAAGATAAAACTATTATAAGGTCTTCATAACTTGGAAAAGACTTGAAGGTGCACCATAAGAAATAACAAATATCTTTAGGGTCTTATGCCCTTCACAAATTTTATAACAGACGAGAAATGTTAAAAGACAGACTTTCCTAGATTGAGATGTGTTAATAAAAAGCCAATCCTGCTTGCTTCCTCTTTAATTTGATTTAGTTTTAATGACAGGTTGGCTCTCATTCTGTCTTTTCCTATTAGGTAATTTACACTAGGTCATGAGTTCAATTTGTTTTGCTAAAGGGTTTCCTACTATGGACTCTACTGTGGTTGCCAACAGGTCATATTCTCTCTGTGTCAGTGTGACTTGGCTTAAAAAAGTACTTTTAAGGTGATATTGTTTTGCTGCTTTAAAACTCTGCCATGACCCAGTGGCTATCATTGCGTAGAGTGCTAATGTCTAAACCTCTTTTATTCTATAAAAAGGCACTAGTATCTAAATGACTGTTTTGGATGTTTTCATTATGTATGCTGTTTAAAAGTTTAAACTCTCTCTTAAGATCAGGGCTGCCAAACTGAAAACTGGAGAGGACTCTTGTCCCTTTAAAAGTTGTATAAAAGAAGGAATTTCCCAACTTGCTTGTTACCTGGTTGTGTGACATGGAACACCTGCTCTTTTACACATTCCCTATTGAAGGATCAGGAACTCTCTCTAGTTTTCAATCTGGCAATCCTATTTGTCACTGAATCCAAAAATTTTCAGGCATCTTATCACTGCAAAGCCTAGGGCTTTGAGTGTCTTTTCTCTGTTGCCTTGTTGAGTTGGGCTAAGGCCTTTTGCTGCCTCTCACCTTTTCACTGGAGCCCATACTCAGTCATGGAAATCTTTATAACACAAACTGCAACCAGTTCATGAGACAAATAATGTATACAGTGGGTGCTGAGTAGGGTTGTGTACAAATTTACTTTCCTCTGGTATCTTTGGTACTTCGGGAGCCTATAACGTAATGGCCCTCCTGGTACGAAAACCTGCCTGACATGAAAGCAAGTAGGAGCTGATCTCTGTTCCTCCTCCCCTATTCAGCATCACAGTTGAATCTTTTTGATTTTCCTTTATTTTCCTGATTCTTTTTACTTAGTGAGATTGACTGAGAGTTGGGGACCTGAGGGATGGAGGGTGGGGTGCTCATGCATGTTTAGGGGATTTCACCCTTTTAGCTTCTTTTTCTCCTTCCCTTACTCTCCTTCAGGAAATACTTATAAAATATTATTAATAATCCTAGCAAACAAAAAGAGAAGCCTACCTTCCTCTAGAGTAGAAAGTAGAAACAGCTTTAAGGAAGCAAAACCCCAAGCAGAAAGGAGATTGTAGCCGTGCAGGCAAGTGAGGGGATGTTTAAGGTAGTCCAGGGAGGTTAACTTGTCTGAGCTCCAGGTCATTGCTCTTCCTTCCCTGGGCCTCCTTAAAATGTCTTGGAAAGCTACTGGTGCTGGGAGAGAAGAAAGTGCGCTCCTGCCTCTCCTCTAGAGTAGAATAGCTTTAAGAAGCAGTAAACCCAGTCTCCTCCTCTACAAGTAGAAGGGGAAAGATCCACAAACTTAAGAGTAGCTTTTTAAATCCAGGTCTTAATGAAGAATATGGAAGAGGAGCCTGTGGGAAATCACCCCCCCCCCCCAATAATGGGCTGGATACAGTGCTTTCTTAACCCCTTTGCAGACACCCAGACTCCCATGAAGGGAAAAAAAGGAAAGGCCCCCAAGGGAAAGGGGAGCCTCATAAGTTCCTCATTGCTGTCAATGGACCAAAAAGAGCAAATTTTTGGATGCTGAATGAAATTGCCCATTCAGTAGGGTGCCCGTTTTGGGAGGTGCTGGAAAATGGATAAGGGGGGCTTCCGGTATCCAGCAAGCAGAAACGGATAGCAATTCACCCAAATACACAAGCCTAGTGCTGAGTGCGTGGTTGCTTAATATTTGATGTAGATGAAGAATTCACACAATTGCAAGAGCTGTCCTGTTTACTGCAACAAAAATGCTGTGGATCTTGGAGAATGCGAGAACGGGAGAAGTCCCAGCAGATTGGAGGAGGGCGAATATGGTCCCTATCTTCAA
Organism: Anolis carolinensis; assembly: GCF_035594765.1. Lineage (NCBI taxonomy): Eukaryota > Metazoa > Chordata > Lepidosauria > Squamata > Anolidae > Anolis > Anolis carolinensis. The sequence goes on from NC_085844.1 coordinate 137,868,307, forward strand.
GAAGGGAAAAAAGAACGACCCAAACAATTACTGTCCGGTCAGCCTCACATCGATACCAGGCAAGATTCTGGAAAAGATCGTTAAGGAAGTGGTCCTCAAATACTTAGAAACAAATGCGGTCATTGCTAATAGTCAACACGGATTTACCAAAAACAAGTCATGCCAGACTAATCTGATCTCTTTTTTTCGATAGAGTTACAAGCTGGGTCGATACAGGGAACACTGTGGATGTAGCGTACCTGGATTTCAGTAAGGCCTTCGACAAAGTCCCCCACGACCTTCTGGCAAACAAACTAGTAAAATGTGGGCTAGATAAAACTACGGTTAGGTGGATCTGTAGTTGGCTAAGCAAACGAACCCAAAGGGTGCTCACCAATATGTCGTCTTCATGTTGGAAAGAAATGACAAGTGGAGTGCTGCAGGGTTCCGTCCTGGGCCCGGTTCTTTTCAACATCTTTATTAATGAATTAGATGAAAGGTTAGAAGGCACGATCATCAAGTTTGCAGACAACACCAAACTGGGAAGGATAAGCTAACACTCCAGAAGACAGGAGCAGAATTCAAAACGATCTTAACAGGCTAGAGAGATGGGCCGAAACTAATAAAAAGAAGTTCAACGGGGACAAATGCAAGATACTTCACTTCGGCAGAAAAAATGGAATGCAAAGATACAGAATGGGGAATGCCTGGCTAGACAGCAGTACATGTGAAAAAGATCTTGGAGTCCTTGTGGACAACAAGTTAAACATGAACCAGCAATGTGATGCGGCTGCTAAGAAAGCCGACGGGATTCTGGCCTGCATAAATAGGGGAATAGCATCTAGATCCAGAGAAGTCCTGCTCCCCCTCTATTCTGCCTTGGTCAGACCACACCTGGAATCCTGTGTCCAATTTTGGGCACCACAGTTGAAGGGAGATGTTGACAAGCTGGAAAGCGTCCAGAAGAGGACAACTAAAATGATCAAAGGTCTGGAGAACAAGCCCTATGAGGAGAGGCTTAAAGAATTGGGCATGTTTAGCCTGCAGAAGAGAAGGCTGAGAGGAGACATGATAGCCATGTACAAATATGTGAGGGGAAGTCATAGGGAGGAGGGAGCAAGCTTGTTTTCTGCTGCCCTGCAGACTAGGACACGGAACAATGGCTTCAAACTACAGGAAAAGAGATTCCACCTGAACATTAGGAAGAACTTCCTCACAGTGAGGGCTGTTCGGCAGTGGAACTCTCTTCCCCGGACTGTGGTGGAGGCTCCTTCTTTGGAGGCTTTTAAACAGAGGCTGGATGGCCATCTGTCGGGGGTGCTATGAATGCGATTTCCTGCTTCTTGGCAGGGGGTTGGACTGGATGGCCCATGAGGTCTCTTCCAACTCTACTATTCCATGATTCTATGAATTCTGGGCACCGCAGTTGAAGGGAGATGATGACAAGCTGGAATGTGTCCAGAGGAGGGCAACTAAAATGATCAAGGGTCTGGAAAACAAGCTCTATTAGGAACGGCTTAAAGAGCTGGGCATGTTTAGCTTGCAGAAGGGAAGTCTGAGAGGAGACATGATAGCCATGTACAAATATGTGACGGGAAGTCATAGGGAGGAGGGAGCAAGCTTGTTTTCTGTTGCTCTGCAGACTAGGATGCGGAACAATGGCTTCAGACTACAAGAAAAGAGATTCCACCTGAACATCAGGAAGAACTTCCTCACTGTGAGAGCTGTTCGGCAGTGGAACTCTCTCCCCTGGACAGTGGTGGAGGCTCCTTCTTTGGAGGCTTTTAAGCAAAGGCTGGATGGCCATCTGTTGGGGGTGCTTTGAACGTGATTTCCTGCTCTTGGCAGGGGGTTGGAATGGATGGCCCATGAGGTCTCTTCCAACTCTATGATTCTATGATCTAAACCCTCTATTGACTGAAATGGGGAAACTCACTCAGTGAACAGCGAGCAGGATTAAGCATTCTTTGCTTCATTTCGAGATCATCTCGTGGCTCCAAAATCTGTTAATGTAGATTCTTGTTGTTGACTTGATCGTTTAGTTTTTAAATGTTGTGTTATTGAAACAACAAATGTTTTTTCAGGATTGAAATAGTGTGTCCATTAAGGAAACTTGGATAGGAGAAAGAACAGAGGACAGTAACAAGTTGAACTATGAAGGAGTGGACAGAAATATCATAAGCAAGTCTATTTGGTGGAGGGAAAACATAAATAAAACATACTCTGTTGTGAAGATCAAGTTATTTTCTGTCTTTCCAAGTAACTCAAGAGTGCCAAAAGACATTAGCCTTTCATGCTAATTAGAGCAGACTGTTTGTTTGGTACACTTTAAAAAAATCCCCAATAGAAACAGAATGTAGCAACAACATTTTGAGCTACTCGTTTCATTGTAGTTATGAATAATGCTGTTTTGACTGAATGATTAAACAGTGGTTGTTTCATAAACCAGCACTGTGAATTGCAGATCTTGACTCCATTAATGTGCTTGGGTAAGTTTAACTTTAGCAGAGCTGTGGTGCAAGTAGACAAATGGGAAAAAAATTCTCTAGGGCTTCCTGTGATGTTGGTGAACGCCTTGCGTTGGTGTTTTGAGGATGGGATTTCTGAAATCGCTCTTGATCAGAGACATGAAAGTGAATGTCTTGGGGGGCCCAATTAGAAAGGATCAATGACAGAAACAACAGATTTAATTTGGATAGTAACTTGAGACCTGTCTCACTTGTATAAAATGAATTTGTAAGAGCTGATTTTTTGAAGTTAGGAATCAGATGTTGTCTGGAGGAAACATAAATACTACTAAGACCACTCAGAACTATTTTGAATATGGTTCAGCCCCAGTCCTCTGCTCAAGGTCAGTTTTGGAGGTGTATCAATTTACCGTACTAGCAGAACCTGCCATTACTGGGATCCAGGCATGACATGACAAAATAATATTGTAAAATTTATTTTGACAGATCTGAATGTGTTCTGAATGTACGTATTAGAGTTGCAAATTTAGTACCTCCCTTTTCTCAAGACTGCAGCTATTTCTTGGAAGAGGTGTAAAATAATATTACTTTTCTTTATTTATAAACTAGCTTTGGTACCCATTGATGCCCAGGTTATTTGAAAAGAGTATTATTTGCTTTTGGATGTTAGATAATATCAGTTTGGCCATATGTTACACTATTTCTTAGAAAAAAACTAATTCTTTCCTGTTGTTTTGTATGAATGCTCTCATTAGAAAATGCATAAGGATGTGGGTGAATTGGAATTCCCAAATATCTTGGGTCAATCCTCCCCAAACTCTGCCAGTAACACAGTTGGCCATCTTGGGTCTATATGCCAAATTTGGTCCTGATCCATCATCTGCTGGGTTCAGAGTTCTCTTGATGTGGTCGAACTACAACTCCCATATGTGAAAGACAATCACCACCAAACCCTGACAGTATTCGTAGTTGGCCATTTTGGGTCTGTGTGCCATGTTTGGTCCAGATACGTTGTCGGCTGGGTTCAGTGTTCTCTGGATAAGGGTGAACTACAACTCCCAGATTCCCAGGGCAATCACCCCCAAACCCTACCAGCATTCACAGTTGGCTGTGTTGGGTCTGTAGTTTGGTCCAGATCCATCTTGGACTCTAGCATGTTCAGTTGCTGTGTTCCATAGAAAAGAATAGAAAAAGGTTAAGGGAGAGGCAGTGGGCGGGGTCATGCAAATTCCACACCAATGGAGAGAGAAAGGAATCTTGGGATGTGGTGCTCGCTGTAACCTGAAATGTCAGTGGAAGGAGGGGTGTGATGGCTCTTCAGCAATGTGGGCTCAAGCTGTTTGTGGATGCTGGAGGAAGTTGGCATATATTCACCAGGAATTCAGCTGAATAATATTGACTCATATAATCCAGTTCAAAACAAATAATCTGGGATTTTGTGTGTGTGTGTTTGTCAGGAGTGACTTGAGAAACTGCAAGTCGCTTCTGGTGTAAGAGAATTGGTTGTCTGCAAGGACGTTGCCCAGGGGGCGCCCGATGCTTTGATGTTTTTACCATCCTTGTGGGAGGCTTCTCTCATGTCCCCACTTGGAGCTGATAGATGGAGCCCATCTGTTCTTTCCCCGGGTTGGATTCAAACCGGAAACCTTAAGGTCAGCAACCCAACCTTCAAGTCATCAGTCCTGCCGGCACAAGGGGGCTCCGGGAGATCAGATCCTGGGATATAGGGTAGTGTAAAGTCAGCCATAGAGGAAATCAGCACCTCAGATGTAACTCAATATTTCTTACCTTTAGTTTGTGTTAAAAATTATTTTGTATTGCATTAACATTTTATGGATTCATTTAACTCACAAGATTATTCCAAGATTAATGGAGAGCAACCTTATGTGCAGTGCCAAAGGCTCTTTGAGAAAAACTACAATGCAAGGAAGATAAAACCAAAGATAAATACCAAGGAATACAATGCTTAAAACATGACCTCATTTCATCCCCTCCCACCACACTCTGTTTTGTTACTATTTGTTTGTTTGTGTATTTGAGATATTCCAGTTAAAAATAATGAAACAAACATAATGTCTAGGTTCTACAAAGGGAAATGGTGGGGGGAGAAGATAAATGAAACTCCTGACCTGCTCAATGATTACAACTGTCCCATGAGAACCTTTGCTTTTATTCTTACCAGGGCTATTGATGGAGTTGATGGAGACCCTAATGTGGTTCATATGGAAATCCAGGATCCCGCTGGAGGTATGGTTTGGGAGGGGCAACATTTTTTTGTTTAAAAAAATACTTTTGGCTAAATTTATAACACACTAGGAAATTCTTTCTACAACATTATCTCTGTCCTGTCATTTCTACAGAGGTTGGATGTATTTACCGTTGATGACTTAATCCCTCTTTTATCATTATGGATTTTCACATGAGATAAGTTAAATCCTGGTCTGGCAGGTATAATAAATACATGTGTCAGTGTTAGTTTGAAGGGCAGAGCTCAGAACAAATATTCCTAAGTCTTCAGAGCAGTTTTAGGTGCAGATGAGAGAGGAAGTGGAGGAAGTTACTTGGAATATATTTTTAATTAGTACAGTATTTATAATATCATTAAAGCAGTTACGAAATCTAAGGAATGTGGGAGATTTCCACACAAACATGTAACTTACACCCATCCAATTAAAACTGAGTTCAAGTAAGTGTGCTCACAACATGAGACATCTGACATATTTTCAAAATTTCTGTGTTAGGAACACTGTCTTCTTATTGTGTGAAAATACAGCATTAATTAAAATATGTATTCTGACTTAAAGGAAAGCTATCACGCTCTGTTGAAAAATTCAGTTAATGATGCAATTTTTGTTTGACATTTTAAATAATTTAGTGGTTTGAAAGCATCCTTGTCAGTTTAGAAAGAGGATAGCATCTTCTCATGGCTCAAGCACATAATATCAGAAAATAGGAAGCTAAAAGGGTGCCTTCATAAACTGAGTTTTTTTTTATCATGTCAGAAACAACTGGAGGCCAGTTGCTTCTGGAGTGAGAGAATTGGCCGTCTACAGAGACATTGCCCAGGGGACACTCGGATGTGTTACCATCCTGCTGGGAGGCTTCTCTCATGTCCCTGTAAGTTAGAGTTCACAGACGGGAACTCAATCTTGCAGATTCGAACAGGCATCCTTCAGGTCAGCAGTTCAGCTGGCACAAACGTTTAACCCAGGATATTTTACCATCCTGAGGCTTCTCTCATGTCCCCTTATGAGGAGCTGGAGGTGACAGACGGGAGGTCATCCGCTCTCCCCAGATTCAAGCCCCCAACCTTCAGGTCAGCAGTCCAGCTGGCACAAGGGTTTAACCCATTGCGCCACTGCAGTTTCTATAGACTGAGGATGATATTATGACAATACCACAAACGGTAGAATTTGCCCTATCTGTACCTCCACATTTCCTTGTTCCTTCTTCCATTGTTTAATTCATCTTAATAATTTCTACAACAAGCAGACTTGGTTCAACTCACTGGAGCACCTTCTAGTAATACTGTTAAGCCATGCTTTTTTATAAGGTGATATGGGACAAGAAAAGCTGTGACATCTTTGCTAAACCCAAGTAATCTGTCCTCTCTCTTCGGATTTGGGCCTGAAAGAACATGAATAAAGCTGGGTGCACAACATTGCTGTTGTTGGTCAGCAGTTCAAATCCGGGGAGAGCGGGTGACACATACACACTCAAAAACATTGCACAACATTGTTCCTGAACACAGGGCAATGTTCATAAAGGCTTCAATTTTACTCTCAAATTTCCTTGCTTTTTGAAACTTAGGCCAATATGAGATAGCCTTTATTCTCATCTAAAACTGGTAGTCGGAATGTCCCTTGATTGCTGCATTTTGAGGGAAGGGGGAACAACATTGCTGTAGATGGAAGAATGTTAATAACTTTGAACTGCTGGTCAAAACAATATGAAGACAATAAAATATTGCTTTCCTAAATACGTCTGAATGAAAAGCATATCATTGGGCTTTTTTGGAGGTGGGGGGGGGGGGGGGGCGGGGGAGATAGAAACACATGACATTTCTGCAAACAAAACATGAATAAGAAGGATAATTTTCAGTTTTTGGGACAAGTGAAACTTACTATAGTTGTGACAATGCTTGTTGGATTAGTTTAAAATCTGGCATGACTACAACTCTCTTCAAGTAGATTATGAATCATAAGTTTGAAGTTATTAGCTCAAGTGATATCATTTTTATGAGCAGTAGAATTATGAGACTTATGTCCCTTTGAGACATATGACAACAACATATAGCCCTAACTTCCATTGCTTCTTCTATGCAAATCTTTTTTAGTCTAAGGTCTTAGCTCAGTGGTTCTCAACCTGGGGTCTCCAGATGTTTTTGGCCTTCAACTTCCAGAAATCCAAACAGCTGGTTAACTGACTGGGCTTTCTGGGAATTGTAGGCCAAAAACATCTGGGGACCCCAGGTTGAGAACCACTGTTTGCTCATAGTATGATGATACATCTCTAAGTATTTGGATTTCTGAAACAGAAAAGAAGCTTATTTTGTCAATGTTTAGAACAGTTGGCCTATAGTCCACCTACAGTGACCATTTAATGCAGTTTCAAACAGGTATTGAAGAAAGTAGTTTCTCTGTGTAGATCAATGGTTCTCAGCCTGTGGGTCCCCAGATGTTTTGGCCTTCAACTCCCAGAAATCATAACATCTGGTAAACTGGCTGGAATTTCTGGAAGCCAAAACACCTGGGGACCCAAAAGCTGAGAACCACCAGTGTTTGTTGTCTGGCCACCACAGTTTGAACCTAGAATTGCATTAAATGGGCAGTGTAGATGGAACCCTTGGTAGAAGAGGCTGTAGAGAAGATGATTTACCATGATTCTGCATAATAGTCTGGGAAAGGAAGAAGGAGATACTCAAACTATAGACCAACTTAAATGTAAACCGCAAGAGCGATCAGGAAAGGAGTTTAACTTTCTGCTTTTGCCACACTCCTGAAGAAGCTTCCATTTGCATGCAGATGGAAGCCTGTATTTAGTGCCAATTTGAACATGCCATGCAACTTAAACAACTGTTTTAGTGTCACATATGCTTTGCTCCTATAGTTATCACATTAAAGAAATAGTACTTTTTTTGCTTGGCTACTAAAAAAGTGAAGAATTACTGCTTTAAGAGAAAAGAAACTGCTGCCAAGGAAGATGAATCAGTGTCAAGTGTAGGAGGGGGGGGGGGGGGGGGCAACACAAGTTCCTCTCTCAGAGGATGAGAAACATGCATGAAGACTATCTACTAGCATTCTAAATTATCATAGTGAGGACCAGCATTATTTTCTCAGAATGTTAAATTTGTGAAGTTGTGTTCCTGCATACATGATTGAGTGTGCATGAAGCCAACATTCACATTTCACCAGCTGCTGAATGACAGATTCATTGGGCAAAACCTTTGTGACATGTTCCTTTTCAGGGGCTTTGCTTGTGATATCCATGATTCATGTTCCCATAGAGCATAGTTTCTCAAACTGTGCTCCTCCAAATGTTTTGTACTTCAGCTCCCACAAGTTCCCACAGCTGGTAAACAGGCTGAGATTTCTGGGAGCTGAAGTCCAAAATACCTGGAGGAGCATAGTTTGAAAAACACTGCCATAGGGCAAGCGCAAGTTGCAGGACCTTTTTTTGGAAGGCACCCTGGCTTTTGAACTCTCTCATAGTCAACATCACGCTGCCCCCTTTGCAGTTAAATACATTTATTTGTGCAATCTCTCAAAGGACAGACAAGTGATATGTATATTTTGTTGCTAGATATTTTACATTCTATTATGTAATTTTTGAATTATGGTTTTAATGGTGCTGTACTGTGTTTTACGTACGTTGTAGGGTGCCTTTTCTGAAGAAGATGTTGATATAGAAATCCTAACCAATTAATTGCTGTAGCTAACTGTTGGAGAAGAATGTTGGTATGTTCAAAACATGGTGTCTTATTTTTCCTTGGTCATTTTAGATTTTCGCTACATGGCATGTCATCTTCTGAACTGCTCTGATAAAACACTGAGATCGACCTTCTCTGGTAGCATTGACAAGAACACTTTAACAGTGCAGGATAACTACATATTCCTCCAGGTAATGTAACTAATATAAGTTAATGGAAACAAGTCTTCCTATGCTCAGTGGAGCTTATTGGTGACTAGCTTGTTCAGGATTGCTGCTGCTGTAACAAAGAAAGACTAGAAAGATATAGTACAGTGGTTCTCAACCTGTGGGTCCCTAGATGTTTTGGCCTTCAGCTCCCAGAAATCCTAACATCTGGTAAACTGGCTGGGATTTCTCGGAGTTGTAGACCACTGACATGGTAGACTGTAAGGATGAATTTGAAGCAGGTTTGACCAGCTCAGCTGTAGCTTCCCAGTTGAACAGAGGACATTTGTATTTCAGCTCTCCGCTTTGGATACTTGCCTGAGCTCGTTTCTTCTCTCTCTTTCTCTCTCTCTAAACTGGAAAGCAAACTATTGAAACATATTTAGTGTGTTTATATTACTCTAGAATAGTCAAAGTATCTTTCCTGTATTTTGGCTTGTATTCCTCTCAACAGTCTTTTTAGATAGGTCAGTGTTATTGCTTCTATACTGAATGACTGGGAAAGTAGGGATCTTCTGAGTGTACTTGGTGAATTTGCCATTTGGAGTTTCAGCTACTGCAGAATAACAATATTCTAGGTGAAACTGAGAAATTTGAATTGTATACAGAAAATTGTATTTTCTTATTAGCAATCCAAACTACAGTAGAGTCTCACTTATCCAACGTTCTGGATTATCCAACGCATTTTTGTAGTCAATGTTTTCAATACATCATTATATTTTGGTGCTAAATTCGTAAATACAATAATTACTACATAGCATTACTGCGTATTGAGCTACTTTTTCTGTCAAATTTGTTGTATAACATGATGTTTTGGTGCTTAATTTGTAAAATCATAACCTAATTTGATGCTTAATAGGCCTTTCCTGAATGCCTCCTTATTATCCAACATATTTGCTTATCCAACATTCTGCCGGCCCGTTTATGTTGGATAAGTGAGACTCTACTGTATGAGTTTCTTGGTCCGTTTCATTCACTCCCAGTACCTAATATCCACGATGATTTTTTCATGCTATGATAAATCAAACAAATTGAAATAGAATGCAGGATGCTATGTCATTTTCCCATGTGTTTCCTCCAGTTGAAAGTATTGCTTTGATGAAGGGAGGTGTGTGTTGATATTATGTGGATGTCTCCCTTCTTCGATAGCTTCTCTTCCCCCCCCCCCCCCCCCCCACACACACCTTTTTTGACACAATGATTTCTGATGGCCTAACTGGAATGAATGATGTGTGCAGGACAACCGTTTCAGTTTCCTACCTGGTTGCCATGATCTTGTAATCTCAAACATTTAGCTCCTTAAACACATTGTCATGAATCTGCCTATGAACTAGATTGGGGTAGGAAGGATATCAAAGAATAGTCTTCTGCCAGTTGGTCATGCAGATTCTTGGGCTTTCTGTTCCAGCAATTTCTCAGAGCATTTCAGGAGAACACAAAGTAAAGGGCAGCAGATACAATAGTGATTAATTATGAAGCATCTGTGTGTAGCTGCATATATATTGCGTTCAAAACATACAGTGAAAATGATTAATCTGAGCTTTTCACTGACTACAATGTCAGCAAAAAAGGAGAAAAATGGAAATCTAAACTATTTGTTCATTTAGTCAGTAGGATAAGAACCTGCATCCTTGAACATACCATTGATCATTAAAAAACAAATAACATTTATAACTGTCACTTTCCTCAAATATTACAGAACCTTCTCAGAAATTTCTGCATTTATTTATATCTTGTTAAAAAGAAACATTCAGCAGTGTCTGCTGGGCACTTTTGCTATTAATGAGTTCATGATCTCTATACCTGAAAGTCTTCCAAGTTCACTCCTGCTTGTAATGTGCAGAACAGAAAGGAAAAGCCAGACGAAAGTAGAAAACTATGTTCTGTCACTTTATCTCCATTGTTAAAAAAAAATCTTCTTTGAAAATCTCTGATCATGTCCCATTAAGTTGCTTTTAGTTAACTGTTTTTTTATTTATTTGAACAACTTTTAATTTGCTTTGAAAACCATGAGAATGCCGTAGTAATGCAGCATCTGATTTATAACTTGTTTTTCTCTTTGGTGGCCTTGCCCCCACTTTCTAGAATGAGTAATTTAGAACATGGGGTGAACAACTCATATTCAGAATGATGAAATTCACCCGGGTCCCCATCCCTGTCTTTGAGTGCATTTTGAAAGGCCTGAAATGGCAATGCTGATCCAGAGTGGATCATCCACATCAGCATCACTGGAGACTATGCTCCACACCCTCAAGCTGGCTCAGGAGTTGGGTAGCATCTGCACTGCATGGTCCTCAGCTGGCCTAGTGGCTGGATGACAAAGTGGTGCCAGAACTGGTTCAGTGTAACTTGACTACAGCCCCTATATTGCCCCTGTCCATCTGACATTCACAATGTCTATCTTCGTGACCTCATCTCCCCCATGTACCTGCGCGAGCATTAAGATCTGCCGGGGAGGCTCTCCTCGTGGTTCCACCGCCGTCACAGGCATGGTTGGTGGGGACAAGGAAGAGTTCCTTCTCGGTGGTGGCCCTCCGGCTTTGAAATGCCCTCCCCAGGGAGATTAGGCAGGCCCCCACCCTGTCCTCCTTCCAGAGGGAATTGAAGACTTGGATGTTTAGACAAGCTTTTGAGAATGTCTAGCCCAATTACTGCAATTGTGATACAGCATAGCACTTTCATTCCATGCCCTTGTTTCTTAGCTACAACTTGCACTATCCCTTTCCCTTCTTCTTGTTTATAGTTGGCCATGTTTTTGTTTTTTTTACTTTGTGCCATATGTAAGCCACCCCAAGTCGCTTCCAGGAGATGGAGGCAGGGTACAAAAATAAAATTATTATTATTATTATTATTATTATTATTATTATTATTATTATTGACACAACAACATAGTATGACACAGCAAACAAGACAGATATGCTGGATTTTGTGTCACAAAACCACAAGTTGAACACTTCCCAAGTGTTTAGGACTGTGTGATATATTTTCGGATGATGTGCACAGATCCCAGAAAAATACATCACACAGTCCTAAACACTTGGGAAGTGTTCGACTTGTGGTTTTGTGACACGAAATCCAGCATATCTATCTTGTTTTCTGTGTCATACTATGTTGTTGTGTCAATAATTATAATTATAATTATAATTATAATAATTATTATTATTACAAGGCACAAAAATGGAGCTGGACACTGGACTCTTTTTCTCTTCTCTTTTCTCTGATCACGTCATGCTCTGGATATCATAACTCCAGATTGTGAGCAGTGTCAAGGGCAATTTTTGGTCCAGATAGGCACTGCAAACAGCAAATTGATAGGGCAAGGTAAATGCTATACCCCGGCCCCCAATAGGAAGCAGCACAACAGGTTACACAGTGGAGTTTTGGAGAAGCTCTGGAGTATCCCGGAACTGCTCTTAACACAGTTCAAGGCCGCATTACAGTCTGTGGGCTATGCAGCCACTGTGATGTGGACCCTCTGCTTCTCCCCCCCCCCCCCCACTTTGTGCCAGTGAAGATGTACCCCTCATGGCCTCTTTTCCTTTCTCTGAAATGAAGCAGTCAGGGAAGATAGGGAAGAGAGAATTGGTTAAAACAGTGGTGAATATTGTGTGGGTCACAAATAATGAGACACTGAAGAAATAATGGAACAGCCCCAAAAGAGCCCTCCCCCAGTCAGGAAAGAAAAGGTAGAATGAAGCAGCAAACATATTGGAGAACAATGTAGAAATACCACCAAAAAGTAGCTGCTCATATATCCGCTTTGATTTTAGTAGAACTTCTATAGTGGATACAGTAGCATTTATATATATATATATAAGCCATTGCTGAAGTCTTTCTTTTATAAACCAGTAATAGTCCTAACTTCCTTCTGATGAAAAATTGCACTCTGACTTTGTCCTCCCAACTGCTTTTTGCTTCCACAGACATCATCAGCAAATCAAACAAAATATTATGTGTCTTACCTTCGGAATGAGTTTATACAGATGAAATTGCCAAAATACGCTTTGGCCAAGGTAATCATCTTCAAAATGAATTATTCCTTTGCTTCCTTCTTTCCTGATCCAGAGCCAATTTCTCAATGTTGTTTCTGCTCTGCTCTGAGCATTTGCAAGAGTCATTCATTCTTCAGAAAGTTCTATAATATCTCTGTGATGTAGAAAAAAGACCAATGTCTGAGACTATTGAACAAATGATTATTTTACTATTGAAAATACAATGTGTTTTGACCTATAGATAGATAGATAGATAGATAGATAGATATGAATTGTCCTGATTTCTTATCTCTTATAAGAAATGGGGACAATTTATTGGCAGCAGTAATTATGACTATAGTTTGCAAAATTCAGTATATGTACAATGTGTTATCGAAGGCTTTCATAGCTGGAATCACTGGGTTGCTGTAAGTTTTCTGGGCTGTATGGCCATGTTCCAGAAGCATTTTTCTCCTGATGTTTATATGTACATATATGTACATTTATCTTACAACAAATTACATATATGCTTTCTCAATCTTATCAAATGAATATTAAGCAAAATCCATTTGTACAATTACAAAATAATATCAAACTTACATTACAACCTTAACATCAACTTCTAGGGATTCTTAAAAAAATGTCACCAATGCCCATTCTGGTAATTTATAATTTACAAAGTAGGAGGCAGAACATTATGTTATTGTATTTTTTTCCATGGACATCCTTATAAGGTCAAATTAGGCTATTTTCAATAATAAAATCATGCTTTTCAACATCCTGAGACTTTTTCTATTTTTGCACCACATCTGTTGGATGTTTCCAGATCCTTTTGTTTCTGTAACATCTCTTACTATCTCAAGAAGTCCTTATTCTCAGCCTGCAACCTAAAACTGCACTGCCACTCGTTCCCCTCATCTAAGCCCAAAGAAAAGGTAGAAGCCCGCAACAGTTGGCTAGAGAACAGACTGTTGTACTGGTAATTGTTTTCAGAAATATGCACCTTCATATTATTGTATGATGCGATCTAGGAATGAACCACACCAGTCCCCTTACATATCTTGTGGGTATCTTGCTGGTAGCTGCACAAGTAAACTCAATCACTCGTTCCAAAACTATTCCTTCTGTCCTCCCCTTACCTATTTACATTTCTTAGATTTGGCATTTTAATCATATGGAATCCATTGGCTCTTATCCATCTTGTAGATATAATCAGGTAGCACAATGTGACCTTTGATCATCAGCTTTTCTCCTCCAGATAATACCAGCCAGATTGGTTTGTGGATGGGAATTGCAATAGGTTCATTCAGACATCTTGCAAGCATGAGTAGGTTACAAATGTGTGTTGTCTGATGTACATTGCATTTTGTATTGATCTTTCTCACTTCAGGATTTACAGATTATCAGCACTGATGAGAGCCAAGTGTTTGTTGCTATCCAGGAGTGGTATCAGACTGACACGTACAACCTCTACCAGTCTGACCCACAGGGTATTTCCTATTCCATCGTATTAGAGAATGTCAGGAGCACTAAGCAACCTGAAGAGAATGTGCTAATAGATATCCTGGAGGTAAAATGCCTGTTCTACATTGGATCCTAGTTTTATTGATCCCCCCCCCTTTTTTTTTTTTTTGCTGATTCCTAATACCATTTTTCAGCTGTCTGCAATTATTTTGGATGTTTTGAGTTTGAAACACTCTTTTGCTATAATGGATTTGTTGCAAATGTTTCTTATTACTGCAAATCTTTCAAACAATTTATCTATGTTCCTCTGAATTTTTAAGCATACAACAAAATAGCCTCAAATACCTAGGAGACAAACGTCAACTAAAGATGTTTTGATTATTGGACAAATCTTACCAGATAAATATTGCTTATTTATTTATTTATTTATTTATTACATCACTTCTACCCCATCCTTCTCACCCATCAGGGGACTCAGGGCGGCTTACAATATTGTTTATTGTTTTGTCTTCAGAAAAGGAATACAAAGCATTCCTAAAAGGGTTAAGATGTTTGTGATTACTTAAATATCTGAAATTTGCTGCACATAACCCAAAATAACCCCAAGAATGGGTTAGCCATATAAAGCAAGCACCTTTGTAAATCCTACTATTGTTTTCAAGATTACCCATGAGAATTATTTGTTTTCTATGCGTACTGATGTTTTTACGTTCCCAAAATGAACATTCAAATGAAGTATACTAACTTATTTTGCTGACTTTATTTTGCTGATAATGAGTGTTAGCTAGAGGAAATCACCTTGAATTTAAGTCTGAAGCTGATGAGCAGATGGCATTCTCCTTTTCTCCATCTGTTTTCCCCAGCGGGTTAAACTGCTGAGCTGCTGGACTTGCTGACCGAAAGGTTGGCGGTTCGAATCCTGGGAGTGGGGTGAGCTTCCACTGTTAGCCCCAGCTTCTGTCAACCTAGCAATTTGAAAACATGCAAATGTGAGTAGATCAATTGGTACCGCTCTGGCGGGAAGGTAATGGCGCTCCATGCAATCATGCCGGCCACATGACCTTGGAGGCACTTCGGCTTAGAAATGGAGATGAGCACCAATTCCCAGAGTCAGACACGACAAGACTTAATGTCAGGGGAAAACCTTTACCTTTACTAAGGGAAACACAAATATTTGTATGCTGGAACACATATAAATGTTGCTTAGTAATTGTTTTGCATTTTGTATTTAACTTATAGGTGAGAGGTGTCAAAGGAGTGTTTCTGGCCAATCAAAAGATAGATGGAAAAGTCACAACTCTAATAAGTTTCAACAAAGGCCGTAATTGGGGCTATCTTACACCTCCAGCTGTTGATATGAATGGTAAACCAACTGACTGCAAATTGGTAAGTTCCTCCTGCCCCCTTTAAATAGAACAAACCAAAATGAGAGGTTCGTTTTGGATATGATATAATATCACACTTATTTGGATTGTCCCCCATTTAATCAAGAATTTGATAACATCTAAGCATGTACCATAATCATATAGTTCAGTTTCTTAGTGCTACTTCAGATCCCAGGTATAGATTCTTGTGTTTTAATATTTCCCTGTGAAAGAAATTCCTGCATGTATAAACTCAATAAAAAGGCTACCCATAGACATGTGTGTGTCCTAAATACAAGGATTTTCCTGGGAGACCATTCAGGCCTGAAGCCTGAGTCCAGCCGCACTGTATCATGTGATTCTGCTGTACATTAATGAACTGGAATTTGTGAATTTTTGGTTTCTAAACTGCACTGAATGGCAGACATTGATCTGTGTAAAGCTTGTGTTGCATTTACACTAGAGTCAAGATATCTTTATGACCATAGTGTTGAAGATTGTAGAAAGATCTACTAGGACCTTCCCTAAAGGATCTTTTTGGGGTGCCATACAATTATTTTTCCTCAGTCTCCAGGATCATGAACTATAGTATTAATTTGTAAATGAGCACAGGAAAAAATAGTCTAATTGTAATCTGGACAACAATCTAAGACAAGGAGCATATTCACTTTATAACATTTCTTATTGAGTAGGACTAAGGAAAAAGACATCAAAGCAAACCTATACACAAACACACACACAAAAGTCATCAACCATCTGCCCCCAGAGGCCTGCAGAAACTAAAAGGTCTTCACTTTCCTATGAAAATATAGCAAGGAGGACACCACTCCAACTTCTCTAATACTGTGGTTGAATAAAAAAAACATGGTGCACAGCTACCCTACGCCACCATTACAGATACAGTCGTCAGTGACACCTTTGCAAACCTCCCTCTCTAGAGCAGATGTGGGTAAAGTAGAGACTGCACGTCACACGTGGCCTTTTTTGTGTCATTTGTGACACACAATATCTTTGCATGCTACCAGACCAGAGGTGGGAACACAGAAGAAGGCCTTGGCTGCCCCTACATTTTGGAACTCCCTCCCTAGGGAGGCAATAATAGTTTTCTCTTTGAACATTTTCCGTGGACCCACAAAGACCTTTTATTTGAATGTTGAACTGTAAGAAAAGAGCTTCAAGTGCTGGATTGTTTTAAATTGGATTAACTTGCAAAATCTGTTTCAAAATGTACATTTTTAGTATGGCTAATAGTTTAATTTTAATTCAGTATTGGTTTTTGGAATTGTTATAATTGTAATATTTTTAATGTGTAAGCCACCTTGAGGAAAATATGGGCCATAAATAATTTATGCATTAAAATCTATAAAGCTCAGGCAGAACTGGAATTCTGAATACTTATTCACAGTATAACAGGGAATCCAGACATAGAGCGAGTTTTTAATTAACAGGTTTTACCATTTCTGTAGGGCAAATAGATTTTGGGAATTTTTTTCATATCAGAAGCGACTTGTGCAAGTCGCTTCTGGTGTGAGATAATTGACTGTCTGCAAGGACGTCGCCCAGGGGACGACACCCGGATGTTTTACCATTCTGTGGTAGGCTTCTCTCATGTCTCCACATGGGAAGCTGGAGCTGACAGACAGGAGCTCACCCCACTCCCCGGATTCGACCGCCGATCTTTTGGTGGGCAGTCCTGCTGGCACAAGAGTTTAACCCATTGTGCCCCCGGGGCTTCTTTTATTTTGGGCTTTATTTATGTAATCAAAAAATTGGGACATAAAACTAACTGTCGTTCTTTTTTCTCCAACCTCAGTGATACTTGAGAGTATATACTTCCTTTCACCGTTTCCATGCTTTGTAATATCAGGTCTAAAAATTAAATAGCATATAATGGACACATAATACAGGAAGAATCAAAACAAATCCATAATACGTTGAACAAAATGCAGAAAAATATACTCAACAACAGATATTTATTTGAATGGCTTGAGAATCAAATACAGTTCTATGAAAAGATTACATTAACCAAGTTTTCTGAAAAAGAACAATCAAATACATATAATTAAGGGTTTTAAAGAAGTACAACAGTTCTTTTCCATCTGTATTTGCTGCTGAACAAAATGAACTGCTGTTGTTGGCTAATATAGCTATTATGGAAAGCTCAATGCACTTTCAGTTGGTTCATATAGGATAAAATTGGGTTTATTTCCATTTTTTTCCCATAGCAATCATTACGAGCCTATCTTCTTCCCCTTCCTTTTTTCCTTCTGTCCTTAAAATATTGGCATTGTATTTGAGGAAATTGAGCAGGCCTTGAACAATGAAACAGGAATTCAACCTCAGCATCTCTACTTTGAGAAATGCTGCTGGCATTTCTACTGAAGCAGTGTTAGACTTATTATAATAATGTTGCTTTAATATTCATTACAATACCAACTTGGCCACATAGTCTTATAATACTTTAATATGAAACTTTTCCCTTTTAAACAATGCATGTAAATCCCACTAATGCCTCTATTATAAGATAATTATTTTCCGGCCTCCCATTGCACCCCTTGCCATGCGAGAATTATAATTTTGAAAGTTATACCCTGAAAGTTTTTTAATGGTAGAATAGCAAGAAAATGTATGAGAAGTGCTATATACAATTGTTTATGATCATTCTTTTTTCTCTCCTTACTTTCTGATTTATTTTTTGTTCGTATTTTTGTAATATGTGTTGTTTCATGCATCTGTATCTTCATCATTACTTCTTTAATTATTATATCATTTCCTAAGACATAAGAGAAGCCTCCCAGCAGGATGGTAACACATCCGGGCGTCCCCTGGGCAACGTCTCTATAGACGGCCAGTTCTCTCACACCAGAAGCAGCTTGCAGTATGTTCTCAAGTCACTTCTGACATGAATAAAAAGTACCATTTCCTTTATTCTTATCCATTATACCGTGGAAGGTAATGGTTTTTTGTGGTTCTTCAGTTGCTTTTTGTCATCTAGTATCCATGTTTTTTCCCTGTGCTCCTTTTTTCTGAATCAAAATTAATCCGCTCATCTGTTGTAATGTATTATGGGATAATAGTGAAGCTGTGGACATCCTTGGTTCAGGTCATGAGATGCCATGGAACACATTAAAATTGTATCTTAAATTACTAATCATTAGGCTAGCTTCTTGAATTCATGTGGAGGCTAGTTTGGTTGATAACCAGATTACTTAAATGTCAGATACAGGAGGAATTCAGGGCCCTTCCATACTGATGCAAATACTTGTGAATTCGGTGTTTTCACTCACATTTGCTGTGCAGAAGCCAAATCCCCACTTTTGGGGAGGTGGCCTGATATCTACCTATATCCATTTGTAATTAGCATAGGGGAGCAATGTGTTAAAGTGCTGAGCTGCTGAAATTGCAGACCGAAAGGTCGCAGTTTCGAATCCGGGGAGCGGAGTGAGTGTCCGTTGTTAGCTCCAGCTTCTGACAACCTAGCAGTTCAAAAACATGCCAATGTGAGTAGATCAATAGGTACTGCTCCGGCGGGAAGGTAACAGCGCTCCATGCAGTCATGCCGGCCACATGACCTTGGAGGTGTCTACAGACAACGCCGGCTCTTCGGCTTAGAAATGGAGATGAGCACCAACCCCCAGAGTCGGACACGACTAGACTTAATGTCAGGCAAAAACCTTTTCCTTCACTAAACCAGAAAGAAGAGTGAAAAGCAGATACTGAACCAACATGATGAACCTGAAAGAAGGGAAAATTGGAAGCCCAGGAAGAAGGTGGGAAAATAAGAGACAAGTACAGTGTATACTGCTAGCCCTCAAAACAGAGGAACAAAAAAAAAACCCCATGTTTTTAACATGATTCTCTCTAAAAATGTTGCTCTTTGATTCCTACCATCTCCAGATAATATAGAAAAACATTGTCCATTGTAGTCCAGAACATCCGCAAGATACCGCTTTGGGCAAGGCAGTGATATGTCATTAATTTGCACGCTTTGATTTCTGGTTTAGGGAAATAGTTGGAATGTACTGAATACTGGTGATGGTAAGAATAAGAATAAGCTATTGACATCCGTATACTAAATAAGTTGGCTGATTATTCTCATTATGAAGTCGAACAGGAGAACCTTCACTATATTTGCATGCTGAGAAGTCATTTTAAGTTAAATAATGGCATCCCCTGGACCTAATACTGTCTGTAGTGATTTCCACTAGACTGCCAAGCATCCCTATTCCCAAAACTAGAGAAAGGAATAGGTGCTGTATACTATTGACTTTTCCAGTTGGGAAGGTCGAAACGGTATGGAGAAATTCCACTGCTATGAATAGTTAGTATTAACAGAAGTATTTTCTGCTCCCGTGTCTATTGTTTTTGCATTCTGAAAGTACAGCATGGAGTGTGGAATGATCACTCTTATCTCCAGTCAAGGATCAGAGATCATAGTGGGAATAATCTGTATCTACTCTATTTTTTCTTCGTGTACTCTGTGAATGCACACTAATGGAGAGGCTGCGCCTGCGCAGGTTCCAACGGAAACTCTTCCCAAGCTGAAG
The DNA here is from genome assembly GCF_035594765.1 of Anolis carolinensis. Taxonomy (NCBI): domain Eukaryota; kingdom Metazoa; phylum Chordata; class Lepidosauria; order Squamata; family Anolidae; genus Anolis; species Anolis carolinensis. The sequence goes on from NC_085844.1 coordinate 137,888,235, forward strand.
TTTAAATTTTGGCGGTAGCCACGCCCCTCCGTCCCCGGAGGGCATATAAGGCAGCCCTCGGCGGTTGCTCCCCAGTTCCTTTTTTTCCGCCGCAAGGTTCACTTCGGACTCTCATGTCTACGACTCGCTTCAAGCGCTGCACTCAGTGTGCCGCTAAAATTCCCGATTCCGACGGCCACGCCAAGTGCCTCTACTGCCTCGGGGAGGCACATGTCGTCGGTACCTGCCGTTTCTGCCTGGCCCTGACGGCTCAGGCTAGGAAAAATAGAGCCGCGAGGCTTAGAGCAGCGCTCTACGAAAAATCGCTTGCTCCTGAACCCGTTCCGTCGACTTCGGGCACGAAGCCGTCGGTCGACCCGAGATCGATGTCGGCTCCAACGGCTAAAGCTCCCTCGGTCTCGTCCAGGGCGTCCAGAGCCTCCAGATCGGCTAAAGCCGCCAAACCGCCGTGCACACTCACCACGGCCACGATGTCGACACGTTCCGGTCGAGTCGGCCCTTCCTCGACATCGAGCTCGGTGGCCTCCGTTTCCTCGGCCCGATCCCATCTCGGGGCCCCTCCATCGACCTCTGCGATGAAGATCGCCTTTAAGAGGGCGCATGAGGAAGCTCGTCGGACACAATCCGACTCAGCTATGGTCCCGCCTACACCGGGAAAATCCATGAGGGTTTCGTCAAAGCAACCGCTCGCAAAGAAGAGGGCTACCCAGCGTTCCTCCTCCTCTGCCTCCTCCAAGATGGACGTCCCCTCTTCGGCGACTTCGTCCAGAAAGTCCTCTCCAATCCCTCCCGCTCAGCGGCCTCGTCAACCTTCTCCTCAGCAACTTTCTGATGGCGAACTGCAGGACTCACCCCACCACTCTACCCAGACAGTGGTCAGGGTGCCATCTCCTCGACCTGCTGCCTCTCATCGCCCGTCTCGACAACAGCTTTTTCCCCCGACCTCGACACCGGAGCGGGGTAGACAAACCGCCCGCCTGGCTCGAGCGGCCCAGGCCTCGGCCTCTAAGGAACCTCGGCCACAGATGGCTCCTGCTCTTGAGGCTTTGCCACCACCAGAGACTGTGTTGTCGTCTCCCCCTCAGTCCCCTCAAGGGGCTGAGGACGATGAGATTGATATCGATCGCCCTGATTCCGCTCTCTCGGCCTCGGTGGTATCTCTAGGCCTTGATCTCTCTCCTCCTCATGATGCCTATGAGGTGGACCCTCCTTCGCCTACCGACAACATTCGGGCCTTCTCCGAACAGATGGTTAGAATGGCTGATGCCCTGGGTCTAGAAATCAAACAAACCTCTAAGGCAGTGTCTGACCCGGTTTTCAAACGGGTCCAAGCCCAGGCCCCCCCGGCCACGCTTTTGCCGTTTCTGCCTTACCTCCTGGATGTCATCCAATCATCGTGGAAGACTCCTTCCTCGATTCCTCCTACCTCGAAGAGGATTGAGTCTTGGTATCGTACAGATGACGACACCTTAGAATGGCTTAAACACCATCCCGACCCAAATTCCATGGTTGTTAAAGCTTCTCAAACTTCCGGTCGTGAATCCACTACCCCTGCAGATAGAGAGGGCAAGAGATTTGACGCGGTCGGCCGAAAGCTCTACTCCGGGGCCCTTCTACTTTGTAGAATGGCGAACTAAGGGGCCTGTATGGGGGCCTACCAGCAGATCCTTTGGGAAAAAGCTCAGCCCTTCTTCTCGAAGTTGTCCGACGAAGACCGGTCGGTTATGTCCACCCTCCAACAAGAGGCCGACTCGCTAGCACATCACCAAATCCAGATGGCTAAGCATACGGGCGACACGGCCGGCAAGATGATCGCCCACGCCATTGCCATTCGTCGCCACGCCTGGCTGAGGTCGTCCGGTTTGTCTTCCTCCTCGAGGCAGGTCATCGAGGATCTCCCCTTCGACGCCATGGGCCTCTTTAATTCTGGCACCGACGACAAGCTCAAAACCAACCATGACTTTAAAGTTCTGGCCACTAAATGCGGCGATCAACCCCAAGCTCACCGCACCAAGTGGTTTCCTCAACGCTTTCGTCGCTTCCCGCCTCCCTCTTACCGCCATCAATCCTTCAGGCGTCCCTCGGTATCGAACAACCAGAACCGCCAACAGCCCCGTCGGGCTGCTCAACCACAAAGACAACGCGGCCGGGCCACCCCCACCGCTGGTCAACCTCTCCGGCGTTCCTGACGCCATCTCTCTTTCCAAAGACTCTTTCTACGGTACCGATGCAGCTCTCATTCCTCCGCACCCCTCTCCTTCACCGAATCAACCTCATGGTCTCTTTCTAGACCGCCTGGCTCCCTTCTTTCACCGGTGGAAATCTATTACTTCAGATGCCTGGGTTCTCAAAATTGTCCAAGAAGGCTATGCCTTAGAGTTCGAGGAACTCCCGCCCACGGGTCAGGTCCTTCTCTCCAACCCTTCTCAAGAAATTCTCGCAGAGGTCGACGCCCTCCTCGCCAAAGGGGCTATTCGGCCTTCTCCATCGGTACAGGACCCTCAAAGCTTCTTCTCCAGATACTTTACGGTCCCGAAGAGGGGTGGGGGCCTCCGCCCAATTTTGGACTTACGCATGCTCAATGCCTTCATACGTCCAACCAAGTTCAGGATGGTCTCCATCGCCTCCATCCTCCCGATGCTTCAGCGCGGAGACTACTTCGTGTCTATAGACCTTCGAGACGCTTATTTCCACGTGGCGATTCGAGAAAACCACAGGCGCTTCCTCTCTTTCAAAGTTCTCGACCAGTCCTACCAGTTCACCGTTTTACCCTTTGGCCTCGTTACGGCCCCAAGGGTCTTTACCAAAGTCGTCGCTGTCGTGGCTGCCCACCTCCGGCTCCAGGGGATCACAGTCTTCCCTTATCTAGACGACTGGCTTCTCGTCGAATCCGACCCTGTCCTTCTTCGACGTCACGTCAACTACACCCTCTCTCTTCTAGAATCTCTCGGTCTCCAACTAAACCCCGAAAAATCTCACCTCACTCCGTCGAGCAAAATCCGCTTCATCGGTGCCCTGTTCGACTCAATCTCTCGGACTGTCTCTCTCCCGCTCGACAGGTTCCTAGCCCTCCGCCAACAGATCATCTTTTGCGAGACCCACCGGAGGGTTCGGGCTCGATCCATCCAGGTACTGCTCGGTCACATGGCCTCCACAGTTCTCACGACCCCGTTTGCCAGACTCCATCTCCGGACTCTGCAGAGATGGTTTATAGACGTTTTCAAGCCATTTCGCCACCTCAACTCGAGGTTTCTCTCCGTTCCGCCCCACGTTCGTCGGTCGCTTCTCTGGTGGAAGTCCCTCTCCAACGTCTGCAAGGGTCTTCCGTTCCACCCGATCCCTCCCTCGACCACCATAACCACAGACTCATCCAATTTCGGCTGGGGAGCCCACATGAGCGGTCTCACCGTTCAAGGCCTCTGGTCTCCTTCCGAGAAGGCCAATCACATAAACTTTCTAGAACTCCTTGCCATCTTCAAGGCTCTGAAAGCCTTCTCCCGCCTGATCTCCCAAAAATCTATCCTCATCCAATCAGACAACACAGTAGCAGTCTTCTACATCAACAAACAGGGCGGCACGGGTTCGAGGAAGCTAATGCTTCTCTCCTCTCAGCTGTGGCACTGGTGCATAGCCCGCAACATCCAAGTCACGGCAATTCACCTTCCCGGGATCCAGAACAATCTAGCAGACGCCCTCAGCAGGATGATGACCTCCTCCCACGAGTGGATGCTCGATCCCGAGACTCTTCTTTCTCTCTTTCACAAATGGGGTTTTCCCACTCTGGACCTCTTTGCTTCTCCCCAAAACGCACAGTTGCCTCGGTACGGGGCGAGACTTCCCCCGTCCTCCTTTCCAGGCTGCCTGGGAGACGCCTTCCTTCTCGACTGGTCTGCGGAACCGATCTACCTCTTTCCGCCTTTTCCTCTCATACCAAAGGTCCTACAGAAACTCCGGTCGATACCGACGTCAGCTATCCTGATAGCTCCAGCCTGGCCTCGCCAACCTTGGTTCCCGGCCCTTCTTCGTCTCTCCAGAGCGACCTCCTTCACTCTGCCTCTTCTACCACACCTATTGTCCAGAGAGAACGGCCAGATCCTACACCCGGATCTCCCCTCTCTACATCTCACTGCTTGGAGAATTCTCACCTGACCTCCCTCCCGCACAACCTGCAGGAGGTCCTCCGCGCAGCTCACAAGCCAGCTACAACCAGATCTTACACTTATAAGGTTTCTCGCTTCCGCTCCTTTCTTCGCTCCCGAGGGATTACTGCCTTTCCAACCTCGATACCGATAGTGCTGGACTTCCTTATGTCTCTGGCAGACCAAAAACTTTCTCTTGCTTCTATGAAATCCTACTTGGCCGCCCTATCCTGGTGCTTTCAACAACATGGTAAACCCTCGTTGTTCTCTGATCACCTCGTCAAAACCTTCTTGAAGGGATACAATAACATCTGCCCACCGTCTCAGCCTCCGACTCCGGGGTGGAACCTCGAGCTCGTGCTTTCCCAGCTCACTGCCTCCCCTTTCGAACCTTTGGCTTCGACCGACCTACGTCTCCTTTCTTGGAAAGTTGCCTTCCTGGTGGCCATAACTTCGGCGCGCAGACCCTCAGAGCTGGCGGCCCTTCGGGTTGATGAACCCTACCTCCGTTTTCATCATGACCGCGCCGTTCTCCGTCCGGACATCACCTTCCTTCCCAAGGTGGTTTCAGCTTTTCACCTTAACCAGGACATTGTCCTTCCTGCCTTCTTTCCAGACCCCTCGTCTCCTCTTGAGCGGAGACTGCACCTTCTTGATGTGCGTAGGGCACTCCTTTTCTATCGGGACCGTACTAAAGACATTCGAAAGACCCCAAAACTTTTTGTGGCCCATGCCCCAGATAAACTAGGCAATCCTATTTCTTCACAAAGACTGTCTCATTGGATTGCTCAAGCTATTGAACTGGCCTACGAACTAGCCAAACGACCGCCTCCCCCGTCGGTTCGCCCGCGTTCGACGAGGGGCCTCTCCACGTCGACTGCCTTCCTAAGGGGCATTCCCCTGGACTCTATTTGCAGGGCAGCTATCTGGTCCAACCCCCTTACGTTTGTGTCTCACTACAGGGTAGACCAGAAAACCTTAAAGGACTCAGCCTTTGCTAGAGCAGTTTTGTCATCCTGTTTGTCCTGAAGGGCTTCTTCATATGTTCCTTCTCTAAGGATGTTTTCATACGACTCTTTTGTCGTTTTCCTGTTCAGTACATGTTTGCACTGTTCTCTCTGAAATATTGTGCCTTATTTGATACTGCCTTCCTCCTTTGAGGAATGATTTGCCTGGCTTACACATGTTTTCTTAGATTGTTTATATCATGCCTTACCGGACTGTTCTCGGTATTATGCGTGTGTTCATGCAATACTTCAATGGGTCCTTCGGACCATGTTATTGATGTTTAATAAACATATGTTTGGACATTATCTCGTTGTCAGGGTTTGCTTAGCCCGCCTCCGAGACCTAAGCTTGCTAGTCTCCATTAGTGTGCATTCACAGAGTACACGAAGAAAAAGGACAGGTTGCTTACCTGTAACCATGTTTCTTCGAGTGTACTCTGTGAATTCACACAAGCCCGCCCTTCCTTCCCCTCTGGCAAACCCTCTTCCTTCCTCGTTGCCTTAGCGGCGTAGGAACTGGGGAGCAACCGCCGAGGGCTGCCTTATATGCCCTCCGGGGACGGAGGGGCGTGGCTACCGCCAAAATTTAAACTTCAGCTTGGGAAGAGTTTCCGTTGGAACCTGCGCAGGCGCAGCCTCTCCATTAGTGTGAATTCACAGAGTACACTCGAAGAAACATGGTTACAGGTAAGCAACCTGTCCTTCCTCTCCCTGGGAAAATGCATGGGGCAGGCATGGATGGCTAAGTATAATGTCATATTTTCCCCATTTTAAATATTCTTAGCATCTTTTTGTATTATATATAAAGAAACATTCTACTGAGTGTTACTTTCTCTGGCATTGCAATGCAATGATTAGAGAATTTCCATGAGGAATTCCCCTCACATTCCCTCCTGTCAATGTACTGTGTAAAGATTGAGGATCATCCTAGAACCTGGGCCTGGAAACCCTAAGAGAGACAGCACAAATAGACAAAATTTCACAAAACTACATCGAACTGAAGATGGCAGAGTTTCTGAAGGTGTTTTAGTGATGACTGAGAAATTGGAAATTTGGATGGTATTTAAGATCCCTGGAATTCACCTCTCTTCCCTCCTATCCTATCATGGTGAGAGTAGCAAAGTAGCTGTGCTCAGTGAGACTTAGGGTGGATCTACACTGTCATATAAGGCAATTTGAACTTCATTACATGTTCAGTTTAGGTTCATATAATTCCGTTCAAATTGCATTATGTTGCAGTATGGATCCAGCCACAGCTCCATTCATAGCTGGAGATGAAGTGAAGACCAACTCTGGCCCAACATCCATCTTTCAAGGATAAACTTTCCATAAATGAGCAGGAACTTGGGGCCTAAACATCTACCATAGTATCTGTTACCTAATTACACTTCACCACTGATATTTGATATTGTCCTGTTTTATATGCTAATCAAATAGCATATGTATAGACTAGTCCTGATCTGAGTTTACTTGGACCTCACTGCTATGAGGGGGATTTTATTCTTCAAATGATTCTCATCACTGTGTGAAAGATTTAAAATCAATCCAGGAGGAGTAACGGTCAAGTTATTCTTGTGAGGTATGAAGCGTGTATCCAAACATAAAACATTCTGTGTTCCATAAATGCTTAGACCATAATTTAAGTGTGGCAGTAGATAAAGGAAATCCATCCTATAATTTTATTCGTGAAACTTTCCATCAGAGGATTTTTACCCCATATTTCCTTCTAATGCTGAGAATATTGTTGTGATGGTTAAGTCTTAGTCCCGCAGACTCCAATTCTACCATAAGAGCTCAGCCATATGGAGAGCTCTGAAGCTTGAATAAATTGAATGTGCTTGAAGGGATGCAGAGCCAGCAAGCTCAAGAGGGCAAAATCAATCAATCAGCTTCCAGCCTTACCTGGATAAAACTTTTCTTTGATGGGTTATTCCCTGAGTGTAAAAGAGATGGCTTCAATAGATCCCCAAAAATATTTTTATTGGGGTGAAGGTTCACCCCACTGACCATCTTAATAATGCATTCAGGGTAGAGTTTTCTGATCAGATTCTTTCTCAGAGGAAGCCAAACTGTGATCTTTCAAACTACACAATTGCAGCACTATAACTCCATATTAACCGCTATAAAATCCTGTGCTTTGCAGTTTGGTCAAAAGCACTAGAAGATCTCTCTGTCTTAGAATTCAAAAGGTCTTCTCTAAACTGTAGATCCCAGAAGTCCACAGGACAGAACCATGGCAGGTAAAATGGAATAAAAGCACTATAACTGTTCAGTGACAAAGGCCCCTTCTACACTGCCATATAATCCAGTTCAAAGCCGATAATCTGGATTTTATATGGCAGCGTAGAAGGGATCAAAGAGGCCTAAGGGAAGGAGAGGAGATCAATGACTACAACTCCTTTCAGTTTTTTAAAATTTAAAGCAGTTCTGGGCTGAGTAGTTTCTTAACTATTTAAACATTGCATCACTGCTCGAGAAGAGAAGTCTAACACAGATCATCCTCCCTCTCTCTCTCTCTCTCTCTCTCTCTCACACACACACACACACACAAAGCTGAGTAACTGCCCTTGTTTTTTTTATTTTTAAAGCAATCTTGGGAAATATGATAAACTGCTTTCCTTCACATGCCATTTGCCGCTATAATAATAATGGTAATAATAATAATAACAACAACAACAACAACAAAACAACTTTATTTTTATACCCCACCTCCATCTCCCTGAAGGGACTCAGGGCGGCTTACATGGGCCCAGATAAAAACAATAACAATATAAAACACATCAAATGGAGAAAAGACATGCACAATTATAAAATTTAAACACTAACATATAAAGATAAAATAGCAAACTTAATAAAACATGATTTAAAAACAGAGAAGTTATAAAAACAGACTGGGTAAAGTGTGACATGTGAATTTTTTGTAAACACAAGGTAGCTGATAAAGTGCTGCAATCCAGAATGAATCCAGAATGCACTGCTCAAACTTAAAAGCACAACAAGACAGGTAAACTCTACATTCTAAGGAGGTGAAATTAACATTCAAATCCATCCAGCACCATCATCCTCAAATTTGAGGCAATCTAACCCTGTTTGGGTGCATCTAGAACAGGCATGGACAAAGTTATTTTGGGGCCACATTGTGGGCCCAGCTCAGAGGGCTGGGCTGGGAGGGAGGGCAGCCTGGCATGTGGAATGGGTTTGAGGGGGGAGGGCGCTGGGAGAGGGCAGGGCCTGGGTCATCCTCAAGTTGTCCTCCTTGTTTAAGGACAGGGCTGCTCATCCTTATGCCTTATGAGACATGCAGTGACTGTCCCGATCCTCCTCCCCTGATCTTCAGACTGTCCTCTCGGCATTATGTTGTGAGGACGGCAAGACAGGCGATGGCCGAGAGCGCTCTGGAGGGCTCTTAGCCACTGCATGCCATCCTCAGGCTATCCTCTTGGCGAAAGGACTGGGCCGCTCACACTGTCCTTATGCCGGGAGGATGACGAGATAAATGGTGGTTGAGTGCTCCCAAGGGCTCTTAGCTGCTGCATGCCTTTCTCATCCATCCTTTCTGCATAAGGATGCCACGGACCACCACTCCTTATGCCAAGAGGACAAGGAAAATGAGGATGGCCTGAGGTAAGCACCTAGGGGGTCACATACATTACCCATACCTGATCTAGAATGACCATCTGAATTAAAATATTTGTGAGATCTCAGTAGCAAGCTCAGAAGTGCCATCTAGTGACTGGGAAGGTTTTGTTTTGTTTTTGGGCACTTGACAGCTTAGGACATCCCTTAAAAACCCTATTTTATTTTAAAATAAGAGCTTTTTCAGTCAGATCTATAATGATCCGCACTAGAATGAAAGGCTTCCAAATCAGTTTCAGAAAAGGAATTTTTAAAAATGATTTTTATTAAGGAATTTTTGTACAATAAAGTGGGAACATTTTAACAATGTTATTAATGGATGTGTTTATATTGTTTTGTTTTTATGATTGCATTTTGGGCATTAGATTTTGCCAATTTTTGTAAGCTGCCCTGAGTCCCCTCGGGTGAGAAGGGCGGGGTATAAATTTTGTAAATAAATAAATAATACAATAAGGGTTAAAAAAAGAAACTTTTGGGGTATAGGGGTTATGAGGGATAGAAAAAAGGGAGTGGAAATGGTAAAGGGGGGAGGGTCTGGGTACGTGGAGTATAGAAGGGAGAGTTATGGGAAAGAGTGGGGTATGGGGGAAAGAGAGGGGGAGATTCATTTAGCTTCCCTTCTTCTTCCTTCCATTTTCCATCAACTTCTTGTAGATGCTCCACTTGTCTTGGAGAGAGAAAAATCTCTCTTTCCTTCTGTTTATAAAGTTCATTTAAGTTCATTTTTCAAATATTCTTCAAAACATGTCCAATCTGTCTCAGTCATAGGAAAATTAAATATACTTGAATGCAAAGCAAAAATAAATACAAACTGGGTAGTAATTTAGTATGTCTTACAATATTTTCCCCATAGCAGTAATGACCATGAAAAACAGCCCTATAAAATTGTTTTCTTCCTCTTAGGTTGTGGAGATTGTTTTGGCCATTTTGTGGTGTCTAGTCAATCACTATGTGACCTTGTGACATAGCCATTTTTTATTCCTGGTAATATTTCACAGTGACAAAGTAAAGGATGGATGGCTTTTCAATAGACTGCTCAAATACAATGGTGTTCATGGTGAAATGTTCTGGTGCAGTGTCTGCTACACAGTGTTGCTGCTGCCGTCGCTACCCATTATGTTATAGCAGCAGCAAAAGTATCCTTTCATGGGGTAGTTACCTTTCCCTCTCCCCAGAGATCTGTCATTACATACCATTAACCCATAGTGTGGCTGTTTCAAAGATTAGAGGCATTCCTGCCATTCTACTAAAAACAAAGATTTTTCTTTGTTATCTTTATAGCCCGATTGCCACCTTCACCTCCATCTCCGCTGGCCCGACAATCCATATGTGTCAGGAATGGTTCATACCAAGGATACAGCACCAGGACTCATAATGGGGGCAGGTAAAAAAAAAGACAGTGCATTTTTGTTTTTGGTGTTCATTGATCAAAACGTTACATGATACTACTACATTAATTTAATCTATTTTCCATTCCATACTATCTGTCTGTATGAACTAGTTGATTCACCTCCATCATGTCTAATTATTTCCCTTGTGACTAGGCACAGAACAAGGGAGACCTAAAGGGATGGAGATAAGATGCCAGAACTGCTAAGTGACAGGGTTCTTGCCTTTCTCCCCACACTGTATTTTTCCTCTCAATGTTGATGTGCCAGTTGTCATCTTCTACCTACAAGGAAAAGCAGCTTCTCCATTTTTCTTCTTAGCAGAGGAGAGAGACAGCAGGTCTGCAGCAGGCATCAGGCAGGAGGAAAGTGTGCACCACTGTCATGCTGAATTGGAATAATGTGATCCTCTTTCTTTCTAGGTCCACCATCTACTAGAAGCTGACAATAGGATATCATTGGAGGGCCTAGAGATTCCTAAAGAGATGTTCTCTCTAAGAATCTCCTCTAGCATGACTCAGGGCCCTTCCACACAGCCATATAACCCAGGATATCAAGGCAGAAAATCCCACAATATCTGCTTTGAACTGGAATATCTGAGTCCACACTGCCAATATATCCCAATTCAAAGCAGATAATGTGGGATTTTATTCAACTGTGTAGAAGGGACTCTGTGGTCACCTTCCAGAGAATGTTGTACTGGAAGTCTTAGACACCCCTTTCTGTGAATGATCCACAAACATCAAATCTGCAAATGTGAAGGGAATACTGCATTTATTCTGACTTATATTGATGCAGTCTGATCTGCCCCATTACTTAGCACCTTTCCAGACAGTCCCAAAGCATGGGACCTTTGTTTGAGCTGGCACATCTAGACACCCCTCCCAGGAAAGCCCGAGGTTTGGGCTCGGTGTGGCGACTAGAACCCGAGAGGAAGCAGATTGTTTCAGTTCGCTTCCTCTTGGGTTTTAGCTTAGTGTAGAAGGGCCCTTAGTAGAGCAAAAACTGATTGCAAATATTTTCATTGTGATACATTTCTTGTGTGATTGGCTGGAAATGACTTGAGAGAGGCTCCTGGCACACCAACAGGGTTATTGTAGCCCTGAAATACTACTATGTTACCGCCTACATCTGTCATAGAAAATAATGCCATAGATAGCAACCCAAAGAGCCAAAAAAAAAAAAAACCTTGAAAAACCCATACAGGCCTCAGGTGAAAAAGACTGTATGTAGGGCAGGCGGCAAGAGTGCTTTGTGTTGCTTTGGCTTTAGTAGCCCTGTTAACTGCTTGCACTGAAGCAGCTGGAGTAGTGTCATGGTTCTCTAAGAATATAAACCTTGCTGCTTCATTTCAGAAATAATTGATTTCAGGAACACAGATACAGACAGGGAAATTATTCAGGAGTAGAGGGAGCACATGAATCAGAGAGCTGATTGATGGCTAAAGAGAGGCTAATTGCAGAGAATTTAACTTTCGGCTCTTTGAGTCATGGGAAATGTATCAAAAAGTGGTGGAATGTCCTGATATGCTTCTCACTTTGTTTTGGAAACAAGATCCTGACAACATTTTGTCAATCATGCATTGTTTTTAGGCAATTCTTCCTTGTACCCTGGCATTCTTCTGAAGTATTTTGGACCTGAATGGCAAAGTTGTCCTTAATAGGTGAATTTGCTTGTCACATGAGGTGTGATGATCAGTATGGGTGTCCCATTCCACTGTCACTTCCCTTTTTTCAGGATGGGTCTGCCTTAATTCCCTTTCTCAATCCTAATGTCTCTTTTTAATTTTTCTCTCTCTATAAAGCCTGAATGCTAAAGTGGTATGCTCCAAAACTGTTATAATTCTGGAAACAGTACAATGCAAAATCACCAAAGTGAAGAGGGGGGAGCTTTATTGCAAGCTGCCCTTCACTTGACTGAAGGAGAAAGGTTATTGATATCTTCATACCCAGAAAAGGACCAAGGGGAACCCAGTTGTAATTGAATGGGATGGTGTCTGTATGTGCGAGGGAGAGATTTCCAAATATGGCAATACTGTAGTGGTTTTTTTCAACTTACCACTTTAGCAGTAAGGCTTTAATAAGATTTTTTTAAAAGTTAAATTTGCATGACAGGAAGCATTGGAATGGGATGGCAGAAGGAGGAATCCGTTGCTGCCAACATTTATTTTAAGAACATGACCAGAAATGTTTTTCCTTTTCAGTAATTATAACAAGTCACTGAAAAATCTTGTTATTTTCATTTCTGTTGGCTCATGATAACTGCCATTACAAGGGAATCCTGGCTGACTATGACAAACAAATGTATAACTAAACAAACTAGATTCTTTCTTCTCCTTGTTGGGAGAGACTGCCCAATTCCTGCTGGATATGGAAACCACGATAAACAAACCACCAATTGTTTGGCCCCTTTTGTTGCAAGCAGAAGGAATTAGGAGTTTGCATGCTTGTTCATCCATAATAAGCCAAATTTCCAATGGAATCCCATCCAAACACCCCTTTTGTTGGAACACACTTCTCTATTTCTTGCTCTTGTCCTGTTAACTATTTGCTCCCAGTGACACCATATAACTAATATGATGGAGCCCCCAGATGGCGTAGTGGACTAAGTGACTTGAAAGTTGGGTTGCTGACCTGAAAGCTGCCAGGTTCGAATCCCACCCGTGGAGAGTGCGGATGAGCTCCCTCTATCAGCTCCAGCTCCGTGCGGGGACATGAGAGAAGCCTCCCTCAAGGATGGTAAAAATATCAAAACGTCCGGGCGTCCCCTGGGCAACGTCCTTGCAGACGGCCAGTTCTCTCACTCCAGAAGCGATTTAAGTTACTCCTGACACGAAAAAAACAAATATGATTGGCTATAGAGCGTAGTCCTATTCCCTCCACATTCCTTCAATAGCCGGGTTCACCACTGGAGTAATATCCTATCTTCCTCTTGTTTGCAGCCTTATTTAGTGAAGCCTTCTTGCACAATATAGTGATCCAAGTGTGCAGGTTTTGCAAATGATGCAGGGAACCACTGCGGGGAGAGTAGGTTCACTTTTCAGAAATGTAAAGTGATGGAAGATTGCAAATGTGGGGAAAACAACAAGGCAGATTGGGTACAATATTCTCACTTTCCTTCACTTGATTTTAGATCAGTGGTTCCCAAACCTTTTTTTATCAGAGACCATTTTGATCAGTGACCATTTTGACCAGGGACCACTCTCCAACATTAGTACCAAAGGGTTTACAGATCAGGTTTTGGACAACTTTAGATTCGGTTTGGTTATTTGGGGTGCTGATTCAGAAAATGGCATTGGATAGAACACATCAGCTCTAGTTTCTGATACAGAACATATGCCATCCAGTAGTCACCATCTTCTGAGCCACAGAAAAAACATATTTAATAATTTGGAGCTGATGTGGTCTAGTAAGGTAATGGTAAAGTTTTCCCCTGACATTAAGTCTAGTTGTGTCCGACTGGGGGTGGTGCTCATTTCCATTTCTAGGCTGAAGAGCCGGCGTTGTCCATAGACACATCCAAGGTCATGTGGCCAGCATGACTGCATGGAGCACTGTTACCTTCCCACCGGAGCACTACCCATTGATCTACTCACATTTGCATGTTTTTGAACTGCTAGGTTGGCAGAAGCTGGAGCTAACAGCAGGAGCTCACCCCACTCCCCGGATTCGAACTGCTGGCCTTTCAGTCAGCAATTTCAGCTACTCAGCCGTTTAACCCACTGCACCATCAGGGGGCATGGTCTATCCAATGCGATTTTCTGAATAAGCACCTCAAATAACCCAGGCCTGAAGACACCAAAAATTTTGTTGTTGTTGGGCTGTGTTATTATCCGCAGTAGTAATGGTGAGGCCGTGGACCATATTTTAGTTCTTAAGGACCACTGGTGGCCCATGGACTACAGGTTGGGACCCACTGGTTTAGATACATGGAGAAAGAGAACTCCTGAAAAGATATCTGGTGGCTACATCACTTCAAATGCTAGGTGGGGATAATTATATATATATTTAATGTTCTTAAATGTTAAAAAAATATCACCCAAATTAGTGTATGGCCACGCTGATAATTTATCACGTGGGGAGGGATTTTTTAAAAACGATACCTCCACACCAGTCTCAGCTAATGTAATCCAAAATGTAGCATTATTAAATATCTACCATGAAATGGTATACAAAATGCTCCCCTTTGGCATTACTCCCATCCTTCTTAGCCCAGAGAAACCAAGAGTACTAATTGGTTTCATTTCTAATGCATTCACTAATTCATGCATTTCATATTTCTTTCTTGTATTGTGTGTCAGCTCAATACAGCTTCATATCATTCATATATTAACCATTAATACCTTGCGTGTATGTGTAACATTTTACTTGCCATTTTACTCTACATATTGAACTTGCTTTCAATGACCTTGTCCTTTTTCCAGTCTTAGAAAATATAGAGGTGTGAGTAAGTAAAAGCATTGACTCAGTGCAATAAGTAGTATAGAATCACTGGGAGGTACCTACACAATGAAGACACAAGGCAAGAGAGTGATACTAAAAACCCAACATTTATTTTGAAATTCATAATAAAGTATACAGTCATGGGTAAGAGAGATTGTTATTTTCCTCTGCAGAATACATTTTTATATCTGTACAATTGTTTGGGGAACAAATAATAATTTGTATTACTGATGTGATACAGGATATCTCACATGACTGGAAGGCACATTTCATGAGCTGCTTTGGCTCCTCTAGAGAGAAACAAGGGAAGAAGCAAAGATAGATGGAATCACAATCCCTGTAATTCTACCCGGGTGCAGATAGAGGACAAGGACAATAACTTTTCTGAAAGCTCTTGGCATACGTTGTCGAAAAACAATTTAAGATCTGTCTTTGATGAATAATAAGTCAACTTGGGAGATATACCGTAACACAGAAGACAGAACAACAAAAATATTTCTTTTTAATTATATTTCAGTAAAGTGGGTTTTGACAAATGCAGAAGAAAGTTACAGAATAAAGTCTATGGAAAGATGAGTTAAGGGAGTCATAATTTTATTTTAAAATAAAATATATCAGAGTCTACAGCCTGACTCCGTACCCATGGAGCCAGTGCCTACAGTTTCACCTGTTGACATCTGACAAAATATGGAATTTCCTAGATCCTCCAGGCAATTCAGTGGGATCATTCCCCAGAAGTTACCATAGATAACTCTGGAGGACCCAACAAATATAGAGCAAACTTCTCTAGGAATTTCTTGGTCCTCCTGGTAACTTCTAGCAGAAGCCATCAATGTCAATAGTCTTCACTGTAATCCACTGGTTCTCAGCTTGTGGGTCCCCAGATGTTTTGGCCTTCAACTCCCAGAAATCCTAGCAGCTGGTTAACTGGCTGGTGTTTCTTGGAATTGTAGGCCAAAATACCTGGTTTCCTGTTTTCATGATAAATTCAGGAATGCATCCCCTGTAATGTGAGGATTTTGCTATACATTATTACAGCAGTATTGTTCCACTTTAACTGCTGTGTTTGCATCCTGCGTTATTCTGGGGTTTTTAGTTTAGTAAGATCTGATCTTTGTGGATGAGAATTCTAAATGCCCGTCCTTAAACTGTAAATCCCAGCAATTCATATGATGCTGTGGCATTTAAAGTAAATAATCTATATATATAAAAGGGTAATGAAATTTCGGCCTAGGACAAAACAACAAAACTACACATCCCAGAAACACTAAATTTGGCAGCACAACCTGTCATCCATGCCTCTACGTTCATACAACAAAAAAGAAAAGAAAAATAAAGTCCTAATTAGAGGGAGAGGAAGAATTGTTTTTATCCAATTGCTGCCAGTTAGAAGGCTAAACTCCACTTGGTCTCCTAGCAACCCACTCAGCCCAGGGGACAGGCAGAGTTAGGCCTCACTTAGGCCTCTTGCACACTGCCTATAAAATACAGATTATCTGATTTGAACTGGATTATATGGCATTGTAGACTCAAGACCCTTCCACACAGCTATATAACCCATTTATAACGGACTTAATGTAAGGTAAAACCTTTACCCTTTACCTTAACTACCACCAATTCCTCAATACTTTTATTTCCCATACCACCATACTTTGCCACAGCAACGCGTGGCCGGGCACAGCTAGTGCTGCTATAAAATATTGTGTGGTAGAGCCAAAAGTAACAGTGAATCATTGTAGTAGTAGTAGTAGTAGTAGTAGTAATCAAACTGCTTGTACAGGGATGTTTGATTGTTATATAATAACAATGAAGTAATTTACGAAATAGTTGATATAGCAAATATAAGATGAGATCAGAAATAAAGTCAGTGAATGGGCTGCTTTGGATACAAGCTCTTACAAAAAGCAAGATGTTAGAAACAGAAGGAAATCAAGAGATACAAGAGGGTCACTGTTCCTTTTAGAAGAGTCCAGGTTTCACAAATTGGATCTGGTGTGAAACACATCCCCCCTCAGGCTAGACATGTATCAGAATAATCAAAGAACCTTTCCAGGAATATTGGGTTAATCAAAGTTAATTTAGAAGAACATGCTTCATTGGAGGCAATCCAGGAGGGATATCAGAATTGAGGGAAACCTGTATTATCACAGACCACTAGAGGTAATTAATTTTATCCCTGTTCTCAAAAAGATTGTCCATTCATTTCAAGGAGAAAATAGAATTGAACTGAATGGGACCCAGTCAGCTCAAATTTCATTCATTCCAAAACAAATATGGAAAGTTAGAATGGTATTTTTAAAAATTACTCCTTTAGTTCCTCGTCCATGCAGGGTCTCACCTGTCTCTGACAGTGACAAAGACAACTGACTCAATTTTGGTGGCCCATCTTAGTAACTGCAAATTCCACACTAAAATACCTGTGGTTGCAGCAAATTTGGGGTGAATGTACATGCCAGTTCCCAGGGTGCTTTAGGTGTATACTAATTTCACTGACTGGTTTTGACATCTGTGTCTCTTCTATACTGAACTGCAGGACTGTGACTGTACAGTATCCACCCCGAGTCCCTTTGATCCACCCTAGGTCCCTTCGGGGAGATAGGGTGGAATATAAATAAAATTTTAGTATTATTATTATTACTGCTACTGGTGAACTTTCCTTGAAAAAAAAATGACTCAGTAATACAGTATATGAAAAGATTGCAGGTTTTGTCCTCAGCATCTCAAGCTAAAAATTAGCAGGTAGCAAGTGAGGGGCAAAACGTTCATTCACACGACATTCAAGAGAGCTTCTGTGAATCAGTCAATGATACAGAACAGGATATTTATTGGACTTGGTAGAACCAGTGCTGGGTTCGTGTGCAATCGTGTGGTACAGTTTAGAGCCTCACATTATAAGGCATTTCTGTATTAAAGATACACATCTTCAACTATTTTATCCTCATATGCAAGTAATGGAAACAGCATTCTCCCCAGTGTGGATGAAATGGAATTTTCTTCATAGTCTTTTCCCTGTGTTCAAATGTCCCAAAGGAACATAATCTGTATCAAAATGACATTTTAAGTGCAGAAAACCTATTTTCTATGCAAAAAACTATTTTTTCCCACCCCTCCAAAATGTTTCTAAGCAGAATAATTCCTCTTCAATGCTTTGAGACATTTGAATAGTGGGAGAAAATTCTTGTTTGTCCTTTATTCTTCTTGCCAGAGTTTCCTCATACTGGGAAGGAATAATAATGAATATCTATACCCTGCAGACAAAATCAAAGTACAAATATTGTGCTGCTATTTCAATTGTTGGTAATGGTATGGGACATTTTAAAATATATAATACCTTGGGTCTTCAGCTGGGCTTCTAATTTTGAATGTGAAGCAGCTTCCTTTCTTCTTACCATTAATCTGCTGCACCGATGCAGTGTAGTAAATAAACTGCTAACTTTTACTGGAGTGGCGTGAAAAGTCTCTTAAAATTTAAGGAACATATTCCTGTGTTAAAGAGACACTCACCTTGAGAAGGAGAAATAGTTGGTTTGGTTCAATTTAGATTCCTCATATGTGATACTTTAGGACTGTGTGACCCATTATTATTGCGGCTGGTGACTTGGAGCGCATGAGCAGCCCTTTGCATGCTAAACAGTTTCTGTGTAGGACTGAACCTATGTTTACCTTTCATTGTGGGGGGCACAGATCTGTTTTCAAATATGTGGTATGCTGGCCTAGTAACCTCCACTTATTTTATCTGTGTTCTCAGGAAATCTAGGTGCCCAGCTTGTTGAATATAAAGAAGAAATGTATATAACATCCGACTGTGGCAAAACCTGGAGGCAGGTAAGGACAACTGTTTCCTGTTACTGCATAAATTTGCAAACATTACTTTTATTGATACTGGACTCTTAACAACTTCATAGACAAGAGCCTTGATCCAGTTAAGGAAATATATAGAGAGAGATTGAAATAGGTGCTGCACATATGCTCCCAAGTTTTGCTTTCCAAGGTGTCTGTGATCTTCACTTCTCCAACTCAGTGATAGTTTCAATACATCTTCCACTTCTGTTTTACTTTACTATGAAAAGATCTATGGTAATCCAATAGCACATTTGAGGGCCCTTCCACACAGCCATATAACCCAGAATATCAAGGCAGATAATTCACAGTATCTGCTTTGAACTGGATTATCTGAGATGACACTGCCAGATAATCCAGTTCAATGTGGATTTTGTTCAGCTGTGTGGAAGGGGCCTGAGATGATCTGGTTTATTATAGTATGCGTATTTGTGGCTTATCAGTTATCTTTGGCTACACAGCCACTTCTGTGCATCTAAAGAAGTGAATATCCACTCAAGGCCATGCCAAAATAAACTGGTTAATTTCAAAGGTGTTACTGGATTTGTTTCTTTATGCTGGAACAGACTCATTCCAATGTTTACAGAGAGTCTAACCATTTTCATGGAGAAACTGTTGACTATGGAATTGTTATTATCCTTCAAAATTGGTTTTAACATCAAATTAAATGTAAATGACATTTTACTGCATTATGGAGCTCTAAATTAAACATACCATATAGATAGTATTTTAATACAATATTTCAGAATGCATTGTTATTTTATTGAGATTTCCCTTGGCTTCTAGGTTTTTGAAGAGGAGCATCACATCTTGTATCTGGATCATGGTGGAGTGATTGTGGCCATCAAAGACACATCTATTCCACTTAAAATACTCAAGTAATTTTACACTGAACTTTCATATACTTACCATATTTTCAAGACTTAATAATGTTCTGTTGATTGACACGAGCTTTCCCCTCTGGGAAAGTCATCTTACTGATCTAACATTTCGATAGATGTTACTATTCTAACATTTGCTCAGCAATAATAATTTAGCTGTAATAATACACAACACAGATTTCTGTGAATGATATGAAAATCAGAATGGATAATATGAAATGATATAAAAATCTGAATGCACAAAAGAAATCATGAGAGCAACATTTTCCTGGGGCTTAGTTTCTTTAAGTTTGATACTTACTGAGACATGGAGTCACCAGGCTTTCAAACAGTGGTTCCTAACCTTTTTTTGTCCAGGGACCACTTTGACTAGGGGCCACTCTCCAACATTAGTACCAAAGGGTTATGAATCAGTTTTTCGTCAACTTTAGATTCGGTTTTGTTATCTGGGGTGCTGATTCAGAAAATTGTATTGGATAGACCTCATCAGCTCTAGTTTCTGATACAGAACATGCCATCCAGTAATCACCATCTGCTCACCCACAGAAAACTATATTTCATCATCTTAAACTGATGTGGTCTATCCAGTGCAATTTTCTGAATCAGTACCCCCAAATAACCCCAGGAACAGACCTAAAAACGAAGTCACCAAGGCGCCCCCGCTTCCAGATGCCACATGGAACGGCTCCACTTAGGGGGAGGGAGGGGGAGGAGAAGCAGCAGTCAGGAGGCTTGTTGGTGTTGTTTTTTTTCCCTTTTGTGGGTAGTCAGCTTCTTCCCTCCCGATGTCCCCCTTTTCCTCAGCGCTATAAGAGAGTTTCGTGAGACCAGTCAATCTCATTGCAACAGTGTAGTAACAATGAGGCCACAGACCATATTTTAGTTCTTACAGAGGACTGGTAGTCCATGAACCACAGGTTGGGAACGACTGCTTTAAACCCATTGAATCGCTATTTCCAAGTCATGAACATTACTCATGTGATCTTTGCACTTTTTGCTGGGTTTCCAACTACCTTTTCCCCTCTCTTCCTCCTTTTTATGCTACAAGGGGTTAACACAGCCACATCTTTGAAGTGTTATTATCCTACAACAAATATTTACTAATGTCAAAGAACATTTCTTTATGATGCATTAGCATTCATTCAGTGCATGTTTTTGAAACATTGTGCAGGATTTGTTATTGTGTAGTGTATAAGGAGATCCGTGGCATTTCAGGAGATGATACTGCTATCTTGGGGGGAAAATAATAGTGTCAAGAAAACAGCTGTGTAGGATAACAACTTTAATAAACATCCACGCAGAAAGACATGTGAATGGGAGCAGCTTGTTGTCTTCTTCCCACACAATGATTAAAGGGCGGATTTGGAAGATTTGCAGATTAGCAATTTTGTTCTTTGTAATTTTGGTCACTAATTAAGTTATTACCACTGATGATGTTGATAATAATCATTAATTAAACCTACTCTATATAAATCAAATCTGTAATAAATAGAAAACAATATTACTTTCTTTCCAGATTCAGTGTGGATGAAGGCCAAACATGGAACACTCATAACTTTACTAGCACTTCAGTTTTTGTGGATGGCCTACTCAGTGAACCTGGGGATGAGACTTTAGTCATGACGTAAGGAACATTTAATGCACTAGCTCCCAAACTCTGTTGGTGTGTGTGTGTGTGTGTAAATCTTAGGAAGAGCAGCTATATCTTTAACAAGAATGTTAGGAATGTAGAAACTGCAATCTTGGAGCTGATCCTAAAATAGACATTGTTGACTATTATTTGGGTGATTGAGTAATTAATTGGGCAACCAGATACAGTGTGGTTGTATAAAGGCTTCAGTACCTAGTGAAGAAAACAGCCTGCAATATATATATGCAAGTTACATCAATCACAATAAAACTACCAATGTATACAACAGACTATGATTCGGGAGAAGTCTGAAGCGCCCTTGGAGACAGAAAGCTGAAGTGGATTGTAGGGGAACTCAGTAAAACTGCTGGCTGGTGGTTACTCTCAAAGATATTTTCTTTAAGGGCCAAGTGTCTGGGGAAGGGAGGAACTCTGAGCTCTTAATATATGAGTGTTGGCCCAAGATGACAGGAATATTAGTGTGTTTGAATTTTATACTCAAACAAATAATTCTTGGTGTTCTACTCTTGCATTTTGTTCCTTTGAACCTCATTCAGAGGCTTTTGATCTTTCTCTTTAGAGTCTTTGGACACATAAGTTACCGCTCTGACTGGGAGCTTGTGAAAGTAGATTTCCGTCCATTTTTCCAACGTGAATGTACTGATGAAGACTATGAACCATGGGACTTGACAAATCTACAGGTAAAATTTCCTAATGTATTTGGTTTGGTGGTGTTTATTTTGGTGGACCATATCATGTTTAGCATTACATGCACAAAGCGTAATGAGTCTCTGATCATATGCTTCCCTTCTGCATTCTGTCTTTTGACTACATTTGCAGTTCGGAACAAATTGGAGTGTCCCATTTCTTCCAATTATGAAAAATGCTTTTGTAAACTATATTTACCTTTAAAACCATGATATCAAACTATCATAAAACACATGTTTCCATATTTGAGTGGGACTTTTTAAAATTGCAAATCAGAATGGAACACATTTGATTACCTTTCCAGTGCATATAATTAGCATTGTCAAGCATGGCTTAGCATTATGGTTGAATCAGAGTGAGATGATCATTATATTCTTCTTTCCAAACCTATGCCCTTTTATTTCAGGAAATTCAGAGTTACAGCAAGCTTTTAAAGAGTTACCAGTTTTGATTAGTATCAGTCAAATGTTACCAATGTTATGTACACAGTTTCATATCATATGCCATATTGTATTTTTGCATTTCCTATCATACAGAACAATAGCCAATTGTTAACTCATGCCAGTACTGTTAACTCAACCAGTACTGTTAAGGCCCACACAATGCAATATAATCCCATATATATTTTTCAGAACTAAGTTGCAATGAAAAGTCCTGTGCTGAGCGAAAGATTTAATGTGGCTTTAGTTAATGAAGTACATGAGGCAGAATGTGACGGAGGGGATGATACTAAATTTGGGGAAATTTCTGTTGAATCTCAGCTAGCTATTACTTTACTGCAAAATGCTTAATTTCATGGTTACGAAGGTCTGATTTTCTGTCTTGTTATGATTTGTGTTGTCGAAGGCTTTCATGGCCTTTCGAAGGCTTTTCATGGCCGGAATCACTGGGTTGCTGTGAATTTTCTGGGCTATATGGCCATGTTCCATACAATGCTTCTGGAACACGGCCATACAGCCCGGAAAACTCACAGCAACCCTTGTTATGATTAATCTAAATCTATCTAATCTAAATCTAAATCCATATTAAAAGTGAAAACCCATATGTGTGTATGTGGCATGGGTGTCCGCTCACACAGACAGCCTCCGGCCTCCACAAACAGGCTACACTTCTCACTCTGGAGAAACCAGCAAGTCACTCCTTTGCACTGACATTGCGGTTACAGCGAGCACCATGAACATGTAGGTCAAACCCTGCCAGTGTCCTCCCCAAGCACTACGGCCTACCACCCAAGGAATGTTTTCATTTGGGGACCATTTCATCCTGCATTTTGCTTTTTCTTCCACCACAGACACGCACCCCAGGGTTCTCCATTGTGTGAAATTTGCATGACCCCGCCTACTGCCCTTGCATCACAGGCAGGCATCCCAGGGTTCTCCATTTCTGTGGAGTTTCCATGACCTTTTCTTTCAAATCTGTCTGCATAACAAACAGAGCAGAACTGAGCTGCAACTACATTTACTGGAGGAGTTTAGGGGATTGACGCCACTTGCTACCCACCTTCGATGGTGCTGCCCTATCTCCTTCGCCTACCGTTAAGAGCCTGGGTGTTGTTTTGGATTTGCAGCTGACAATGGAAGCTCAAGTCGCTGCTGCCAGCAAACAGGCCTTTTTCCACCTACGACAAGCGAGGCAACTGGCATCCTATCTATCTGATGAGGCGCTGGCAACAGTCATCCATGCCACGGTCACATCTAGGCTGGACTATTGCAATGCCCTGTATGTTGGCCTTCCGATGTCCACGACCCGAAAGCTCCGTTTTGTTCAGAATGTGGCAGCCAGGCTACTCACAAGAACACCCATGAAATGCCACATAACACCAGTGCTGCAGCATCTGCATTGGCTTCCAACTGATTACTGTGGTCTATATAAGATGCTAGTTCTGACCTTTAAAACTCTTTACGGCCAGGGCCCATCGTACCTTAGGGACCGTCTCTCCTTCTCTCATCATCATACTTACTTTATGTACCGGGTCCTAGAGAAGTGCACTTGGAAAGGACCAGACGCAGAGCTTTTTCTACTTCTGCCCCTGCCTTATGGAATGCCTTGCTGCCCTACATGAGAGCCATGCGTGAGTTAGGATCTTTTACCCTAGCACTCAAGACCTGGCTCTTTACTAGAGCTTTTCATCGATGTTAATTTTTTAATATTTGTATGTATGTATTTTTATCTGTTACAATTTTATCTTGTAAATCGCCTAGAGCATCGTGGATGGAGGGCGATTAATAAGTAATTAAATGATGATGATGATGATGATGATGATGATGATGATGATGATGGTGGAAATTGTAGTTCACCCTACACCAAGTCAGACCACTGTGACTCCTACTGGGGAATGTAGAGGAGTTATAGTTCACCTACACCCAGAACACTATAAACCCAAACAATGATGGGTCTGGACCAAACTTGCCATGCATACCTGATATGCCCAGGTTTCAATACTGGGGACTTTGGAGGGCAATTGGCCTAGACATTTGGAAGTCATAGGTACTGGGATTTATAGTTCACCTGCAGTGAATGACCACTCCGAACCCCACCGATGATGGACCAGGACCAAACTTGCCACACAGAGCCCCCATAACCAATAGAACATATTGCACAATTTTGGGGAAAAGGGAGTTATAGTTCACCTGCATCCAGAGAAACAGTTACCCCCACCGACAATGCACCAGGACCACACTTCGCACAGAGAATCCTCATGACCAACTGAACATACTGCAGGTGTTTTTGGAAATGGGCCTTTATTTTGGGAGTTATAGTTCACCTGCATCCAAAGACCACTGAACCCAGCCAATGACGGATCTGGACCAAACTTGGCACACAGGCTGAACATTGCCTGCTGTGGATACTGACAGATGTTTTTGGGCAATTGTCCCAGGACTCTGGGAGTTGTAGTCATTCACCCCCATCCAGAGAGTACTGCAGCCAGTCGATGACCAGCCAACGACAGATCTGGACCACAGTTGGTACACAGGCCCCAAAATGGCCAACTTTTCATACTGGCAGGGTTTGGGGAGGATTAAGCCACGATTCTGGGAATTGTAGTTCACCCACTCCAAACAGAATACATAACATTGAAACACAAATAATACCATTCTCAAATGACCCGGTCACCACCGGGTTCCCAAGCTAGTTTTAAATAATCTTCATGTAAACTTTAAAAAAACCGTCTCTGCTATTATGTGTATTTTGTCAAGATAATACCTCCTTGTAATTTCATGCTATGAACAGGAATAAACAGAAAGAAGTCTTATCTAATGGCTGCCTGTTCCATGTTAAGAAATACCAGTTAATTCATGGTGCATTTGAAATACTTTTCAGAGAAGGTCTTCTGAATACTGGAAACAGTTCTAAAAATGGATAGTATGAACTCAAGCCTTTCAATTGCAAATGTGCAGAGTTAATTTTAGTCTGCCACATACTTTTGATAGTTACAAGAGTTAACATTTTGATGTTCAGGGTGATCGTTGCATCATGGGTCAGCAGAGAAGTTTTCGTAAGAGGAAGAGCTCATCGTGGTGCATTAAAGGAAGAAGCTTTACGTCAGCACTCACTTCCAAAGTCTGTGAATGTAGACCTTCTGACTTTTTATGGTGAGCCTTTTTATACATCTTTGCATTGGTTTCAGTCTAGTTATTCTGTATAAGTCTTATGATTTATTTGATTTATATAAGTTCAGGATACTTGAGAATCAGTCCTGTCAAAAAGAAGTGCAGTCACTGAATGTGCTTATGCCATGTGCCAGCCTGCATAGCACAGCTTTCCCCATTCAGCAGATGCCCTGATTCTCTATGTAAGATATACATGGAGCTGGAATGGGTGCAGTGGAGAAAAGAAGGCAGGGAGGTAAGTTTCTGTCTAACATTTTAAAATCTGGATCCAATCTATTAAAACAGTGGTTCCCAATCTTTTTTTTGACCAGGGACCACTTGACCCATCTCGCAGATTGGAACTGCCAACCTTCAGGTCAGCAGTTCAGCTGGCACAAGGGTTTAACCCATTGCACCACCATTATAAAGAATTATACCACAGATATCAATTATGGGAATATTTTGGGAGTACGAAAATACCTTTAAAACCATCTGAACTCAACTGTGTTTTCCTTTTCTGTTGAAAAGTCCAGCATAAGATGATAATATACAATATGTAGTCCAAGTCACCTAGGAAACGTTGAGGTTTTGTAGGAGACATGGATTACATTTATAATGTGCTGATGATAGACATCAATCAGTTCCTGTATTCTCTCTGCAGTGGGTTGTATAGGCACAGATCGCTCAGGCAACACATGTATTTAGTCCGCCAGCAAGCCTATGGAACATGCTACAAGCCCATATCTCCTAGAGAATGCCATAGAGCTGTGGTATTGCAAAGACAGAGACGTCTTTCATGGTGGGGATCCTGCTACCCAGACTCTAACATAAAGCTCCTTTCTGGGTGAAACATTGCAGGGATACAGGCTTCCCTAGAGACTTTGTACTTGCTGGGCTTCATCCTTATAGGATGAAAAGAGGTTACAGGTAATAACCATCATATTCCCACTGATGGATCTTAGGTTGTAGAACCTATGAGGCCCCTACTGTGCTATGCACCAGAGAGAAATGGGAGTCATGCACCAAGATATTAAATCTTTGCACTCTAGGCTACATACTGTGTAAATGGCTCACAACCAGAGAGAAACAAGATTCATGCACCAAGATATTATATCTTTGCTCTCTAGGCCACTTATGGTGTAAATTGCTCATACCCAGTATTAATGTAACAGCTGTTTTTCATGTTTGCAACTGCTGTAACTCCTAGCAAAGACATGTCTATTGAATAAGTCATTTTTGTTATTCTGTAGTGATTATGGATTTGAGCGTTCAGCATTACCAAAATCCGAATATAGTGCATGCTTTGCTGATTTCTGGTTTAATCCCGGAACACCTCCTGAAGACTGTGTCTTAGGACAGGCCTATAGAAGCAGCACAGGGTAAGTGCTTGGGTAGTAGTTCTTTTTTTCTTTCAATTACTGTATGAAGCGCCCTTTTAAAACAAGTATTCAGGGTTGATAATGGTGCCCATACCTGATCAGATAAGGCATTTCATTACCTAGAATGCATCTAATGTCCAAAGTATCTGTTCAGGTTATCAACAGGGGTCATATCATAATCTTATACAAAACAGCCAGATTCCAAGGAAGGCTATCACACAGTGCTGTAATTCCACAATTGTCCTACATTAGCCCCATCTTTGTCTAAAGCTTACGCTTTCCCCCAATGCTGTTTTATTCTGTACTGCTATTGGGTCAATTGGAAACTACTACTACTTCTTCTTCTTCTTCTTCTTCTTCTACATATTTTTGATAGGGGTGTAGCACTGGTGTAATTCTGATATGATCCTTTTAAGGATTAATGCTCAGAGGAACCACCAGGATCAAGAAAAGTATAAAGAATAAATAAAGAGTAAGCATTTTAAAGTTTTAAAGAAGTAATATTCAAATGCAGAATTAGGTAAATGTTGGTTCACAGGGGGGGAAAACAAAGAAAAGATAGTGGAAGTAGTCCATGGACGATAAGGCCCTCGACATGGAAGATGGAATGACAGCAACCCCCCCCCCCCCCCGCTCCCTCTTGACCAGAGTTGAGCACAGCCTCCAGATGCTGGAAATGGAAAAAGATGGGAAAGCCTTGCCTCTGTCTATGTATTGTCTATGTATTGTCTGTCCTTGTTAACTGTATAACGGCATTTAATGTTTGCCATATATGTGTTCTGTAATCTGCCCTGAGTACCCTCGGGGATGTAGAGCGGAATATAAATAAAGTATATTATGATTATTATTATTATTATTATTATTATTATTATTATTATTATTATTATAGTATTCATCTTCTTTATGGAGTGGGACGGTTCCATTATCACATCATGTAATTGCAGAATTGCAAAACATAATTTTGAAACTATATGGTGAATCATTTTGCTTCAGAAAAGCCTCAATCAAGATATATGCTGCTTTGAGACTGACACATTAGAGTCTGTCTGATGCAGTTAAAATCATTTGAATTATGTGTTTGTAACTGATAACAGTGCCTGATTATGATATCGGAGGTCGCAACGACCATCTCAACGCGACTTACTTTACATACCGGGTCCTAGAGAAGTGCACTTGGAAAGGACCAGACGCAGAGCTTTTTCTATTTCTGCCCCTGCCTTATGGAATGCCTTGCCGCCCTACATGAGAGCCATGCGTGAGTTAGGGCCTTTTACCCTAGCACTCAAGACCTGGCTCTTTACTAGAGCTTTTAATCTATGTTAATTTTATCAATATTTATATGTATGTATTTTTATCCTTTACAATTTTATTTTGTAAATCGCCTAGAGCATCTTGGATGGAGGGCGATTAATAAGTAATTAAATGATGATGATGATGATGATGATATTGAAAATTAATAAAAATAAAAAGGTGCCCTACAAAGACTTGTTACAACAATATGTAACAAAGGGATATATTATTACCAAGGTCTGAAGCTGGCTTCTTCAGTAAGTTTAGTCAGGACTGACATGAAAGCTTATGGCTAGGTATGCAATGCAGAGAGTGGGAATGAATAATTTGTTTATTGTTAAGAGATGATAGGTTTGAATCTATCCAGAAGATGGGTGTGGGACATTCTAACATAAGTATTGATATCATGGACTCTAAAATATGGTGAGGTGTGTGTGTGTCCAGAAAGTTTCTAAGCCCCCCCCCCCCCCCCACATCACATCGTGCATTTTGGCTATTGTAACTTTTGAAGTTTGGTTTTCTTAGTCCTACACTGACAACTTAGAGACCCCAAAGCAAATGGCAAATGTGTTGATTCATATGTGTGAAGAAAATATTTCTAGCAGTTCTCATCAGCAGGAGTATGTCTCTTGTATAGCTGGTTGCACTTCACTGCTCAAGGTAATTTGGATTACATCAAGAGCATCTCCAGAAATGGACAGCCAGTGTTATTTGGTGGTTTGAGCACTGGACTATGTCAAATCCCCACTCAGCCATAGGAACCCATTATTGGGCCTTGGACAAGTCACATTCTCTCTAAGCCTTCCAAACCTCCATGATTTTCACCTTAGGATCACTATTTGTTGGAAGTAACTTGAAGGCACAGTAGTATAGCTACAGGGTGGCAGGGAGAATGAAGACATTGCCCTTCAGTGAAAATTCTGACCCTGCAAATAAACTTTTTCTTTGATCCTCAAATTTCTTTTTTAACATATTATCCACAAAATAAACTCACATTTCTAACATCATAGATGTGAGAATGAGACATTGAACATTGTTTACACCCAGACTCTTACGTGTACTGTATTTGCATTTCCCTGTGTCACTTTATCTGCTCCTTTTCTTTGAATGCTAAACATATATTTCTCAAAACATTTTTGACAACACTTTGTAACATGATTTTTGTTCCTAGGTTATAAATGTCATTTTCTAATTGGTTCTATCATAAAAAGCTGGAAAAAATACTAAACTGCAAATACTTTGTATTGACAAAGGCTTTCATGGCTAGAATCACTGGGGTGTTGTGTGTTTTCCAGGCTGTATGGCCGTGATGTAGTAGCATTTTCTCTTGATGTTTTGCCTGCATCTGTGGCTGGCATCTTCAAAGGATCTTCTGGAGATGCCAGCCACAGATGCATGTGAAACGGCAGGAGAAAATGCTGCTAAAATACTGCCATACAGCCCGGAAACAGCACAACACCCTTGCAAAAACTTTATTTTTGCAGGACATCCTTCAGCACATTTTGCTCTATATCATCAAGTTTCAACCAATTCAAAATAGTTTGTAGCAGCCACAAAAACGAAGTTTCTGGACTTTAGCAACTACATTCAAAGTAAGACCTGCACAATTAAACTGGAAAAACACTTTCAAACCTTGGTTTTATTTCAAATTTTATTTCAAATTTTGTTACATAGTGTGATGTTTTATGTTACTGCAGTGCTAGAAATTTGGGAAACGAAGGAAAATTTCATGGGGAGGGCAGAATTCATATTTTGGAGGATACAGTGCCCTCATCTTTTGCTTCCGTAGCTACATCCTGGGATAGTTCATAACTCCATTATATAACCGTTGGGAAAATCAATTTTTGCTCCAACTACAGTGGAAATCCAGGCTTAATTGAGAAGGAAAAAGAGTGTCAGGCGATGCCATTGTTCCTACTAATGAAAAGGGGCATGAGATCTCGATTATGAGAGCCTTGGCTCCATGACACCACTGATTTTTGCTTTCCCTGACATCTTTAGATGAATTTGCCATGTTGACAGGAACAGCAAGAGGGCTCATTATTTGACAGTAAAGAGGGCATTTTTCATTGCCCTGACATTCAGAAATGCCTCTTGAGCTTCCACTGAGCCACCTTGACTAGGAGCCAAGGAACTAGTCTGATCTTCTTTTGAAGGTTTCTAAACCAACATATGTCACCACATCATTCAGTACCATACTTGAACTGTCATCCTGCTCAGCCTGCTCTTGGGATTGTCTTTGGCTTGATTCTCCCTAACTACAAACCTGTCTCATCACCTTAGAAAGAAATGATGGGAAATGTTGTGTACCTCCCTGAGGCACCAGTCCCCTTTGAGTTGGGACAAACTTTCTGTTTCAAGCGTACATCTAACTTACAACTGTCTAGACAGTTAGATAATATTCTGTCTCTCTCTTTTGTCCTACAGATATCGCAAAGTTATTTCTAATGTGTGTGAGGGTGGTGTAGACTTACAGCAAAATATATCTCAACACCCGTGCCCATTGACTGCTCCTAAAGGACTTCAGATAAGCATTAAAGGGGAAAGTCTGGCTGTTAAGCCTGGAGAAGATGTCACCTTTATTGTCAGACAAGATCAGGTAATTAAGATTTCCCATCTGCTTGTTGAAGAATTAAGAATTGATATGATGTACACTTAACATAGTTTAGATACTCTCTATATTAGAATATCATTTCTGAGTAGATCAGTGATATACATTTCATATGATGCTGTGTAGTTGAGATCAATTATTTGGAGACAGCAAATTATTTTTTAAAATCCTTCAGGAGAACCTTGTCTCTTGAAAAGAATCAGATAGACCATCTGATCAAGAACCAGCTTTATCTACCTAACAGTTAGAAAGAAAGCTTGTAGCAGACCTCTACCACAGATACAGTGAGACACACAAACACAAACAAAGGCAAGGCTCCTTTCATTTCCAGCTTCTGGTGAAGAAAGACAGGGAAGAGATTCTGAAGTAATTAAAGTTGAGTTGGACTATAGATTGAAGTTTGATCTAATTCTTGCTACTTTTTAAACCAAAACTGTGTGAATGTCAGATGCATTTATGTATTCTACAACTATATGATATACAACTTTAAATAGCCCCGTGGCTGACACAAAGTGTCAAGTGTAACGGATCTTGCCTACCTTACAAGGTTGGTAAGTGGCCCACCTTGCAGGACTGGTGTGTGGCCATTTTGTAAGCAGGGCTGATGGTGCAGCCATTTTTGTAGGCCTTGCTTGCAGAAGCTCAGCAGAGCAAGGGGGAGTAGTAGTCAAGCAGCCATTACAATAGGTGCAGTCTGGTTGACTGATGCAAATGAGAATTTGCTTAGCAACTGGAAGTGGGCAGAACCAAAGTGAAGGTTGGAGCCAGGGAATTCTTTTTCAGTTGAAGTTTTGGAGTT
The DNA here is from genome assembly GCF_035594765.1 of Anolis carolinensis. Lineage (NCBI taxonomy): Eukaryota > Metazoa > Chordata > Lepidosauria > Squamata > Anolidae > Anolis > Anolis carolinensis. Next base: position 137,919,575 of record NC_085844.1, read on the forward strand.
CAGGCAGTTTGGAGTTAGGGTTTTGGAAGTCAGTCTGTTAGGAGTTGGAGTTGGGAATTCAGTCAGTTGGAAACTGTTTTTAAAAAGTAAGCCTCTTTGAGGAAATATAGTTAAAGCCTTCAGGAAAGAAAGGGCTGAGAATTATATTTGTGAACTCTATAGTCTAGAGTATTGTTATTTAAATCCCAGGAAAAGTGAATTTAAAAGTAAATTGTCCTGTTTGTGTTTCCTTGATGAAGGAACATATTTATATAGAAACCAAGTTATATGAACATCCTTTGAAAAGAAAAGCATAAGCATTTAATGAAACCGTTAAGCATCTTTACTGTTCAGTGTTAATGAAACCATAGCACATATTTATTGTTCAAACTACAAATAAACAACAATTTTTTGTTTCTCCTCACATAAAGTGTTGTGTGTGCCTCTCTCAATATCCTAATCTAGAAGAGACTCCTGAATAAAGCATTGGTGGCAGCATTGATAGAGGTAGCGAGTTCAAATACATATTTGGTGGCAGCAGAAATAAAAGCCTTGGCAATTCTGGAAAATTTGAAAAATCCTCTCCATTACATATTTTTGAAACCCCCAATCCTTCATATCAAGCATATTCTCTACTGCCTCAGAAGGTAGTGCTCAGTTTCAATGGCATGCCACTTCAAGGCCCTTCCATACCCAACAGATTGGCATAGGTTAATTTGTACCAAGATGGGTATAAAAGGGTAGATTCCTACTGAATATTAGAAGGGATTGCTTGATAGCAAGATGGTTTGATGATGGATCCAATTTTCTGGCACTGTCCAATATTGGAGGCCCTGGATTGGTTTTAGGAACGTTTCCCATTTTTCTTGAATCAATGGGAGAACATTAGGGGGAGAAACCCCAAATCAATCTGAGGTACTCTTAACACAATCTCCAGTTTCTATTCTTCAACATATACCAGTCCGAGGGAAATGGGGACAGAAACAGAATTCCCCTTCTGAGTACTCTAGTAGTACTCTGAGCAGAAAGAAGTTTAAGATTCAAAGCTTAAGAAACGTTAAGCAAATATTAAAAAATATTCCTACTTACAAACCAACAGGATGATAAATAAAATGCTTAATAGGCATTAATAGACTTGAAACTATCACCTTTATTAGAAACATTTCCTTGCATGGTTGGATCAGTTTAAAAGAGCGCCACATATCTATATATTGGTGGAAATAAAGGAGGTAATTGTCAGTATGATGAAAACATTTGGAGTAACAATCTTCTGATAGCTAATTTTAGTTTGTTTCCCATTGTCATTGGTTGAATATGTAACATTTCTTTTATCTCCTAATTTCATTTATTCTTGAATGTTCATAGGGGGATATTTTAAATACCAAGTACCAAGTGAATCTTGGTGATGGAGTTAAGGCAATGTACGTGAACCTCACATTGACAGGGGAACCCATTCAGCACCGCTATGCAAATCCTGGAGTTTACCGTGTCTCAGTGGTGGCAGAAAACGCTGCTGGCCAAGATGAAGCAATTGTGTTTGTTCAGGTTCAGTGTAAGTCTTTCCTTCTCTTACGTCTTTTATCTCTGCCATTGTCCTTTTCGTTATCATTAAATGAACTACTAATTTGGTCATACAACTTTCCAGCTATCTGTGGAGGGATGGCTTTTGACACAGTGGAGCAGAGACTGTGGTCTAGATGTGTAGCCTAGGCTGCCCCTGTTTGAACAAAAGTTTTGTTATGTTTTGTCTTAAATTTTTATGGAGTTTTCAAAACGATACAGCTTAAAACCCCCAGTTAAAATAAAGTAAAGTAATAAAACACTAAAATATAACAATTGAAATTATGCTAAAACACTCCTGAAATCCTTCCTCCCCACAACCTCCCCTGCTCCGTAACTCCAATTTGAAAAATAATACAAATAAAATAAAAAGGCAGAAAAGACGTTGAGAACACAGTTATCTTCTTCCCCCTCTCAATCCAAGACATTAATCATAATTAAATAAATGTAATCATATAGAGGGCTTCAAATCTCTGACACTTTGATTCAGCATACAAAATCCATAAAGTCTCTGCATCACAAGATAATAGTCACATTATTTTAAAAGCAAATGTCACAGTCCTCTGGGCTATACTACTGTTTTAACAAAATCCCTCTAACATAGTTTTCTTTAAAGTAAACTGTAAAGCCAGCCAATGTTTGTGTTGAAATGTTCATGCTCTTGCACTAAAGTGGTACAGGATACAGTAATTTATGTGGCTTGTAAAACCCCTCTGGGAGAGTTTGAAGCAGATCTCACTAAAATGCATGCACTATGTTGCTGGGAAGGGTTGGAGGGAAGAAAGATCAAGCAAACAGTAAATATGAAAAGAGAATGCTAATGGCAAAGCTCTTTAGAAAAAAATGATTTGCCAGTGATGCAATAAATGGAATAGCAACACAATAGGAATCACATGCCAAGTAATTAGAAAAAGAAGGACACCTCCAACATAGCATTTGCCTTCCTTAGGAACATTTCTTCTCATACTGTCCCCATTCTTGATACAGAATTTCATCACTTGGATTCTCATGAAATCTAAGGGTGTATCTCAGGCATGGGCAAACTTCGACCCTCTAGGTGTTTTGGATTTCAACTCCTACAATTTCTAATAGCAGATTAGGACACTTGGAGGGCCAAAGTTTGCCCATGCCTAGTGTATCTTGACAGGGTAATTACACTGCTGCTAATCCTGAGTAGGCTGCTCTGGATCAGCATCAGTGATAATTATACTGAGATTTTTTTCCGCCAACCTATAGCTTGGCTGTCCAAATAATGTCCATTCATGGCCTTTGGGGGACAATATTCCTGAGGGTGGTGAGTTCAGTGGTCATTAATTATTCTATACAGGCTTGGAAAATCCACATAAGCTCTTCTGCAAAAAATAAATTCATTTTTTCTGGTTTCACATTTCAGCTGGCTTCACATATTTAAGGGCAATTTGATTTTAAATGAGACTTACTTCCTCCATTTTCTTATAAGTTCCATTGAAAAAGCACTATGGGAATGTGGTTAACCTCATCGTTGTGGTCGCTTACCTCAATCTCTTCACAGCGTGGTCTCTGGAATGTGCCTGAGAAATGCAAAAATAATGTGGCTCAGCACACAGAGCCTTTTTGGATGAGATTGCTGATGAGCTGCGGAAGGAATTGCAAAATTAATGGCTTCATAATTAATGGTTGGGACTCTTTCCAGCTCCGCTGCAGGCTTTGCATCTAGAAGTCGTTCCTGTCACTGGCAGAAACCAGCATGTGAATCTGACCGCCATCATCCTGCCAAGGAACGCAAACTTCACACTGTTTTCCTGGTGGATTGGAAACAACCTTCAGGTATTGAATAGCAATTACATCCAACTTTTTAATGCTTGTAAACTTTTTTATCAGTAGCACATTAGAAAAAAAATCTCAAGGAAACATATTCTTAAAGCAATCAATTTAAAAACAATCCTCTTAGGGTAGTGGTTCTCAACCTGTAAATCCCCAGATGTTTTGGCCTTCAGCTCCCAGAAATCCTAACAACTGGTAAACTGGCTGGGATTTCTGGGAATTGTAGGCCAAAACACCTGGGGACTCATAGGTTGAGAACTACTGTCTTAGGCTGATGTATTTTGTTGGACTTTTGCCTATGGTGGTGCAACGGGTTAAACTGCTGAGCTACTGATCTTGCTGACCAAAAGGTCAGCAGTTCGAATCTGAGGAGTGGTGTGAGATCCCACGGTTAGCACCATCTTCTGCCAATTTAGCAGTTTGAAAACATGCAAATGTGAGTTGATCAATAGGTACCACTCCAGCAGGAAAGTAACTGCGCTCCATGTAGTCATGCTGGCCACATGACTTTGGAGACATCTACGGACAACACTGGCTCTTCAGCTTAGAAATGGAGATAAGCACCAACTCCCAGAGTTGAACACGACTAGACTTAATGTCAGGAGAAAACTTTTTATCTTTGCATTTCACTTTGCATTGCAAACTATCTCTTCCAGTAGAGTCTCCATTATAGTCTTTCGTAGGTGAAATGTCTCGATTGGTGGTCTGGTTTGGTTCACGTGTAACGGACAAGACTTCTTTAATTTAGGGGTTCTTGCAACCTTTAGGATTGGGATATGCGATCTGGATACTAACATTGGCTCTGCTTTCTGTAAAACACCACAGAAGCAAACTAGACGTTTCCTGTAGATGTATACATTAGTCTTTGGATGTTGACAGACTAATTTTGAGCAGAGCTATAGAATGGCTGAGCTCCATATATTCTGACTGGGACTAGCAACTGGATTTATAATAATACAGTAGAGACTCACTTATCCAACATAAACGGGCCGGCAGAACGTTGGATAAGCGAATATGTTGAATAATAATGAGAGATTAAGGAAAAGCCTATTAAACATCAAATTAAGAACCAAAACATCATGTTTAACAACAAATTTGACAGAAAAAGTAGTTCAACACGCAGTAATGCTATGTAGTAATTACTGTATTTACGAATTTAGTACCAAAACATCACAATGTATTGAAAACATTGACTACAAAAACATTGACTACTAAAAGGCAGACAGTGTTGGATAATCCAGAACGTTGGATAAGCAAATGTTGGATAAGTGAGACCCTACTGTAATAAATAATAATAAATTCTTTATAGACCACCCCCTCTCCCCGAGAGGACTCAGAGTGGTTTAGTCCATGGTTCCCAAGTATAGGCAGTAGGTAAATGATTTGGCGTGGATGAAGTTGCGCTGTTCCTGAACACATAGATATATAACCTGGATGTAGTCATACATTCATTTCTGTCACTGAAAGTCCAATGGAAAATGGAATGGCTTAGGTTGCATCTACACTGCAAAATTAATGCAGTTTGACATCACTTTAACTGCCCTGAATCAATGCTGTGGAATCCTGGGATTTGTAATTTGGTATCAACACACTTTATTAAAGAAGGCTAGTATAGACCTTGTAAAACTACAACTCCCATGATTGATTGGATGGCTAATTGGGGCATCTTATGAAAACCACCAGTTTTATGGGAATTGCACTAGCTGCCAATATGTTTCCCATTTGGATCCATAGTGCTGCTAATGTCATTTAAAGACCTAGATGGCTTGGGACCTCAATATTTCAACAAGTACCTTTTGTGATATATGCTTGCCAGAGGAAATAAATCTGCTAAAGTGTCCCTGTTCTGGGTTGCATCAATGAGTAAAATACCTAGTAAAGGTATATAGAAGAGAGGCATTTCTTATAGATAAATGAGTTTGAAAAGTACTGCACCAGTAAATTCCCCGCTTGTGTTGTCAGCTCTTCCCCCTTTTCCCTTCCTGCAGCGTAGCCAAAACACTGCGCTGCCAGCCATGCCCCCATTGTTGGAAACGGAGGAGAGAGGCAGCAAATTTACTGGTGCAGTACTTTTCAAACTCATTTATCTATAAGAAATGTGGCTAAATTTAAATGGGGATTACATGAGATTGTAGTTTTGGGATGTGTCTTTCAGCTACATATGGTAAATGATTTATCCTATACTTTGTCCTTTTTAAAATCCAAAACGTAGCCTACTTTCTGGATAGCCCTCGTAGTTTCCAGATCCTGACTCCCTTGTGCCGAATCCTTGATGCGATCATACATTCAAACTGCCTGTTTTTCTTCAGTGCCCTTCGCACATTCTCAGGAGTATTTGTTGGGGTTGGTTGAGTTTTGCAGAGAATACAGGTTTCAGAGTTGTTTCTTAGTAAACTCTCGTGCAATTGAAGGCCTGCTTTGGTCAAACAAAAATGTCACATTTAAGTACTTACTTATTTAGAATATCATTCACTTTTCTACTCAGAAAAGATTCCCAAGAAACGAAAAGCTCACTTCATAATGGGTCATTTCAGCATCTATATGCATTTTATTCATGCTTCATATGGTGCTCTGGGTAGCGCAATGGATTAAACCCTTGTGTTGGCAGGACTGCTGACCGAAATATTGGCGGTTCGAATCCGGGTAGCAGGGTGAGCTCCCGTGTATGAGCTCCAGCTTCCCATGCGGGGACATGAGAGAAGCCTCCCACATGATGGTAAAACATTCAGGCGTCCCCTTGCAGATAGCCAATTATCTCACAGCAGAAGCAACATGCAGTTTCTCAAGTTGCTCCTGACTCTGAAAAAAAAATGCTTCATATGTTTGTTTCAGAGGCTACATGAAAATTCTCCCATCCACCTTTATGACCCTGATTCCAGCCAATTAATCTGTCTGGTTTTTTTGCCAACTTTTCATACTTCTTATAGCTCAGCCATTTGCTGGTGACTGTTCTCTTTGCTTCATGAAGTGCTCAGGGATGACATGACATCCATGACATTCTGGGGGGGCAAAGATGACTGCTGCTGGCTATTGGTCCCTCAAAGGAACCCTTAACAAATACCTGTGCCATTGGCACTTTTAAAAGCATTAAAAGAAAAAGACTATAATTGCTGCCAATGGTAAATCCCCTCATACCCTTTCCATCTTGAACTCTACCCCTAAATTCACCCCCCATTTTACCCCTTTTCCTTAGTTCAAATCAGAAATATACCATTGGTAACTCTGGGTTTGTCTTTATTCTAAGTTTTTTTCTCTCTCTTGCCTCCCTTCTCCTCCCTTTTTAGCCAGTTCTTACACTGGAGAATTTTTTGGTGACTAGTTTCACAGAGGTTGGGGAAGTCAGAGTTACAGTTCAGGCTTCTTGCGGAAACTCCATGCTCCAGGACTCCAAGATTGTCCAGGTTTTAGGTGAGCCCCTTTCCTTTATATTGCATGTTTTAAACAAGGCAGATTCTGCCACCTTTACCAGCTTGTTGCAGGTAGTATATATTACGATGCCCTCAATTTCCAGAACTTCAGCTGTGAAAATTAGAAGTTATGGAACATACTAACTCCTAGGGCATGAATTTCACTCCTTTAGTAGCAGTTTTGTTGTACGCACTGTATTATATGTTGTTTCATCTTTTTTTCTGAATGTCAGATAGGAAGAAAATAGGTAATGATTTCAAAATGCTACTTGTGGATAAAATCTTTTTGCACTTGTCTTTCAGTTTATCAGTCTTATTCTCTTTTATTTTTACCAGACCATTTTCAAGTACTTCCACTCAGATTTTCTGAACATCTGGATTTGTACAATCCAGATATTCCAGCCTGGCGGGAAGACATTGGCCACGTGGTAACACAGCGGATATCAAAGGTGCTCTGTTTGATTATTTTTCTCTTTCTTTCTCTATTTCTTTGAAGCTGAACTATTTGAAGGTTATGTTGGCTCAGCAAAATTCTCACGCTGGCTGCATTATTTTAGACCAAACTTAAGGTTATTTCATATTGTATATAGGTATGTAGAAGACTGAAAGACTCTGACTCCACCATTTTAAAAAAAAGAGAGATTGAAGAATAATTGTTTGAATCCACTTTGAGCTGTACAATTATTTGATTAAAAATAAAGATTCTAAAAACAAAACTAAGAAAATTGGCTTATCTGGCCTTCATGATGCATCCTAAGACTACTAATCTCAGTTTAAAGCTGTATCAAAAGCAAAGGGGTACTAGGTTGCCACCTAATGACTTAAGATAGTACTGTAGACTTCAGACTGGTACATACTCTTTGATATGCATGCCAAGGGTTAAGTGTCCAGGTTTAAGAGACAAACATTCTCTTTTATTACTAGAAAAAGTTACTTACCTTTTTTTCTAATAATATCTCTAATTGCAATATTCTCTCCTTCTTATCAAGGACATTTTCAAATCTTGAGTGATCATTGTAAGGTTCTAGTGCAGTATTGTGCTTAGATCTGAATGAAAGTTTTTCTAAACCAGACAGATCAAATACAAATTATGCTAAAGGACCTACAGCATAGAGACCGAGCTTTTTTCTTTCTTTAGGAAACAGGCATACCTGAAGAAAGTCTTGTGACAGTGGTAAAACCTGGACTTCCCACAACAGCAGATTTACATGTTCTGCTATCAATTAATCACTTGAAAAGAAAGAGAACCATGTCTACTGACAAGGTAAGCATATTAACAAATATTACAGTCTCCATTGACTTCCTCCTTTTCTTGATCAAACAATATGTAAAATCGTTGTTTTTGTTGTTTCCATCAATATAAAGAACCTGTTTCTCTCAATGTTAAGTAAGAATATAGGGTAGTAGTGCAGCAAGTATGATCCCTATTATGTTTAAATATGAAATACAGGAAACATTTGATAATAAAGACAGGGAGCTGGATTATAAGATATGTTTGTAACATTGATGCAGCTTTAATGCTAGCAGACTGGAAAATGCTTTGTAACATTCAATTGGAAACCTCAAAATGAGATTCCTCATTTTTCATATTTGCCATAACAACTATAATTTTCTCTATGTTTTAAGATTCTAAAAGATCTTGTTGCTATAATATCTAAAATGGGGAAGGTCAAGCTGAGAAACCAAAGTCTTCATTTTTAGTTGGTGAATTACACTATCAAAGCTATAAAGATCCACATAAAATTTAAAAAATTAGATATATATCACTGAGGAATGCAAAGTATTGTTTTCCTCTGATAGCTGAAATAACCTTGCATTGCAGTTGATGCTTCAAGAGATGCAACAGAATCATGTTGAGACATTCCCCATTTTCCCAATATTCTTGCCATAAAGGTGTCAAGCAAAGCAAATTCCATTTGCTGCAAATGTATGTAACATTTTCTGATGCTTGATAAATGTTGTTCAGGAGAAAAAGAGAAAATTGTTTCCTTGAAATATGGTAGACTTCGGATATTTTCGATTCCGTATTTTGGCGATTCTGAATGTAGAACATAGCTAACATTATTATTCTGGGTTTTTTTCCCTACCAGAGAATAGCTGCTATTAAACAGTCTTTGAATGCCCATAACATCACTTTCTTCACAAGAGGAGGACAGTGGGTCTTTGTGACTTTAGATGGCTCCGATTCAGGTAAAAAATATGAACCACTGCTTTGACAAACAGTAGAATCATTTCCAAGAAAGAAAAATGGCTTAACTACAACACTGGGAGGGAAATCTTCACACCATAGGACTGATCCAATGCACAGGTGGCCATAAGCACAGACATGGAGAGTTTGGGAGAAACATTTTCGCTTCTGAAGCCCATTCTCTTACCAAATGTTTGCTCTCTAGATTAAAAGATTCTACTTGTGAGACATTTGCCTTCCCAATTGCAGAATCTTAATGTTATTATAATGTCAAAGGCGTGCACGGATGGAATCACTGGAGTGCTGTGTGGTTTCCGGGCTGTATGGCTGTGTTCTAGCAGCATTTCCTCCTCATGTTTTGCCTCCATCTGTGGCTGGCATCTTTAGAGGATCTGGATAGTCAAGCAAGTGGAGTATATATATCTGTGGAATGTTGAGGGTGAGAGGAAAGAAACAGTGTCTGTTATACTTGTGTGAAGGGTGCAATTCGCAAACTTAGAAGTAGCCTGGACTTTGTTCACTTTGATTAGTGATCAACAGCAATACCTAGATTCCATGCCACTCAAATTTCCCAACTGGAATGTGTGGGTCAGAATCCCATTGTTGTGGCTGATAATTGACAGGAGATAATATTAGAAGTGTCCCTGCCTTGGCCACTTGCCTAGCTATAAAGTCATGCAGAGAGAAACCCTTCTGGGTTGTTGTGAGTTTTCTGGGCTGTAAGACCATGTTCCAAGAAGCATTCTCTCCTGACGTTTTGCCCACATCTATGGTCGGCATCCTCAGAGGTTGTGAGGTCTGTTGGAAACTAGGCAAGATGGGTTCATATATCTGTGGAAGGTCCAGGGTGGGAGAAGGAACTCTTGTCTGTTTGAGCATTGAATGGCCTTGCAACTTTAAAGCCTGGCTGATTCCTGCCCGGGGAATCCTTTGTTAGGAGGTGATTGGCTGGCCCTGGTTGTTTCCTATCTGAAATTCTCCTGTTTTCAGAGAGTTTTTCTTTGGTAGCCAGATTTTTTTCATTTTCATTGTTTCCTCCTTTCTGTTGAAATTGTCCACGTGCTTGTGAATTTCAATGGCTTCTCTGTGTAGTCTGACATGGTGGTGGTTAGAGTGTTCCAGCATTTCTGTGTTCTCAAATAATATACTGTGTACTTCTGTTATGGAGGTTCATTGATAATTGCTTGGGAAAGCAGATGGTAGGACAGGAATGAATGCTGCCATTATTTTTGATCAACAACTGGAGATCATAGAGGGAATCCTTCTGTGGTGTCCAAAGAGAGATAAAGAATATGAGGAGGAACTTTCTTCTTGTAGAAAAAGACATGGGATGCCATGCCCCTCTCTGCACAAAGAAAATGAAAATATACTAGCTGGAGGGCAGGGGCCAGATGGTATCAAGTGATGGGCAAAGCTTGGAGTGGGTTCTCCCTCATATTGCTCAGCCAACAAGCCTCCTCCCAGAGGTATCTGGCCTTGAAAAGGAAACAGTTCCCTACTTCTGTACCTTTATAATCTGTGAGTACAAAATAAGGTTCTTCTCTTGGCAAACAGAGCCCTCTGCAGGATTTCCTTGTCCCCTGGAACAGATTTTGAGGACATGCTAGCTGCTGTCAAAATAGGAGGAAATCATTGGTAAATCCAGACTAATGTTGAGAATAACAGCAGTAGGGTATATCTGTTCAGGATGCTTTAACAAGAGCAGTTAAGTTTATATGCAGTTTATATATGGAGATTTGAAAATGTTAGTTGCTGTGAATCTGCCTTTTCACTAAACCCCAGAATCAAAGAGAGAGATTTTGAAAGTAGTCTACATGGAATTAAAATTAAGTCAAATACTTTGGTTAAGAAAATTGTCATTTTTTATTTTTGACAATACTACAAGTAAGGAAAACTATGGAAATGAAGATGAGTTCTTCCAGAAATACAAGTAGGATCAATATACTGAATTCCACTAATTTAACTACCTTGTGGACTGCATGGTTCTTCTATTGGTAGACAAAGACCTCTCTAAAGAAATGGCAGGGGAAGAAGATGTGAAATGCCACAAATTGGTAAATGTGTCTCATCACTTATATTAAACCTTGTCATTTGGATAGGATTTCCTTTAAATTCAAGACAGCATTTGGCTGCAGGATGCACCCCATATACCTGTGAAATGACTAAATGCAAGCACTTAGACAATTTGCAATGATAGTTCATTGCCTTTTACTGTAACCATCAAAGCTGTTTGGGATATTTTTATTAAGTAGCCATATAATTTCTAAAGCCCTCATTTAAAAAAAAATATTTAATGATGTGTGATATATGATGCCCTCAGTGGTGCAGTGGATTAAATCGCTGAGCTGCTGAACTTGCTGACTAAAAGGATGGTGGTTCCAATCTGGGGAGCGAGGTAAGCTCCCGCTGTTCGCTCCAGCTTCTGCCAACCTAGCAGTTTGAAAACATGCAAATGTGAGTAGATTAATAGGTACCACTTTGGCAGAAAGGTAACGGCGCTCCATGCAGTCATGCCAGCCACATGACCTTGGATGTGTATTTGGACAACACTGGCTCTTTGGTTTAAAAATAGAGATGAACACCATCCCCCAGAGTTGGACACGACTAGACTTAATGTCAGGGGAAAACCTTTACCATACATATACATACATACATACATACATATATACATACATATATATATATATATATATATATATATATATATATATATGCTTTCAAATCACCTGTCAATTTATGGGGACCCCGTGAATTTCATAAGGTTTTCTTAGGCAAAGAATACGTAGAAGGGGTTTTGCCAGTTCCTTTCTCTGAAATACGAGAATATAGCCGACAGCATGTGATATTCATGGATAGAGTCTTATCCAAATACTAATCAGAATTGACCCTGCCTAGCTTCCAAGATCTGGTGCCTTTAGTATATGTATGCAGGTACTAATAATGTAACCTAATATAAGTATGTTGCACATAATATGCTATGTAAATAAAATAATATATGCCATATGAAGCACGTGCTGTAAAAACTATATACTATTAATGTATCCTAATGTGAATTATAGAAGATTTGGTGACTTGATTTTAACGTTTTTGTGTTGTACTCTGAATTTATCAGTGTGATCTCTGATTTCAGATTCACAGAGCATTGGAGGAGGTGGAGGATACTGGGCAATAATGGTCCTTTTCATCATCTCTCTGGTAGCAGTAGGAGCAATCATCCTTTACAAGTTTAAAAGGCAAGTAATTCTGCATGTATTCAGGATATATGCATAGAACAGACTTTGTATGACATTATAAGTGGTTATATGATTACTGGCTCTATTTCTAATAGGCCCATCTTTCTTTGGAAGAGGGGAGAATCATGGCCTGACCATTGAAGACCAACAGAGAAACGTATTTGGTCTGTCTTAATTTATGATCTGTCAGACAATCCCAGGACTATTTTGATTCTTTCTTAAACCTTTGTTGTGGGCATTTTACATGTGATATGTGAAACAGAAACCGATAGGAACACCAGTAAGCAGCAACAGCACTTTGTACAATAAACCTTATTGTAAAAAAGTGATGTAAACAAACATATATTAGGATAATATGAATGCAGAGAATATTGTGGGTTGCTCTGTCCCTTAAATTTTAAACTGGAGAGAGATCCCTGGCAAAATGTGTGTTTTACCAATGATCTTTGGAAACCACTTTCTTGCTTGGAATTTGAGAGGCAGAAGGGAATGTGTCCTGTGTATGCTGAGAAGCACGTGAAGTATTTTGATTAAATAATTGTCCACCCTTTGAATCACTGGCTGATCTTTGTGGCCAGCCACATATTGTTGCTGGACTTCCATTAGGGCAGTTTAATTGAAGTGAAGGGACTGTGGTGGCGCAGCGGGTTAAACCACTAAGCTGCAGAAATTGCTGACCGGAAGGTTTGCGGTTCAAATCTGTAGAATGGGGTGAGCTCCCACTGTTAGCCCCAGCTTCTGCCAACGCAGCAGTTCAAAAACATGCAAATGTGAGTAGATCAATAGGTACCACTTCAGTGGGAAGGTAATGGCGCTCCATGCAGTCATACCAGCCACATGACCAAGGAGGTCATGCCATGGACAATGCCAAAAGTACGGAGATTCTAAGATGAAGCGCTATCATGGATAAGCCAAATAGTGTTGGAAGCAATACACTTCAGGGGAGCTCTATTAATCATCTCTCTACCCTGTTTTCCTGAAAATAAGGCATCCCCTGAAAATATGACCTAGTAGAGGTTTTGCTGAATTGCTAAATATAAGGCCTCCCCCGAAAGACCCAGCAAAGTTTTTGTTTAGAAGCATGCCAAATTCTTAATAGGATTCACAGTTTGTCTGGTTATGCTGGTTTGTGATGACAACTACTGTACAGTATATAATGTTCATTTTTTTTGTTCAACAATAAATGTGAATTCTTCTTCATGGAAAAATAAGACAGCCCCTGAAAATAAGACCTAGTGCATTTTTGGGAGCAAAAATTAATATAAGACACTGTCTTATTTTTGGAGAAACACGATATTCAAAATTGAGAATAAGGTTCTGATAAATAAAAATATTATATTGCTCCTGCTACCTTGTTTCCCCAAAAATAAGACCTACCCTGAAAATGAGACCTATCATGATTTTTCAGCATTTCTGGAGTTGCTCAAAATATAAGCCCTATTTCCAAAATAAGCCCTAGATGTAGTTCATTTAAAAAGTCAATTTGAAAAAATAAGGCTGCTTCTGAAAACAACTCTAAAGCATTTTTGGAGCAAAAATTAATATAAGACCCTGTCTTATTTTTAGGGAAATGGGGTATGTGCTGCAAGACTTGAAATATGGTAGTGAAAACATGGAAAAAGTTAGAGAATTTGACAATAAAGAACTGGTTAAACAGGATATGAGTGATAGCTCTACTGAAAAAGTTAACCTATACATTAAGATTAGGGAAAGGAGAATTAAATGAATGTCTGTTTGATAAAACGTGGAAACCATGTCTTAATTTCATGTGTAAAAGCAATGGCAGATTTAAACCACTCAATGTCCAAGAAAGATTGTGGTTCAGTAAATGATGAACACATTACAATAATTATATGTAATGGAAAAAATTAGAATAATGTAGAAGTATTATTGATATTTTTATAATGCTATTTAAGAAAACCCAAAAGGGGGAAAAGAGTGCATAGTGGGATACTGACAAATGTGTTTCAATGTGCATTGGTGTTCTTTAGCTAGCACAATGGGACTGATGCATATTGCCTTGTTGCACATCCATCCTAGTACACATCCATCACTTTGCTGCCTCCCTTATGTAGTAACATAACAGCAGTAGTATGGATATTATGGAATGGCTTAGTTTTAATTCCCACAGATGTAAATCCACTTATAAAGATGTACCCGTATCTAACAGGATTCCATTCATCATTTTTACTAGCCTTTAGCATAATTTTGCTCAGTGTGTATAAAGAACAATGTTAGTGGTAAATAGGAAAGAGAGAAGAGAGATTCAGAACAATGGCAAAACATAACTGAATAGGTTGTGAGGAAAGATCTCCAGCAAGCACTGTTTTAAATATGATAATTAAAACATGGACTTTTTAGGGCTTTGTTGTGGGATTGCACCGTTAAGTCAAAGCGTCTCTTTATGCCATTCTCTGTAAATCCCATGATCAGTTTTAGAAAGGCAATATTTCAAAGAATGAATGAATTAGTAATGTCGATGCCAGACGTGCATTAATTGATATCCAAACTCTGCCTTTGAATTGGCAGGCTGAGTGGAAACCCTGGGGCTAGCCAGGCAAATGCCATCTTCCTCTCTGCTGAATCTAGGCAGAGGCTGGAAGGATTTTATTCTTCTTGAACATGTGGGCGGATTGCAGGTTGCTGATGCAATTCACTCTCATTAAGCAAGAGGAAAGTAATTAAAACGCCAGATAGGAAGAGGAGTCTATTGCAGCCCCTGGAGCACTGACTCCACTCTCACTCAAAGCTCAATGGAGGGCAACCCGGTGCTTCCCTGAATCCTTCAGTGGTTTCCAGATGGTCTGCTTTGTGAAAAACACCACCACTGGCAGTGTTGCTCAGTTGACTTTATTATAGCCACAAATCATACTAAATTCAGTTACTAAAGATCTGTTTTTGTTAAGAAGTAACAAGAAGTCAAGGTTGTACCAAAGCTACATTGGCTAACATAAATTCACCATAAAGTTTCCTGCAGCCAATGTTTTTATTATGCAGTTTCCCTTTCACATTCACAGCATTTCCAGGGGGTCCATATTTTGTCGTCCTCTATTTATAACCATCCGGTGTTTTTCTGCCTTTTCTTCCATACTTTTTTCTTTCCATGATAAATTAAACAAAATGAAATAGCTGAAGAGGACCTTTTGATCAAGCACCACATGTGCACATATGCACATGCATAACGGCTCTGAAAATCCAAATGGAAATGTGCTAAAAATTCATTTATCTTAGTTTATATCACGACCATTGCACAGCCAAATTTAAGATTACTTTAATTGATTTCACCTCCTGTTAAAGTTTATAACCCTAATGCTTACTGGATTCCCTTCCTACTTGTCTGCTAAAATAACAGAAGCCTCCGGGGTTTTTTTTTTTTAAAGCTGATGTTGACTTGACTCAGGCCCCTTCTACACTGCCATATAATCCATATTATCAAAGCAGATAGTCCATTATATCAGTCTACACTCTCATATAATCCAGTTTAAAGCAGATCATCTGGATTTCATATGGCAATGTAGAAGGGGCCCCAGTGCTTTTTACTCACAAATTTTGCATAGCATGAAACATGCCTGATCTGTACTTTCAGTAGCAATTAAAACTGAGTATTCAGCATGATATGTTAGTTTAAACTCTTCTAGAAGTTGTTTTTGCATCAGAAATGTAAGTCAGATTCAAGTTATAGCTCTCATAGGCTATAGCCTTCTTTGCTTTCTTATAATATGACTGGTTTTAAAAAAAAATCAATTCAGCATCAGAAACACCATCAAACAAGTAACAGTGATGTGTTGGTAAATTGCCATGTTTCCAAGGAGAATCCAATATAAGCAGCTAAAATACGTTTCTATATATGCATTGCTCACTCCCTCAAAATAATCCTATTTATTAAGCTCTGGGCCTATGGAAATAATCTCTATTGAACTCAGTGAGTGGTTTACTTCTGAACTGCTTAAATTTTGACTGGTAAAATGCATTGAGGTCTAAAAGAAAGAACAAAACAAACAAAGAAGAGAGAAAAAGAAAAGCAACTCTGCTGCCTGAAATACAATTTGATCATGTTAAATTGAATTGCCTTTTAATTAAAAATATAAATGAGTACAAAGTATTATTACCATTTAAGCTGCCGAGATGAAATATGAATTCCATCTATGAAAAGATAAAAAGACATCGGTTGTATTCTTGATCCCATTGTCAATGCATGCATCAAATGTGGTTTTGAGTTGGAAAGATACAAACCTTTCAGTATCCAAAGATATTTTCAGCCACATGAAGATCTGTATATCCACACAACCAATGCACTTTTGCTTTTGAAGAATCAGTATAAAACACTACATATTCATATTCTGATTGTTCTCTTAAGGAAACTGCCAGGGCGAAATGTCTATGCCCAGATGCAAAATGAAAAAGAGCAGGAGATGACCAGCCCAGTAAACCACAGGGAAAATACCCAAAACATCATCCAAGGGGAAGAGTTCATTGATGATGACCTTGACTGTCAAACCTTGGGAAATGCAAGAGGTAAGTACACACATTCAGTTTTGTCACTGATGTTTCTGGGTACTGATCTCAGTCTAAAAAATAGCAGATGCATCAAATGCTATGTTATTATAACAGCCGCAAGATAAATTGCAGTAATGTCAGACCATTGGCACAAATGTTTGGGATCCTTGTGCTTTATGAAGAAAAGAAGGAAGATTGTAGCAATTTTGATAATGAACATAGATCCCAGTCATATGCTTGAAAAATGCAATATATGTCAGTGACCAGATTTTTTTTAAAAACAAAACATTACCAAACCAATTCTTAGGCTTGGTTTCATAACTGTTTAGAAATGCATAGCCAATGTTTGTATGGAAGTACAAAGAAATATTTTGTTATTGAACTGAGTTAGTTGTAGGTCTGTTATTGAATTCTAGCATGGACACTACAGCCTTGAATTTTGAACTATATATCAGCTAAATGTTATTCATTAAAAGTCCTTTACGAATGTATAAAATTGGTGTGTAATGCTGTGTAATATTGGCGAATTATACTGCCTTTTATTTCTTCTCATAATTAGTGACACAGTTGCAAAGTGACATTATAAGTTCAATCTTTTGTCTTTCCTTTGGTATTGAAGTTAGTCCTGTCATTTAGGTAATCAGTGTAGGAAGAAAGGCAGACATGACATAGACTATTATGAGGCAGTCACATCAAACAGTGAAAAGCCTTGGGCCAATCCTGGACAGAACTGAACACTAGAGGGAGTGAGGAGGCCATGATAAAATTCCTTGGCCGTAGTCTTAACTGTGTAGAATGGGTCCTGCTGAATGCAGTGGGACTAATATCTGAATAGGCATTAATAGGATTGTGCTGGTAACATCCAAAACATGAGTTTGAAGTTCTTTCAAATGTTAATTTAGACAGGGTGCAGGATTTAGTAGAATGGAATATACTTGGACAAGCCATGTGTAATTCAAACAAAAGACATTTAAGTGGAAGAAAAGTATAAAGTAATTTCGCATGGAGGTTTCCAGCCTCCAAACAATCTTGAAAAACAGTCTGGTGTCCACTATAACTTCAAGGTAATTTGTGATCGTCCAGAGCAGGGGTCCCCAAACTAAGGCCCAGGGGCCGGATGCTGCCCATCAAAGCTATTTATCCGGCCCCCACGGCACAAGGGCAGAAGCTGGTTGGACTAAATGACCCAAGGGGTCTCTTCTTCTCTTACAACCATTATTACTACTACTACTATTATTATTATTATTATTATTATTATTATTATTATTATTATTATTATTAACATTGAGGCTAGGTGGCCATCTGTCAGGGGTGCTTTGCTTGTGCTTTTGGTGCACAGAGGCAGAAGGGGATTGGACTCAATGGCCCAAAGGGTCTCTTCCAACCCTCTTTGATATTATTATTATTGTTGTTGTTGTTGTTGTTATTATTATTATTATTATTATTATTATTATTATTATTATTATTATTGCTTGGTAGCCAACTATAGTCTGGCCCTCCAACGGTCTGAAGGATCGTGAACTGGCCCCGTTTTAAAAGTTTGGGGACCCCTGGTCCAGAGGTTGTTTGCCTTCAGCTCTCATTATGGCCCACCATTGACTATGTTGGCTAAGGTTTAAAGGAGTCACAGGCCGATAATATCTGCAGAGCCATATAATCTTTATCCTGCTATAAGCTTTTTCAATTATTTTAGCACCACTTGTTGTCAAAGGTGGGGCACATCTACACTGGCCCTTAGATCAGTATTGATCCAATGTGCTTCATGCTGTATTGGCACCAAAAAGAGTCCCCCCACTTACTTTCTCAACCACCTCAGAGTAGGAGAGAACATCCAGCAGGTATTACTCCCTACATACATATCTTTCCGTTGCCCTGCCTGCCCAGTGTCACAGCAGTTTCTGGCCCCTTGATGCAATGGGCTACCAAGGGAGGGTGGAGAGGAGGAAATCCCCCTTCTTCTTCCCTCTCCTTTCCCAGAGCTTCGCTTTGCTCTGGTTGATGTCAGGACATGGTGTGTCTTAGCCACAGACCTCAATGAGGTGAGGAGGACTGGCAGTCCTAAGTTGCCCAAGTCTGGGGAATGTGGAATGGTAAATCGGGACAGTTGTAGTCAGTTCCAATTGGGAAATACCTCAGCTGTCCTCACTGCCCTTACGTCAGGGAAAAGCCCAAATTCTGGGGTAGAATTTGGGTATCCCCCATCTTTGGGTTATGTGAGGCACGGCGTTATGTGATAGCTGCCGTGGGACTTATCCAAATCTATACTGACCTGTGGTAAATATACATGGAGACAAGGAGTGTGATGATACTGAATATCTAACCTGAAGAAATCACTTTAGCAGATTATGCTATAGAAAGTGAGCTGCAGGGGTCAGCATGCATGGTGAGACAGATTGGCCCCCTTTGTCTGATTTGCATAACCCATCCCTTGATCCACCTCCAGGTCATGAAGAGTTCCTTCTGCCTCTTCCTTATGTCCAAGAAGAGCAGAAGGTTTTTAATCCCCACTAGAGCAGGGGCCTCCAGTAGTGGGGATGAAAGTCTTCATGTCAGGAGGCAAAGCTAAAAACATCCATCTGACTGTAAAACTACTGAAATTCACATTTTTGTTAAACCAGGTTATTCCTGGAGTAAAATTTGTCTCACCTTCACTGTGACATTGTCATCAGCTGCAGAGGTCTCCTTGTCTCTAAATGCTGACATTGCTTGGTCAGGACATTCTTGTGCACTTTGTCCTGAAATTCTTTGTGCTTCTTTCAAAATGTTTGGGTATTATTACCACAACAGAAACATTCAATTTTACCTCCAGATTTCAAGAAAAGGTAAAAACTGGTAGGCTCTTTAGATAAAACTGATATGCTTATGGGCCATATCGGAATGGGTTCTTATCAGTTCACATGACAATAACCTTGTGGAAAATAGGAAATGCCTATTTTGACAATTTTACCATCATATTGAGTCCAGACCTTCTCAAAAGCTGTGATCCTTAATTTGCCAAGAAAGATTAAAAGCAGATCCAGGCTTAGCATTTGGTAGAGTGATGAGCTTGCCCATGACATCTGGGGCCAACAGTGGCAGCTACCCAACAATTCCCCCTTAATTTTCTGTATCCTCCTGAGACTGCATCTTGTAGTGGCATGCGGACTTGTATCTGACCTAGTTTGGCCTGATTGTATTTTTGTCTCACCTAATTCCCTTTCTTTGAATGAGTCATGGATAGCACCATTATGGAAAGGACCCTAGAAGGCATTGTGCTTGCATGTTTGTTATGTTGTAACTTCTGTTTTGCAACATCTGTTTGATGGAGCAAGTGATAAGTGGTGGGAAGTGACTGGAGCATATTGCTGGGTGTGTTGACTAACTTTTGTCCATTAAGCTGGTTGCTTCCCTTTTGTACAATGGAGGGCACTGTACAAAAGGGAATTAAGATGCCATTGTTGCTAATTTTGTTTCTGTTAAAAAGGAGGTATCATTTTATGTTTTGTCTCAGGGAGCAAAATGACTTGGAACAAGCCTGACAAGGATCCTTCACATAATATATTCTTATGTCCAGTATCTTTTTTAATTTGTTTCTTTGTGTTTTTACTAAATATTACTGGTTGCCAAATGCATGCATTCCTGATATCCTTCCATGTCTTTAGGACTGTAAGCTTTACCACTTGAATGGGGCCACTTTCTTGCTGGAGTGAGTGGATGAGTTTGAGGCTTTGCCAACTCATTTAAAATAGTGATGAGAAGGGAAAGCATAACCTGGGGGAAGCACACTCAATATATTTTGCCACTACTGACTATTTGCCTTCAGATGTCTAGAGGGTAAACGCATTAATTTTACAATGGCTGAATTGTCTACAGTCTGTTTAAAATATCAGCAATTCATCATATTCTGAATGAGATTGCTGGCTTTCCTTCTATTCTTGGGCAGGATCTGAGCTACCAAGTGATCATTTGGTCTTGGATGGACTTTCAATTCAGTAGGGATGGAAAAGGGATGGGAAATGGGTGAAAGGAAGAACAGAGTGTGGTGATTGTAAATACAGATAATTAACAGAAGATCTTCAGTGGTTGACATGTGACATAAAAGGTGATCTTTGGATGGAGTATCATTTTCTATCTAACATTGCTAAATTAGTACTGATTTTTTTTGGGCTGCCACTTCCATCATCTTAGTGGCCCAAGTTAATGTAGTCTACTAACATCTAGAGAGCTAGACTTTCATCACACCTGCCATAATTCATATTGCATGTTTAGAAAACACATATGCTTCTCATTGGCCTGGAAACGGGCGAGAAGCTATTTTAGATCTGGAACAAAGATGATGACAGGAAAGAATTGCATGATTGTCATTCATGTCTTTATGACTGGAGAAAAAAAATAAAGTTAGTATCCGTTTATTTTGTGCCAGTTAGTTTATTTCCTTACATTCTCCTCATCCTCCTTCCTGATTTTGACATTGTTATGTTAATATGTCAGCTATGCTACTCCACAATTCCTCCTTGCCTTCCTTGATATCTCTGCATCTGCTTCCAAAGCCTCCTTCATTTACTCATTCATCCCACTACATGTTGAGTGTCTCTTATCTGAAATGCACATTACCAGAGGTGCCTTGGATTTTGAATTTTTAAAAAATGTTTGGATAACTGTATACATAATGTTATACACTGGAGGTGGGACCCAATTATTAGTGCAGAATTCATTTATAATTCACATATATCTTGTATGCATAGTCTAAATGTAATTCTGTACAATGTTGTGTATGAAATAAAGTTTGTGTATATGACCCCACAGAAAGCTGTCATTATCTCAGCCACTCATGTGGACCATTTTGGAATTTCAGATTACGGATGTTCAACCTGCAGTGTATTTTCATGCAGCTGGGAATACACTTTGTAAGGAACCGTAACTGCCTTTCCGACCAGCCTAGTCGCTGCCCACTGACATAGTACTTCAACACACCTATCCTGTCCCTTTGATGGTTGTGTTAAGTATGCTATTGGAAACTCCAATGGAGGTTACAAACTACACCTTCATGGGGAAATAGAGATTGTATCTGAATTAGAGCTACACATTTTCACTAAAACTATTAAAATAATATACAGCTATTGGGATCATTAACAAAACTTTCAGCAGCAAGTATATATAGGATGGCGAGCCAGCATGGTGTGGTAGTTTGAGTGTTGGACTCGAACTTTTGTGAAACCTGGGTTTAGTCTCCATGAAAGCCTACTAGCAAACATGCTCAGAACAAATTGCTGAAAAACCCTGATGGTGTTACCTTAGCACAGTGGTTCTCAACCTATGGGTCCCCAGATGTTTTGGCCTTCAACTCCCAAAAATCCTAACTGCTGGTAAACTGGCTGGGATTTCTGGGAGTTGTAGGCCAAAACACCTGGAGACCCACACGTTGAGAACCACTGTTTTAGGATCACCATAATTCAGATACAGTCTCAAGGCATAGCAACTATACAGATAGAAACATTGGGTGCACAGAGATGAAGAAGGAATGGAATGATACATTGATTTTCAGAGAAATGCTCTCCCCTGCTGTTTGACTTGTCATCAGAACAAACAAAAAGCAACTGCATTGGGGTTACTGAACAATTATCAGATAAATCAGATATTTCTGAAAACGTACATGATGTCGTCATTCTCCCTTTTTCATTTCTGAATCTCTTTCATTCTTCATTCATTTTATCCCATGATAAAAGTGGGCTGTTGCACTGGCAAGATATTCTTATGATATACCCAAGGGCTTACAAACACAAATGCCGAGTCCTTAGCTGAATGAGGAGCAGCTACCGTATATGGTGCTCAGTGGACTCACAATGTTTTGGATCAATGGCAGTGGTCAGACCATGGTTTAGAAGCAGACATGATTATTGGCCTTTGTAGCTAGGTCAGGGCCAAAGTAGAAATAAGGTGGAAACTTCTATTAAGTTCAAAAGGCCTTTGGCATGGGGATTTTCATTGAGTGCTATCATGTTCTCACCAGTGAGAGTATTTCATCATCCTCTTCTCTGTTTACAGCATGGAATGAAACAAAACCCAGTTTTCTGCTCTCTCTTCTCATAATTTTGGAATTTTTACAGTGACATATACCCAGACTCACCCATTCACTTCTTTTGTGTTTATATATTTTATGTTGCCTACTTTATCGCCACCCCCAACTTGGGACTCCTCCACACCATTACCTTGCAGTGACTCCTTCTGGGAGAGGTGGAAACTTGAACAGCTACAGAGTTCCCTTATTGCTGATGGCAGTCAGTGTCCAGTCCCAGGTCAGTGTCGTCTTGAAAGGAAACCCATGGTTCCATTTCTTCCTTTCATCTGCTCCCCTCAAACCACGTTAGGGAGTCACTTTGCTCAGAACTGTAGGAATTCGCCACAATTCATCAAAAACCAACATGCTCAGCACTGCAACACAGATCTGCTCCTCCACTCTCACTTGGCGTGATTTGATGAGGCCACCATCTCACTTGGCGGAACTATTCCCAAAATAAGATGGGAGGGGTTGATGTTGAAATCCTGTCATTTGCTAATCGTGGTGCTTTGTTTTTTCTTTTCCTTAGGCAATCTCTCAGGCGTGGTTCTGAGCATTAATTCCAGGGAGATGCACAGTTACCTGATTAGCTGATAATCCCAACCGAATTCATAGACAAGACTCTTCCACTGTTGGATTCCTCCTTTCCCCCTCGGAAGACCTAACTAAACGCGGGAAGGAGATTCTTACATTGTCTTGACGTTAGGTACAGCCATGTGCTGCTTGGAGAGAAGGTTAATACACTTTGTGTTCATGGCTATTGACTTTTGTTTTTTACACCTCAAACTAAAATAGCAGATCTGTAGTCCTAGGCACACTTGCAACTACTTTTCTATCTCATGTGTCCTTTTCTTTCTGTATGTCGCATTTAATCAAATGCATACAGCACTGTGGCAGTATCAAGTAGAAAGCTGTAATTCTTGAGCCATGAAGACTGGCTAACAAAACAGTTGGCAAGGTGAAGTAGAGATCTAGTGGAAGGCTGGGAATGGTTTCCGATTTAAAGGAGTGACTCCTGGATCCTGATGTGGCACAAACTGAAGAATTCTGAGCAGATGCTGCCAAGAGAGATACTGAAACCTCCCTAGCATGCCTCCCTCAGAAGCAGTGGAAGCCTGGGCACAACATCAGTGTGAGAAACCAGTATGAATGCTTCTTATACTATTCACCTTGCTACCAAGAAGCTGCCTGCCTTGTTTTGCTCCCAGACTAGGTTCCCTCCTTACAAAACACCATCTATCCTGCTGGAAGAGGGTCCCACTAGGCCAACTAGTAGTTTGCAACCCACATAATTACATTGTATTCAGCTTGGGCTGCCTTACCTTGTTTTGGTCTCCAGAACAGCAAGTGTAATTACTTTATTTTTAAATTTCTGTAACTGTTTTTGGTATCTTTTTAAACTTTCTATTTTTATAGCTATACAAACATTCCTATCTCAGGATAGTGCTCTCAGAGCAGCATATTTGGAACACGCTGTTTTATTATTTCCCCTGTTTCTACTGAGGAGCTGAAGAAACTGAAAATATCACTGCCTTGGATGTGTTTGACAATCTGGTGAATTAAATTTCAGAAATAACTCCATTTAAGCGATTGCACTTTCTCAGTTTAACCCCCTAGGTACCAGGCCTCATTCCTCAGAGTGGAGCCGAAGAGGACAATTGTCTTGTGTCAGAATTGCTGTTATTTGGGAGATGTGCAAGTTTAGTTTTGTGGTTGCTTATCCTACCCCTAGTAGAGACTAAAATGGCAAAGCTGCAGCCAGAAGAGTGGCATTTGCTCTGAGAGACATGTGTAGGAAATGAATTACAAAGCTACTTGGAATAGTGTATTGAACATATTTCTCATAATCTCACCATTTGGAAAGAACTACCAGAGTGACCCCAGTACGTTTTAGCAGAGGTTACTGAATGCCAGTGAGCAACCAAGCATTAAATGAGAGGAAATTGCACTACTGGATGACAACATTTCCAAGATGCCAATGCATTCCTTCTGCTGAAAGCACATCCCATTTTGTCTTCATGTATATTGTCCTCCTCCAAGCACTAAGGCAAATCCTGCAGAACTATGTCAAGCACAATGCATTCAGGAACTGACCATCCAAGTGGATGAGAATACTGCTGGGAATCAATGGCAAGTCTTGTTTGCCACCCGCCTCAGGATCTCTGTTTGTCTTTGTCTGTGAGTAAATTGAATTGCCCTGCACATTTGCTGATACAAGAGCGACATCTCCTTGCTGCCTTACCTGTACAAAAGATAAGAACAGCGGCTGAGGGAATACGGCATTAAAGCATCTCAAAGAAAGAAAGAGGGAGTCATCTGAAACTATTTTTGTGCTTTGGAATCCTTGGCATGTTTGAACAAAGGGACTAAACTCCTTGGTTTGCTCTTCATGCCACTGCTGGCAAGGAAAACATCAAAAACAGTACAGAATATATAGTAGGAGGAAACCTGTCCTTTAGACTGGAGAGCAATTTTGAGAAAACTTATAAAGACAACAAAAAGGTAGGCTACTGAGGATCTAGGGCTCACATCTGCAGACTGATAGGTTTTACAACTCTAACAGAAAGAGTCTTGTTTGCACTTAATAGTGCTACATTGAAAGAGCTAGCTTAATGGGGAACTCTTTACCAAATGCTAAGCAATCAACTGGTTTCCAGTTTAATTAGTAAATTCTGGAATTTTAGTTTGCTGAAATAGAACATCTTGACTGTATAGAATAGAAAGTCACAATATGGAGATCTTAAAAGGGGAGCACCTTGCGGTGGTGTGAATATGAGGGGTGGGGTTGCCCCCATAAACGAAAAAGCTGCTCTAACTCAAAGCAAAAGCAAAACTCAAATCTGTTTCCAGCCTTCAGCTTGTTTGAGTGCATCTTCTCTTGCCTTTGTATTTGCAAGTGGAGGTTCATGGTGCTTAGCCCTTAGTCAAGAAGGCAAGGGGGTTAGTTGCTCTTGCCCCTGGGTTTTTTCAGTTTGCCAGAAACCTGGTACATCTAGTCAACCAATTTATCTTTGTTTGAACTTGTGATGTGATAAGGCATTTCAGGTGCCCTGACATTTAAGATCAGTTTTCAACAGCCTGGTACCTTCAAGATGTGTTGGGCTACAACAACCATCACTGCCAGCTATGCTTGATGGGGTTGATGGAGGTTGTTGTTTAATACTTGTGAAAAGCATCAGACTGGGAAAGGCTATTTAAGATTTGCGTAGAATACAGGATTTCACAAATCCAAGGCTTTCACAATTTAAACTGATGAAAATGGCACCTTGGTTTGGGTGTGCAGTCATGGACAAATTGTTCCTTCGTTAAAAATTTTTAAGACTCGTGTGTATTGCTCCTAAATTAGCAGACCAAAAGCCTTGTGACAAGAGAATGATAACTAGATGATACAACTGCTGAACTTACCAACTGGCACAAAGTCAGTATTAATTGCTTAAATTTGGCTCAATTTCAATAAGAGACTGAAGAATGTAATTCCGTCTTCTTAAATCAGTGTGCTCCTGCCCTATGACTTAGATCAGTGGTTTTGGCCTTCAACACCCAGAAATCCTAACAGCTGGTAAACTAGCTGGGATTTCTGGAAGTTATAGGACAAAACACCTGGGGACTCACAGGTTGAGAACCACTGACTTAGATGAAGGTAGTTTAGGAGAGGGAAAGGAATTATGTAGCAGAGATGGGCCACAATTGGAGACTTTGTCCAGTGTACTAGTCAATATATAGTAGCTAAAAAATTTTAAACGGAAAGAAGGTGCTTCCAGTGCCATGATAAAAACATTACACAAGCAAGCAGACAAACTTTAGCAACTCCAAAAGTATCTCAGTGGCCACTTCTGTCAGACACATCCGCTCCTTGATAAGCAGTAGTGTTTTGCTGCTTTTTAAATTCCTAAGCTGTGCCAGAAGCACCTGGACTAGGAAATTATCATAATAAAACAGCTATATTACTAAACCAGATGGTTAGCAATAGAGGTGAACTTGCTGTTTCCAACTTATTGGCAAAGAAAAGGTTCCTCTCCTTAGAACAGTGGTTCTCATCCCCAGATGTTTTGGCCTTCAACCCCCAAAAATCCTAACAGCTGGTAAACTGGCTGGGATTTCTAGGAGTTGTAGGCCGAAACACCTGGGAACCCACAGGTTGAGAACCACTGCTTAAGAGGGAAATCATGCTGCACTTGCTTTGAACTTCCAAGTAACACTGTCTGCTATTAGTGCTCCTCCTGTTCCTCTGGTTCAGGTCCAATTACAACTGATACCTGGAAGTGTAGGACACACAAGTTGTGGCTCCACATCAGTCCTGGATGATGTAGGATAGAAACGACCAAGTATTCAACTTGATAAAGGTAAATGCCAGGTGAACCCAAAAATGTCATTGCATTTAGACTATGAATCTTAAACTATGCTTGCATGAGATTCCTGGTTTTAGGGGATCAGTCTTGGTACATGTGACTTCTTTTGGCCCCAGTTGGCAACTGACTGTTGTAACAGCACTTCATAATTTATCCTGTTCAGATGATATTTAATGTAATAGCCACCTGACTGTTAGATCTGGCAGTTGTAAAGAGTTGCTGCTCATGTCTGGCAGGGAAGTGACAAGCGATGCTTTCTCTTCCTAGAGTCCCTTCCAGTCCCTGGGAAGGGATTTATAATTTTCATCACTATCCCAATGCAAGCCAAGCTTTACATAGCCTTTGATATTTGTCCTCCTTTCCTGTGTTCTGTTTCCATCTTTCAAAAAAGAAAAAAGAGGAGCCCCTCTTAAGCACTATCCATCTAGCACTGCCCACCAAAAGAAAAACACACAAGAGAGGCCCTGCTAGTGGCTTCATGTTTGTGGAATTCTTTTCCCTTGGAGGTTTTCCAGAAAGCAGCCCTAAGCATATTTAGGAAACGGAGCATTCCAGCAAAAATTAGGTGTGTCTAAATGAAGACTTAAGTGTTCTGTTGTGCATATTCATTCCATTGTTTCCAAGTGGGACTTGGGCACACCTAGCTTTCTTTGGATTGCATCCATTGTATATATACACTTTGGGCTTTGGCAAGCAGTAAGAATGAGCTATGGGAGTATTTTGATGGAGTAAGTTATATTTGTTCTCCAGCCATTGGAGTTAGGTCAGCACTATGTAAGATAAATATTTCCAAAAAGGTTACATAAAAAAATGGTGATTAGAATGGCCTGGATTTTCTTAAGCTTATTTGATGTTCTAATGCTGTGGTATCAAACTTCAGGTGTTTGGGACAGCACCCATAATTCCTTGCCATTGGACAAGCTGGCTGGGGCTTTTGGGAGTCTGAACATCTGGAGGACCACAAGTATGACATCTCAGTTCTAAAGTGATCCTTCAGTATACCATCACACTTTCCAAATGTCCCAGGTTTTCAGGGGCAAGGCCAGTTAATCTTCTGTCATCTCACTTTGAAATGTCCCTGATTCTCTCTTCTCACATGTTCCCATTTTGTCCTTCACTTACTTCATTTGCTGCAAACTGACTTCAAAGTGCAGAAGTAGATTGTGCTCACTTAGCTGTAGGGAGAGGAGGGAGTGGAGTCTTGCCCTTCTTTTGATCACATGCTGATGTTGCTTTACCACAGATGTCCCAATTTGCATTTGTGAAATATTGGGAGGGTATGAACCATATGCCACCTACTCCCAAAGCTGCATGGAAAAGATTTGACAGCCTTCCTTTTGATAACCGTGCTTGGTATTTTTTTTAAACCTAGCCAGCTGCCAGAACTTTCCATTTAGTTTTTGTAAGCTGGCCTTTTATCAACAATGTTTTCTATGTTTACAAATATATTTTGCTATAGCTCACCTCATCCTCAAGAGTCAGGATAATAATTTAAAGCAGTAGTAATTCCTTTAAAACACACTTCCAGTGTATCCAGAAGATACAAGATATTAAGGCTTGAACTGCTGTGAGTCTTCAGAACTGGGAACTCTGCAGCTAAGTGAAGGGAAAGCAACTAAGAATGTGGCTCTGTGTTGTTTGAAGATAGAGCTTAAAGGCACTTTTTTTACGGATCACAGCTGGAGGATACTGTTAATGATTTGTTGGGCCTAATCTATTTATAAATTCAAACCACACTTTAAATTTGACAATAAGAGAGTACGGCAATGAGAGAGTAAGGGAAGTGATGTGACAGCTAGCATGTTATTTTGGTTTGAATACTGGATTGTGACTCTGGAGACTAGTTTGATTCCATGTTTGCCATGAAAACCTACTAGATGACCTAGGGTATGTCATATCATATTTCACTGCATAATAGTCGCACCCCCTACAGTTTGGGGGGGGGGGTGTTCCTAACTATTATGTGATAGTGACTCTTTTGCAGTAAAACAATACCCCTTTGAGGGGCTTCTTTTGCAGTGTAATACTCCCTGTGATGGTCCAGCCAGACCCTCACTCGGGGAAAGCGGGCAGGCAGGTGGGGAGCTGAGTTGAGTCCCACAGCACCAAAAGCGCAGTAACACGCTTAAATGTGGCGAGTTAACTAAGGGTACACCTATTATGTGGGGAAGAGCAAACATACCAATTTTGCCTCCCCTAAAAGGTGTGTGATTATTATGCAAGGGTGACTATTATGTGGCTGAGAAAAGCAAAGGCAACCTCCCTCTGATCAAATTTTGCCAAAGAAGACCCATGATAGGTTTGCTCCAGGGTTGCCATAAATCAGAAATGCACATAGCAACAACAAAACAATCTAAACATACCCTTAGTGATCTGTCAGATTGGAATGTGCCTTCTGTGATCACTGATATCTATGAACCAGCTTGGAATATTCTAGGTAAAGGGAAAGGTTTCCCCTTGACATTAAGTCTAGTCATGTCCAACTCTGGAGGTTGGTGATCATCTCCATTTCTTAGCTGAAGAGCCGGCGTTGTCCAAAGACACCTCCAAGATCATGTGGTCGACATTTTTTTCCGTGTCAGGAGCAACTTGAGTCGCTTCTGGAGTGAGAGAATTGGCCGTCTGCAAGGACGTTGCCCAGGGGATGCCCGGATGTTTTGATGTTTTTACCATCCTTGTGGGAGGCTTCTCTCATGTCCCTGCATGGAGCTAGAGCTGATAGAGGAAGCTCATCCACACTCTCCCCGGGTGGGATTCGAACCTGGTAGCTTTCAGGTCAGCAACCCAACCTTCAAGTCACTTAGTCCACTACGCCATCTGGGGGCTCCATGTGGTCGACATGACTGCATGGAGTGCAGTTATCTTCCCGCTGGAACAGTACCTATTGATCTACTCACATTTGCATGTTTTTGAACTGCTAGGTTAGCAGAAGTCCCCACTCCCTGGATTCGAACTGCTGACCTTTTGGTCAGCAAGTTCAGCAGCTCAGCAGTTTAACTTGCTGCGCCATTGAGGGCTCTGGTGTTAAAAGAGAAAGTTGCTGGCTCTGATAAGAAGGGGGGCAGCCCTTTCCTACCAAAGAGAGTTTGGAAAGAAGTGGCTCTGGCCAATCTGAATTCTCAACTTCCAATAATAAACTGGAAACACTTCCAAGGCTGCATCCCCACAAGAAGATCCTATAACCCACTCGCCCTTACAATCTCTGGAGAAATTCCCCATACCTCTGGCTTACTTGGCATTGCCTTTACCCACTCCCTGCTATATCTACACTGCAATTTCAGGTTAGCATCAGTTGAAAAAACCAAACCACCAGCTTAATGTGGCACCTAGTGTTCGATTATAGCCAGCAACATCATCATCATCATCATCATCATCATTATTTATATCCTTTTGTATTCCTTCTGAAAGGGACTCAAAATGGCTTGACATAAAAGCATTAGTATACAATTAAAAATAAATAAACATTAAAACAGAATTAAACACAAACAGCACTAAAAATCAGTTAAAAACTATCAAAAACACATTCAAAGTTAAAAACCACAGCACTCCATTACTTGATTTTAAATACCGTCATCTTTAAAAGCCTGTCTGATTTGAAAGTTTTTAAGCCTATAATGAGCAGAGAAGCAGCAGAGTAGGTTGCATCCTAAGAGACACTACTGGTATGGAACTGGGAACAGAATCGTCACACATTCTTTTGAGTTCTTCGGCAGAAATGAGTAGGACTACTCATTGAAACTCATTCTGCTTTCCTGCCTAGGTTTAGAAATACATAGTCGTAATCCCCCTTCAGTGCTGTAACTAAAAGCTTAATGATGGAATACTGCAAAGGGATAGAAGATTGGAACATTTATTTGTAGGCCAGGAGGTGGGACTCCTGTAGATCTCCAGATGCTGCCAGAATGCAAATCATAGGCCTGGGCAGCATCAACAATGCTGAGGAATGTGCAGAGTTGCAATCCAGCAATATCCAGAAGATCACATGAGCCTCACTTGTTCTAGGAACATGGAAAACATTGAGCCAAGGTGCTTCCTTCCACGTGCTAATTATTAGAGATTTTGGAAGCCATGAATCCTGTAGGCAGCTGTGGCATGCATGGCGATGCCTTGTAAAATAGTAAGTCTGGTAAACGTCAGCAGAGCTACTGATATCAATCAGCCAATTGAGCAGGAAAGGAAAGTGGCCAGTATGTTAACAGAGATTCATTGTGACCAGATGGCCCAGGCAGGCATTCAAGCATCCCCTCCTGCAATGAGGAGGGCTGATAAATTGAGTATGGAGCAAACATCAGTGGGCCAGGTTGCATGCTAAAACACTGCTCTCAAACTTGTGGAAACTGGCTGAGAACAGAAGAGGAGGCAGACATAATTTACTCACCTTTGCTTTGTTAGATTTAGATATGTGCAATAAGCTGAGGGAAACAGAATTATTTGCCTAGTGCTCCTTACAATAGTCCCTCTCGTTCTGAAATGCTTACAACACAAGGTGGAAGGGGTCTGAAGGACTGAACTGTTGTGTACTTCCCAGGCTGGATCTACACTGCCATTTAATCCAGTATCTGATCCTAGACCTTTTTTTTTTATCGTGTTAGAAGTGACTTGAGAACTGTGAGTCACTTCTAGTGTGAGAGAATTAGCATTGTACAGAGACATTGCCATGGGGATGCCGGATGTGTTACCATCCTGCTGGGAAGCTTCTCTCGTGTCCCCGCAAGCTAGAGCTGACAGATGGGAGCTCAACCCATCTCACTTATTCAAACCGGCAACCTTCCGGTCAGCAACCCAATCTTTAGGCCAGCAGTCCAGCTGGCAAAAGGGTTTAACTAACTGCACCACCCCGGCTCCATGCTTGGTATTAGATTATTTGCTTTGGATTATATGGGTCTGTACTTCCATATAATCCACTTCAAAGCAGATAATCTGGGATCAGAAGCTGCATTATATAGCAGTGTTGATGGGATCTCAAGAATCATGTGGCAGCAGTTTTAGTAAGCAGAACTGTTCCACTCATGGAAGACTTATCCTAAAACCAGTGTGTGTGAATTAGTCTCTCTAGAAAATGCTAAGAGCCCATGTAACTTGAAATACTGTTATGAAATGTACAGTTAAAGGCTTTTGATTTCTGCATGCAAATCTCAGTCCATGGAAATCATTATTTCTATAGATATTGAAGGTGCAAGACAACCTTCCAAATTTCCTACACTCATAGGAGCAGGAGGCCCCATTAAGCACTGTACTCACAATGTGAAAACATGTTTAACTTGGTTTATCACATGAATAATTATCACAAGTTTTTCCATTGTTTGTGTCACTTAGTTTTAATGTGAGAATATCGGACACCTTTTCCTATTTCTATTTTAGATAATGTTATCCAAGTCTCTTTGTATACAACACAAAATAAAAGGGGTTCATAACTGTTGAAATGGGTTCGAGGGTGGGCAGGATGGAGGCGTCTGTATATTTTTGTATATATGAAACAGACAAAATGACAGTTTTTTATAGCAATATGGTTTGGTTTTGAGACACAGCAACAAATAAGTTTTGAAGATGCTTTATGTTAACACTTAACTGGGAGTCATTTGCACAATCAGTAGTTCAATCTACATAGCCAATTCTCTAAATTAAAACATGCCACAGATTTGATAAAATATTTATAAGCTGCACAATGCAACCTGTGACTGTTCTGTGCAAATATGTTGGAAGTCAACTACTGTATCCAAAGGAATGCATTTGTTCCAAGAAAATGTACCACAAAATTTCCCTCATTAAAAATGGTTTGCCACTCTATCCATTTTGTCTTTTTCCAGAAGTGACAGAAATACTGAGAACTAAGATTCTGACTGGGAAAGTATATGAGTGTTCACATTTTCTGCTGCTGTGCTTTTAGGTCCCCAAACTACGGCCCTTGGGCCACATGCAACCCCCTAAAACCATTTATCCGGCCCTGTCGCCACTGCCTGTCCGGTGGGTTTGTCTCCACAGCGGCAAGGTTTGTCCCCGCGATGGCAGCTCCCTCCTCCTCCACCAAGGAAAGTGTGTGTGGCGCAGAGGAGGGAAAGGCTGCCTCCTCCCTTGCCTGGTGTGCTCCTTCCAATGCTTTGCTTGTGCTTTTTATCACAGTATTTTAATTGTTAGTTAATTAATAATTATTAGGGGGTGCTGTGCTTCTGCTTTTGGTGCACAAAGGCAAAAGGGGGTTGGACTAAATGGCCCAATGGGCACAGGAGGTTCCATACCGAGCACAATCTGAAGACCTTAGCAGCAGATCTGGCGGAAGATAACATGGTACATGTTACAAGGGTTTGAGAAACTACCGGGACCCACAATCTGTGAAGGCTGTCTGTTGATCGGCTGTGTACTGACCTCCACACATTAAAAAAAACCTCACATACAGGCATCTTCGAAGAACTTGGAAGGCCATAATACCCGGACAATGAGGGATCCTCAAAGTAAGTAAGTAATCCTAATACCAAAAAAAATAAAAATAAAAAACCTAACTAGTTGGCTTGTCAAGATGACACAAACTATCAAGCAACACGTCAGAACATGAAACGAGTAGAATTTTCACAGGTTATCTTTTATTAATAATGTGAATTCATATGTTACACCAATTAGGTGCCTGT
Organism: Anolis carolinensis; assembly: GCF_035594765.1. Taxonomy (NCBI): domain Eukaryota; kingdom Metazoa; phylum Chordata; class Lepidosauria; order Squamata; family Anolidae; genus Anolis; species Anolis carolinensis. The sequence goes on from NC_085844.1 coordinate 137,953,251, forward strand.
CATTCTTCTTTCTGGGTCAGAAAGGTAAAAAAAGACAACTGTAGCCAACAAGGCCTAGGTGTCTTGTGGCTTTCTTATTAGGGCTCTTTAAAAAATCACATATGTGTTTTCTCAGAAGAAAAGGGTTGGCCTCGATGGCCAAGTTCCATTGAGTCCAGCATTTAGTTCTTAACAGCAGCCATGCACTGAGAAATACAGAGGAAATGAAATCTAAAATGAAACACAATGAAAGCTCACAAATGACAGCCTTGCCTTTGAAAACACAGGAAGAAAAATAATTAATACAGGAGCATTAAAACGGTTACAGTAGTAGTGAAAGGCTGATACAAAATTACAAAAACACCAATTTTTTTTAAAAAAAATGAAAATTCTTCCCCTCAAATAATCTTGATATTTGAAAAATATACCTACAACCTAACCCCAAGATGTCAAATAGAACTTGCATAAGAATGATTCAGGAAATCTGAATTGGTACTTTCCTCACATACAAAGAAATGTAATGCATACAAAACCTTTTTAAAGTCGTCAGAAATGTTATCGAAATATCCAAATCACTAATTTAGCCATCTTGTCTGCTCAATGCCTTTGAAATATATGCTTGATCAGGGAGGATACAGTTTGCTCAGGATAACCTCAATCCTCAATTCTATCGTATGTGCTGCCAAATAAGGGAATGAACACTGGTTCTGACTCTTGCCCAAACATAGACCTCGGGAGGGGAAACAACTTTCTTTCCACTACCTTTTCCTACAAGGAGGAGAATGGTAATGTACAACTTGGGAGAGAAATGAAGGGAAGAACAAGAAGGTGGCATTTGGGAGAACAGATTATACCGAGCAAATTGTATTACTGTAATAGAAAAAAGCAGTCTACTTCAGGCAGCACCATGAATTGTGTGTGTGTGGGCATACATAAATAAAGGCCACTTATATCTGTGCCCCTGGTGGCACAGTGTGTTAAAACGCTGAGCTGCTGAACTTGCGGACCAAAAGGTCCCAGGTTCAAATCCCGGGAGCGGAATGAGAGCCCGCTGTTAGCCCCAGCTCCTGTCAACCTAGCAGTTCGAAAACATGCAAATGTGAGTAGATCAACAGGTACCACTCCGGCGGGAAGGTAACGGTGCTCCATGCAGTCATGCCGGCCACATGACCTTGGAGATGTCTATGGACAACGCTGGCTCTTCAGCTTAGAAATGGAGATGAGCACCAACCCCCAGGGTCAGTCATGACTGGACTTAACATCAGGGGAAACCTTTACCTTTATATCTGAATGGTCCAGTAAAATATTTAATATGGAGCAGAGAAGGAATAGGATTTTGGGCTGTACTGCAGTCAAGAAAAGGGCGTTGGCTGGCCCTAAGCAGAATATACTCTTTACCTTGTTCTCAGGACCTGCTCTCACTGCTTACAACCCCCTTTCTATGCACATACCAAGCCCAAATTCTAGATAAGATTTATCTGGTGAGATGATCTATAGAGTCCACAAAAACACACACAACAGGTGGGTTGCTGTAAGTATTTTGGGGTGTATGGCCATGTTCCAGCAGGATTCTGCTGGAACACGGCCATACAGCCTGAAAAACTCACAGCAACGCAGCGATTCTGGCCATGAAAGCCTTTAACAATATAACTTATACAGTAATTTGTTAAGATTTACTCTGCAGAATAGAAGACTATGATTGTGAAAACTCTCCCTTTCAGGCTTAAGTCAACAGACATCACACACACTGAGGCATGGAAACATACCTTCGGGGGATCCTAATCACACAAGGTTGTGCCAAAAGGCAATATGTGACACAGTGGCTGTTGGGATATGTCTCACATTAAGCCTTTAATGTGGCTTTGCTTCTTTCTAGGTTCTCTTCTCCCCCACCCAAACTTTTTTTCCTCACAAGCTCTAGATCTTGGTCAGGATCCTGACTGGTGCCCTAGGCTGAAGTATGGGGGGCTAATGGGAAAAGGCCACAAGGAGCAACAGGGATGAAGGGAACCAGGCACAGGAGAAATGGGCTGCCCAGAAGTGGAAGATTTTACCTGCTTTCTCTCACCAGAGCTGGGTAACACTGGGAAATGGTAACTAACAGCATGGGGCTCCAGCCATTGCATCTGCTTCATTCAGGGCTGAAACAGCTAAGTAACAACAGTAACATTACAAGGCCTCTAGGGCTACAGGAATGTATCTGTGAATTATATCAAGTTTTGCTTGCTTTTCAAGACTGCTAAATGCCATGGAGATAAACTATGGCAAATATGCTTGCTTTAAGATCAGAAGGCCAAACAAGTACCCATATCTGTTTTAGAAAAGCTACTATAACACATAGAACACAAAACAAAAGGAAGCAAACTCAAGGGAATGATTTCTCTAGCAGGCCTGAAACAAATAGCATTGCTACATATTCCTTCTCCGTTTACTACACTGACATACAATTCTGTTTTGGACAGGTTACAGTATTTCTAAAGATCTCTGCATCCAAATGCACACATTTTTTTTAACAGAATATACACTTGTGCACATTTTAATTAAATTGGCGAGGCAGGTTGAGACAGTGCTCTTGTGATCACCAAGAAGAGCCAACCAGCCAGCACTTTACATAGCCAAATAATTGTCATAAGGCCAGCTAATCCGTATCCTATCATTTCTTTTTCCTAGAGATGGGCTGACTCAAACAAACCTGTTGACTTTTGATGTGTTTACAACGTAAACTTTACATCTACCCTAAATGGAGCAACTACAGGTGCAAAGCAGGCTCATGATTTAACTTAGGCACATCTGAGTAAAGCTCAGGTTTAGTGGAATTTGCCAGCCTACAAAACGAGAAGAAAATGCAGCAGCTAAAACTGAACATGTGCCCCCTGCTCAAAACCATTTGAAAAATGAAAAAAACAAAATCGCACATATCTGGCGAAGGAATTTTAAGTTGCCTACTTCGTGTTACAAAAAGTGTGATCCATTTAAAAGGTACCGCTAATAGAAATTGCTTCCTCATTAAACATATTGATCAGTTGTCTAGTATACAACATAAATATATATATATCCATAACTTAAAATATTTAATGAAATATACAAATAAATTAGTTTAAAATAATTTGGCTAAACAAAATATAATTTTGCATAAACTTCCTTGCAGTGACAATTCATGTGATACTGATGATATGTCTGCTCTGCACACATCAGGCTGTTACCATTGCCAAATCATCAAAAAACCCAACAATCTTTGAAGGATAAATGATAAAGATGAAAGGAGCTCGCAGCAGCATGGTAGCACTGCACAGACTCACAAGACTTTGGCCAAACCAACCCCACATCTGGAACAGTGTTAGACAATTCTGGGAGAGGGGAGGGGGGCTCTATCAGAAGTCAGGAAAGAAAGTTGAGAAAGTTGGAACCTTCTTTCGGAACAGACCTAATGTTCATGGCAGGATGGCTCTGTCTTGCATCTGATACCAGAAGTGTGATGATACTGGAGCAGCCTATACACCAGGACCTCTGTATTTTCATCAGGTCACATAAAAAATTGGGAGTGGGAACACAAGTGTTAAAAGACAACAATCTTAAATTATGTCCATGTTTCTTTGAGAGGTGCAGAAGGGTGAAAATGTATACAACCTGTTTCAAACAGTCAAACCACTTCATAAACATTATTGCAGTAATCCTTACAACAACCCTGCAAAATAGGCCAGTATTGTGTTCTCCCCCCCCCTACTGCAAATTGGAAATTGGAGCTAAGACACGGTGCCTTGCCTTCCCAGCTCATAGCTCATTCATGACCCCTGTGATACAGCAGGAAAAAGTTCCATTATTTTTCTTATAAAAATAGAAAATAACCATAAATAAACTGACACATATCATTGTAACAGAGATCACTAAAGGTAACAGTTGTATAGGCGTCATAATAATTAGAACATTTTGATCTGTTCCAGAAATTCATTGCTGGTTGAATTTTCCGCTTAACAGTGAAAATAGTTCTCTCAGAAATGTAGAAGGATATGAAACATCAGTTATGACATCTTTTTCTTGGAGAGTTTTGAAATGTATCAATGCTTAAATTGGTCCTTGGGTTATTTAATATTTTCTTTCCACAGATCCCTCTCAAAATGGCAGATGTCACAGATGGGGATTTTAAGGGGGAAGTCACAAATGTGTGCTCATTTTCTGTGTAGTTGTTTCTGAAGTAGTATCTGTTGCTGTTGAACATTCAAAAACAATTTAAAACATGAGAATAAATAAATAAAAATATATTTAAAAACAAGAGTTCAATACAATGGCAGTCCTTTATATTTGCAACTGGAAGGGTCCTTCTGATAGTACCAAGGCTGCTTCCCAGCTACATTTTGTCCTCCTCTAGTTGCTGACCATTGTGAAAAACAGAAGGTGTGCAACCTCAGCAATGGCCACAGCTTTCAATTCTTCTCCCATACAGAACTCATAAAGACTTACTGAATGTCACAAAATATTCAGTCGCCACATTTTTCCAGCAACCTCTATAGGGAGTCAACTTTTGTTTTCATATAAAATGATTAAAGCTATCTAAAACTATTTCAAATAGGTATTTAAACATGCCAATCTCCATTTCCATCTAACACAGTTGCTAGTGCTTGTTTTATTTGATCCTGCTACGTAATCATTTCAAATGCTCCTTTTATTCTTCTAGTACAGGCAGTCCCCAAGTTATAAACAAGATAGGTTCTTAAGTTGAATTTGTTTGTAAATCGGTACAGGGGGATTTTTTAGTGTAATGCCAGCCAAAATATATGTTTTAGCTTTGGATAGCATAGGGAAAGTTTAACATCCTTGTGATGTTTGTTTTGCCGTCTTTGCCACTGTTCAGAAGATTTCATTCTGTCCCTATGATAATTGGATTTTGAAAAATTTGGCTTGTTGTGGCAACAAGGATTGGTTGGAAAGCTTCAATGGAGACTCCTTTCCCCCATGATAACTCTTCCAAGAGTGAATTTCCCTTCTGAGAGATAGATTTCTCTCACTTTCTGTCTCACCCCTGTTCTTAACTGTGAGTCATTTGTAAGTTGGATGCTTGTAACTCGGGGACTGCCTGTATTACAAATCAAATGTCGCTCTAAAAAATGACACATTCAAGGCTATCTTCCTCTTGGCTGCTCTAGACTTATTCGCCATTAACTGAACGAGATTGACAAACTCTTTTTACCACTGTGCAGAAACCCTTTCTCAGTCCATCTTGAGTCATACCAAACAAGCCTTTACAACAAGATGTGTTACATCTCTATGTTCCATTTTTCAGCTCCCACTCCTAGAACAAGGGAGGAAAGCAACATAATCAAGATTTGTCACAATAGATTTAAATATATTTCCATGTCTTTTAAGCACATGCACACCACAACTTTCAGGAGGTCACCACAATCCATCAGGAAAAGGGGATACAGTTTCATTTTTGCAGATTAGAAGCATCAATCTGAATGCAGACACAGTTAGGATGAACATGAAATTAATACACAAAAAAGGCATGATGCAGTTTTTTTTACTTACCAGTTGGCTAAAATGAAAGAAATGAGACAATTCCACAGAGAATGATTAGAGTCTGTGAATCTTATTAACTTCACAATGGTATTAAACTTGCCAGTAATATAATTTCAACAAGTGTTTGGTCACAATTAAAACCAGAACAGTATATGGAGATTGGATGCATTGGGATGGGGCCTTTGTACCCACAAATTCACCCATCTGCAGATTGATATAGCAATATACAGGCAGTCACCGAGTTACAAGTAAGATAGGTTCTGTAGGTTTGTTTTTAAGTTGAACTTGTAAGTTACAACAGATAAATTTTTAAGTGTAACTCCAGCTACACATGCATATATATGTGAATGAAGGATTTGGATAGCATAGGGAAGGGTTAGCACTCCTATGGTGTTTGATTTCCTGTCTATTTCCCGTATTTAGAAGATTTCACCTCACTTTCTATCCCTGTGATAACTGGATTTTGAAAAAAAATGCCTGTTGTGAAAATAAGGACAGGTAATAAAAAGCTTCAGTGGAGACACATTTTCCCCATGTTAACTCTTTCAGGAGTGGGTTTCCCTTCTGAGGTGTAGATTTCTCTCACTTCCTGTTGTCTCACCCCCGTTCTTAATTATGAGTCATTTGTAAGTCAGATGTTTGTAACTCAGGGACTACCAGATCTTGACTTTCCTATTTTATATAAGGGACATCGTTTTACTATACCCTTGTATGTCTTGGGATTTGAGAATCCATGAGTTTTGGTATCCATTGCGGGACTTGGAACCAAACCCAGCAGACATTGTGGTCCACTGTATTTTACTTAAGGGGTTTGATTTTTCTGTAGGCATGTTGTGGTACAGTTGCTCCTTTGTATCCACGGATTTAATAGTCTGATATTTTTTTTAAAAAAAACATTTGATTTGTAGATTGATCGATCTATCTATCTATCTATCTATCTATCTATCTATCTATCTATCTATCTATCTACTGTGTTTCCTGAAAATAAGAGCGTCTTATATTAATTTTTGCTCCCAAATACACACCAGATCTTTTCAGAGAATGTCTTATTTTGCTCCCTCCTCCTCCGCTGAGGAAGGTGTGCATGGCGCAAAGGAGAAGGAGGGAAAAGCACATGCCTTTCCCTCCTTCTCCTTCACGCCACATGTGCTTCCCTCGCCGAGGAAGGCTAAGGAGGGAAAGGCGTGTGCTTTTCCCTCCTTCTCTTTCGTGCCACATGCGCCTTCCTTGGGGGCGGCAGCTCCCTCCTCTTAGGTCTTACTTTCAGGGGATGTCTTATTTTCAAGGAAACACGATATAATTTTTATTTATAGATTTCTCAATCAAAATGTATAAATATACATCATTTCCCCATTTTACAATATCTTAGACAAAAGGGTATACCATATTTTATACAAATCAACAGAAAAAAAAAATCAATCACACCATAAGTATACTTATCTGTTTTTAACTTTCCCCAGTTACAACTTATGCTATATATATCCATACTACACCTTTTTATCTACTTATAAATGTTTTATTTCTATATTATTATTGCTATTAATATTATACCTTTTGCCCCTCAGCCCTTGCCCTTATTTTGTGCCACCTTCACCAGGATCAACCAACTCATCTTGTTTCACAAGTCCAAAATTTCATTGCTTCTGTTGCCGGCTTGTATCCCTTTCCTTCGTTAAAGATATACTCAATAAATTTTCCCCATATTTTCCAAAAATCTGTTTGTTTCAATATTCCCTTTTTAATTTTTACATTGCAAGTTAACTTGTCATTAATAGCTATATTCCAGATTTCTCTGTACCATTCTTCTAGTTGTAGATCTGTTTTATACACCTGGGATCGCATAAAAATTTCTTGGACAAAAAGGGGTCGCAGGTTGAAAAATGTTTAAAAAGCTCTGCACCAGACCACCTCTTGTCTTTTTATTTGAAGAGCAGATGGTCTGAAACATTAATGTGAAAAGCTTTCCCATCTATCAAAATGTTTTAATGCCTATTTCTATGCCAGTTTCCATTTTCTAATGCCAGTTTCCATGCTCCTAACAAGGAGCAACTCATCTTTCAAGATAGAAGACAAAGAAACCATGGCAGGCAGGCACGGTAGAAAAGCATGCAATATGGATTGTAGTCTTACTTTTGCCTTCTGAAGGACATGGCCTCTACATGGGGAACTGCTTGAAGAGGAATGTCTTTTCATGACAACGGCACTGTTCACAGGCACAGAAGTTTCAGTATCACTTGTATCACAGCTGGAAATGGGTGAATTCTCCAGGGTCTGGTGCTTTAGAACGGGAGACTGAGTGGAAATACAAACCACGGCTTGAAATCATAGCAACTTCCAAAAGATAGTGCAAGAGTGAAGACTCTGTCATGCACAAACCTTCTGTCATGCACATTCTGATTGACTGGTTTCCTAGAATTATATACAGTAGTCTCACTTATCCACATAAATGGGCCAGCAGAACATTGGATAAGCGAAAATGTTGGATAATAAGGAGAGACTAAGGAAAAGCCTATTAAACATCAAATTACGTTATGATTTTACAAATTAAGCATCAAAAGTATCATGTTTTATAACAAACTGACAGAAAAAGCAGTCCAAAACACGGTAACATTATGTAATTACTGTATTTATGAATTTAGCACCAAAACATCACAATATATTGAAAACATTGACTAAAATACATTGGCTACTAACAAATTAACTACAAATAAAGATAGAATTGCATAAAATGAACTTACAACAACAACACTGTTGGAAATTAAATCCATAAACAGTTCAATTCTTGCTGCCTAGAGAAACAGCTGTGGATCGGGGCGGGAGGCAAATTGCGTTGGATAATTCAGAACATTGGATAAGCGAATGTTGGATAAGTGAGACTCTACTGTATTTTGAAAAAGTAGTAAAATTATAAGACTTTGCAAATATCAAAATTCTTGACCCATGAAATTGACCTGTTTCATTAGCAGCATAATACTCCACATTAATCAATATAAGGAAAACACCATGGGCATTTCCCTGGTTACAGATCACATCAGTTCTGACTGGTGTAGCTCAACTGAAATCGCCTAGTAAGTGCCTTTCTCTTTCTAGATTGGGAGCAGCATTTTAAGAGGTTGTACCTGTGCAGTTGAAGTTCCTGATTTGGGTTCAATTGCCAGCCCCAGTGTGATGCCACCAGCCAAGGCTTTCTTCAGGTTCTCTTTCACCTCTGTCAACTCTAGTTCTAGACTAACACGTTCAGATTCTTTCAACTTGCACTCTTCTTCCAGCTTCTTTAATTTATCTTCAAGGATAATTAGAGGTTTCCTTCCTGAAATCCAGAGATAGCATAAGTGAGTCCGGGGGTGGGGGGGGGGGGGGGAATACTACAATCGGCAGCATTCATCGCTAGTCAGTAGGGCCACTGCACAATAAGTAACTTCAGAATAGAGATATCAGAGGAAAGCAAGTAAAATAAGGAATTCAACTGTATTCGTGGTTGGATTGTGACTTAACCCTCTTTTGCTGCTGCTGGAAGTGTTCTTCCTGGGATTCTGATATTATACTAAACACTAACATTAAATGATCAACATACCGACATTTGCTTCAAGTGCTGCCCGAAGGTCCTTCCTTTCTTTTCGAAGCTGAGCCAGGCGATTTCTCAGAGCTTCTTTTTTCTTTAACAGCTCTTCCTCTTTCGTTTGTAACTTCTTTGCATCAGCTTCAACTCGGTTCTTGCCATATCTGTACTGTTCTGCACCTGTACATGAAAGTTATTGGACATTTGAGACTAGAAGGAAAAATTCAGCCATGTCGCCACATCCTAGCAACAACCTAATATACTGGTGGCCATTTCCCTAGGATATTCAAGTCCTTACTCAAATGCTTCCTTATCCCTAAACCTTACTTAGAAATCTCTACTTGAACCATATCTTTTCACCCTATTGCTCTAATTGGTCCAAGTGTGTAAAGCCTATAAAATCAGTTTCTTAGTATGTTTACAAAAGGATAAGTAATGATATCAACTCTCGAGTGTTATCTGGAAGCCAACAGGAAACTGATCCATGAGATTAAGGGCCCTTCCACATAGCCATATAACCCAGAATATCAAGGCAGAAAATCCCACACTATCTGCTTTGAACTGGGTTATCTGAGTCCATACTGCCATATATTGCAGTCCCAAGCAGAAAAAGTGGGATTTTATTCAGCTATGTGGAAGGGGCCTTAGACATCTGAAGTGAAGTTGGAGTAGTTGTACAGGCAGTAGCATCCACACCAGCAAAGCTGCACATAAAAAGACCGGAAAGCTTCCAAGGGTATGGAGTAATTAAGAGACATAAATGATATTTACTTAGAATGTAAGACAAAGAGTTTCACTGATTTTTATAGTTGTCCCTTCATTGCATGGCATCCTCCACACAGTGTGGCTATTTGGATGAAATGAATATATAAAATATCTCAAAAAGACTACATTCCCACATATAATGCTGAGACCAGAAAGACTGGCTCTTCTCTCAAGCCCATCACCATGGGAGATATACCAGGTGGAAACACAGAAGAGGGCCTTCTTAGTGGATGTTCCAGATTATGAAACTTTCTATAAAACATATGCAAGGGATATTTCAAATGTACAGACTACTGTTCTTTTAATGCTTGTAGCTTGTATCTACTTGTAGGTCAGTGATGCCAAACTTGTGGCCCTCTGGGTGTTTTGGACTTCAGCTCCCAAAATTCCTGGCTATTGGACAAGCTGGCTGGGACTTCTGGGAGTTGAAGGCTCAAACATCTGGAGGGCCACAAGTTTGACAACTCTATTTTAGGGTAACTTCTAAGGAAAAGACATTTCCAAAGACAAGAGATGAACAGGGAACACTCACTAGAGGTGCTGCGTTTCACATTTGAAGAAAATTCTGATTTCTTCTGTGGATTGTTTAATGTTCTTCCTTTCCCCACAACTCCATTTGTTGCTGTAGAAACTTTCTTTCCTTTAAACTGTTAGGAAAGTCAAATATTTATTTAGTGATTTCATACTTCCTTTAGATTAAAAAAACTAAAGTTATCAATCTGAAAGCAGATCACAAATTCAAAACTAGTTCCATTGAAACTGTGCACATTAAGCAGCAGATAAGGGGAAAGCATCTACAATTGCTATTAGGAAGCACAGAAAAGTGAGACCAAGCATTTCTTAAGGCACAGAATGTAGGCTTCAAAACTTCAAACACTGTTTCAAAATTAGCTACACTATTCTGCAAGTGTGGGACAAAAATAATTACAATAGATACATCCGCTCAGAAGCAATTGAGATAATTACGGGTAAGCAATAGTTTAGCCACAAAACATGAAATCAAGAACTTTGATCATTATTCAACCTGCAAAATGTCCAATAAAGGCTACTTGGGGGTTTTGTGAGTCAATAACAGAATTCCAGAACAGAATTTGGAGTTCTGTTCTACAGCTTCATAAGTAACTAGTTAGGTCTATTTCAAAAATTCTCACTCTTCCACACAGTAACTTCTGCCCCATTATAGGTGTCCTTTTCTTATTGAATAGCACTGTTGAAAACTAGAAATCACTGGGAATGTGAAACTCATATTTTTAAAAGAAGCATGTGAATGTTGTGGAAATATGATGAAATATAATACCCTTTCAAAGCAAACGATAGTGGTGTACTGCAATGCACATTATGGAATAAACAACTAACATCCTAGTGTTTATTTTCAACTTTCCAAGGTCTTTTCAGGTTCGACAAAAAACAAAAGTAGACTAAATCTCAAAATGCCAGAAAACATGTATTTATCATTAATGTACATAACGTATTTCAGTTTAATCTGTAGGAGTGAACTCAATTCCAATGGGTCTTCCGGAAAAAAATTAAAATACAGGTCATCCCAGAGTTACAAACATCCAACCAAATGACTCACAGTTAAGAACAGGGGTGAGACAACACAAAGTGAGAGAAATCTACCCCTTGGAAAGGAAATTCACTCCTCAAAGAGTTATTATGGGGAAAAGGTGTCTCAGGTGAAGTTTTATCACCAATCCTTGTTTCCACAACAGGCCAAATTTTCAAAATCCAATTATCACTGGGACAGAAAGTGAGGTGAAATCTTCTGAACAGAGGTACAGTCGGAAAAAGAAACACCATAGGGGTGTTAACGCTTCCCTATGCTATCCAAAGCTTATATATTTGGCTGGAGTTACACTTAAATCCTGTTCGTAATTTGGGGACTGCCTGTATTCAGAAACAGGTGTAGCTGTTAGTAAAGCATCTGCTAAGATCTACATGGGCTACACACAGATCTTACAGCAATTTGTATTTAACTGCCAGTGTTTAGTCTTTATTTTATAATTATTTACAATAATAAGTTGCATTTAATGCTACCGAGTTTTATATGGCCTTTAAACACATTGAATACACAAATAATTATTTGGCATTTTGAGATCTGATCCATTTTTTCTTCTCCTTCTTGACTTCAGCACAACTCCTTTGGAAAAATTCTGATGAACATCTAAACTGAGCTACCAGAACATTATTTTTTTAAGAACTGCAATGCCAGATGGTAAAGTGGCAGTTCACCCCATGTTCTAAATCAGTTTCAGCAGATGGAAAGCTGTGACACTGCAACTTGGCTGTAAGGTTTTGGGGTAGTCAAGAAAACAACTGCTGTGTCGACACTCTGCCTCAATTACTTGTGGGAGTTTTATGATCTCCTTTGCACTTATGGTGCATGAAGGAAATGTCTAACAGGATAGCATCCTGACAGGACTGTGTAAATAATAAATTGTATTTAAATAGAAGACAGGTTGCTTCCATTTAGAATTAAAGGATACCTTCTGCGCAACACAAGGATAAAGAAGATCTATCAACAACAGCTTCCAATGTAGCCTCTGAATTGTAAACCTATGCTGAGTCCATTCTACTTTGATTAATTCCTGCTACTGGTACAGATCTACTCAAGTGTTGCAAGACTTCACTGCCCCATGAATAATTTCTTAGTCAAAATCTAGATTGATCTACTACCCCAAGTAGTGCTGCAAAGGTTTAAAGACTTAAAAAAAATTATATGAGATTATATTCTCTGGCAGACAGCATTTCTGACGAGTTAAGAATCCTAGTGAAAAGGTACTATGTGACATTATTGAAAATATAAGCAATTTATTTATTTATTTGTTATTCAGGCTTATATGCCGCCACTCCCCTAGGGCTCGGGGCGGCTTACAAGAACAGGCTAAAATCTAAAACAATTTAAAAATAGCAGTAACAGAAATCAAAAGCCTGCTGAAACAGGTGTGTCAGTGCATTACGATATATACAAAAACAAGAATAGAAAGTTGAATTAAAAGTATGAAGTGCTACAGTACCTGTGACACTGATCCCCTCCCCACAGCAGAAGTATTAGTGACAGATTGAGCAGAAGACAGATTGGATGAGACAGGGTGTTTATAGTGGTTAGAAGACAATTTGTCAGTAGATAACCTATTGGTTTTTCTGTCAGCCGATGGACAGCGTGCAAAGATTTTCGGAGACGGCAAATTATCATACAGGCCCATGTTATCATAAAGCCCATCTTCTCCTGTGTTTCTGCTACGAGAAGTAGGAAAGCCATCTTCTGGTTCCCACTGAAACACACATACTTAGTAAATTAGCATAAATGCCATGCACTTGGGGAAGAAACTGTATCATTAGAAAGTTAACTGGATAATTAAGATTTCCCCCCCACACACACACACCATCAGCACATCTGCATTTTATTCTAAAAGCTTAAAAGAGCATTACTGATTTTATTTTACAGATTTTTAAAATCTCAGTTCTCATATTACATATGGGAGGTTTTAGTACAAGCAAAGAAGGTAAGTCAAAATAAGGAGTGGCTTATCTGGGTGTCCCACACTAGTGTTACTCCTAAAGTAATTCAAGATGTAGCATCCATGCTGTCTGCATTATTGATCTTATAAAAATCTTAATGAAGCAAGCCACAAATCTGGTTCAAAATCACAAGGGAAACAAGACAGCTAACTTATGACCAATCCCACACCAAAGTTGGCATTTTAAGGGCCCAGTTCAAATCATAATAGTGCTGCTCAATGTATCAGGGATTGTTTGGATGTGAATAAGTAATAAGAGGTGCAAAACCCTCCCCTCATTTCACATGATTAACTGAGTAGGAGACTTTATGGTTTCTTAAACCACAGATTTTCAATATATCTGGAGCAGGATTATCTCTCAGCATCTAATAGCACGTTTTGGCAATCCTTTTGGCCCTCTTATTTCAGCTAAAACATAAAAATCAAATTTCAGAGAAAACTGAAGAGACAATCTAGTGACAATCCAGTATATTTTTAGAAACACATTTCAGCCTTTTAGAACACCAAACAGGCAAATTGGGACCTGGAAGGGGGGGGGGGGGCATGGTCCCCAAGCCTGATGCATTATGTGATGCATCAGGCTTGTCCCTTTTGTCAGTGGATTACTGGCCCAGTTCCTTTAGAGAATGATAAATAAACTGAATCAAAAACTGCAACCAGAATTTGATTTGTTGAAGCCAAACTAAGCAATTAAAAGGTTATTCTTTTTGAGATTGACATATGCAAGAGGGTATCAGAAAAACAGTCCACAAAGGTGGGTGAACAAAGGACACAGCATCCTCCTCCTGTTTTATTTCGCAAAAATTGAGCCTTTATCCAATCCTTACTTGATCTTTCTCCAGGGAGCTGCATTAACTTTTTGGCATAAACCAACCAAAAATACTGGTGAACATATATTCATGTTGTCTTGCATGTGCATCTAATCTTGAAATAATACGCCTCATATATTTTAGCAATCTGTAAGTAAGACACAGTCAACCGTATTTTAGGATCATGGCCAATAATACTCTTTTAAGTGGCTTCACAGGCATTGGAGGACATAAATGATTTGACCTACACAAAAATCAATTCTTACTGATCCATTTATGCAAGGAACATCGTCATAATGAAGTGCCATCCCACTGGGACATGCGTAGCCATTGGTAGGATTTCCTCGATAAGGATTAGTAGAGAGAACCCGTCTGTTCATAAAACTAAAACAGAAACACAAAACAGTATGCATACCTACATTTCTGGTGAATCATATGTGACAAAAACATGATTAATTCTAGCCTCCTCCCCGCAGAAGTGTTCCTTTCATTGGTCCCCCAGCTTTATATTACAGAAATACACAGCATAGTATTGCAAGCTAACATTTAAGCCAAAAAGCTATTGTTTAGTCAGTCGCAAGGCCAAACAGGGTATAGAGTTACAGCCTGTGCTGGATGCGGTTACACATCCCTTGAAGGTGCAGGTTCGCAGCTTGAGAGTTCTCCTGGACTCATAGCTGAGCCTGGAACCTCAGGTTTCGGCAGTGGCTAGTGCGGTTTTTTTGCACAATTAAAACTTGTGCGCCAGTTGCGCATGTACCTTGGGAAGTCAGACTTCGTCAAGGCAGTCCACACTCTCGTTATATCTAGGTTAGACTACCGCAACATGCTCTACATGGGGTTGCCTTTGAAGACTGTTTGGAAGGTTCAAATAGTCCAATAAGAAGCAGCCAGGTTAATAACTGGGGCGGTGTACAGGGAGCACACAACTCCCATGTTGCGTCAGCTCCATTGGCTGGCAGTTAGCTACTGAGCACAATTCAAAGTGCTGGTTTTGGCCTATAAAGCCCTAAAAATAGTCCAATAAGAAGCAGCCAGGTTAATAACTGGGGCGGTGTACAGGGAGCACACAACTCCCATGTTGCGTCAGCTCCATTGGCTGGCAGTTAGCTACTGAGCACAATTCAAAGTGCTGGTTTTGGCCTATAAAGCCCTAAATCAGGGGTCCTCAAACTTTTAAAGCAGAGGGCCGGTCCACAATCCTTCAGACTGTTGAGGGGCCGAATGATCATTTGAAGAAAAAAAATGAACAAATTCCTATGCACACTGCATATGTCTTATTTGTAGTGCAAAAAAAAAACAACAACAACAACAACGAAAGAAAAATACAATATTTGAAAATAAAAACAATTTTAACCAACTCAAACCGATCAGGATTTCAATGGGAAGTGTGGACCTGCTTCTGGCCAACAAGATAGTCAAGTTAATTAGGCTTATTGTTGTTGTGTGCCTTCAAGTCATTTCAGATTTTGGGCGAGCCTAAGTCAAAATTTATTATTTATTTATTTATTTATTTATTTACTACATTTATATCCTGTCCTTCTCACCCCGAAGGGGACTCAGAGCGGCTTACAATTTATATCTATATACAATATATTTTATTATTAGCATAGAACAATATTAGCATTATATATTACTATATTGAATTATACCACTATATTGTAATATTATTAGTAATATTACATGTAATATATAATATATAATTAATATTATATGGTATTATGATTGGTATTACATTGTAATATTTCTATCAATATTATATGTATATAATATTATATTATTAAAACTGATATAAAAATATTATATTATAAAACTGAGGGCAGGGGCCAGGTAAATGATCTTGGAGGGCCGCATCCGGCCCCCGGGCCTTAGTTTGGGGACCCCTGCCCTAAATGGTCCCAGCCCAGTTTACCTGTCCGAACTCATCTCCCTCTATGAACCACCACGGAGATCAAGATCCTTTAGGGAGGCCCTGCTCTCGGTCCTGCCACCATCACAGGCGCAATTGACGGGGACGAGAGACAGGGCCTTCTGTGATTGCCCTTCGGCTATGGAACTCCTTCCCTGGCGAGTTTAGATCAGCTCCCTCCCTCCTGTCCTTTAGAAAGATGATAAAGACCTAGTTGTGGGACCAAGCCTTTGGGGCAGTGCAATAATGGCAGCAAAAGGAAATTTCACGGGTGACTTGTGATGGTTTTAAATAATGGTTTTCATGTGAAGATAACTGATTTTAGTGTTTATGTATTTTTATGGTTTATTTTATGTTCCGGCATTGAATGTTTGCTGTATATACGTTGTGCTCTGCCCTGAGTCCCCTTCGGGGTAAGAAGAACGGAATATAAATGTTTAAAATAAATAAATAAATAAAATGGAAGGCTGTCATGATGATAAAATGTCTAAGAGGAACTCTTATACTGCGATGGCTGCAAAATGCCAATTATGGATTCCTAATAAAAGCATACACATTATGATTTAATAGCTAAATAGTAAAACTTATTATATAATTTTTTGTGTGCCTTCAAGTTGTTTCAGTTTATGGCAACCCTACAGTGTACCCATATCAGGGATTTTTTGGGCAAGATTTGTTAAGATGGAGTTTGTCTTTGCCTTCCTCTAAGAGAATGCCACTTGTCCAAGATCATCCCATAAGTTTTCATGGCCAAATCGGACTATGAATGTGGTCTCCAGTCACAGTTCAATATTAAAATTTTACCAAGCTGGATCTCTTACTCATAGCTAAATTCTATTGACTTCAGCTGAAATGATTCTATAGTAATTTACTATGTTTGGTAGGTTTTGCCTGCATGCATAGAAGCAGACAAACTCTGGGCACAGAGGAGTTACTGAGTTTTCAGCATGGCATCTACTAACAAAAGGATGACTGCTAAGGTTTTGTGTTACCAAGCGGAATCAACGAGAGCCTAGAATTTCTCAAAATATTCTTAAATGATTGAGCTCCTCCTACCAGAAGGTCTGCTTTGCAGCTTGAATGACACTTGCTGTTATGTCCACATCAATGTAGTCGTAGTGCAGAGTGCCAGGATCTGCAGAGGAGCCACTCTCGGCCAGCAAAATTCCAATCCACCTTCCCATGTCTTCTGAGGATGAAGCCTGTAGAAGAGGAGGAAAATCAAGGAAACTGTTATTCTCTTGCAAGGAAACAGAGCACTTAATGTGGGTGCAATCATTGTTGTTTGATTTTTGCTTTATCAAATTTAGTGAATTTGCCTTTCAATGAAAAAATAGACTCTAAAGTACTTCACAGACATTGTGGAATCCAAATATTAGATCAACAGGAGCAGACAAAAATGCATGGCAATGAATAAACAGCAAGATAAAAGCAGCAATAAAAGCATCACAACATATTACAAATTAAGAAATTGAGGAAATAAAAAGACACTTTGCCTGGCACAAAAAAGACATCTAAGCTGACATCAAGTGAGCCTCCTGAGAGCGAGGTTTCCAACAAAAGGGATGCCACAGCAAAGATGCACCTCAGAACACAAGAGCGGGAGGCCTCTCCAGGGGGCCTTACTAGAGAATAATTTCAGTTGAAGTCAGAAGACAGGGTCATCCTGGCATATGCAGTGCAACACAGGAAATAATTACACTGCACGATCAAACAGCTAACTTAATGAGAAAAGACACCATCTTGTTTCCTCAAATATTTCCTTCCTATGGACTTACTAATAAATGTAAATTAAAAACTAGGCAGAGATAATTAATTGAAGTCACTTTGCGACCTGAAAATGTAGGTCAATGACTTTATCCCCGTCTTGTAGAACTGGAGGGGGTTTGCTTTTGAAACTTGTTGTAAATAGAGGCAGATGGAAAAAATCGTAACAGAATTATTAGACACCTCTAGGAAAATAGCAGTAAGTTGTGTGTAAATAGAACAAGAGTGAAAATTTAAGAGTACCATATGAGCTCCTAATACCAAAAAATTATAGTAAAGGCAAAGCATGGACTCAAAAAAAGTGGGCATTTAAATTTTTTTGGAACATATTGCTTTCTCCATAAGCAGCAAGATCCTGTCTACACTCATCTCTGTAAAAGTGAAGTGGAGAAGCTTTTCTTAGAAGATGCATATGTCATTCATCATCTGGATGATGTCTGAGGGTCAGGCCACATCCCTGGTGTCACTTGGGTCCCCACAGAGAGAACCAGTTTTTCCTGCCTGTGCCTTAGTTAAGAGAGATGGTCCCTTTGTTCCTTTGCCTTCTCCATACAGTGGAAGAGGAGGTAAGGACACTCAGCCAATGCGTCAGAAGCCAGGTGACTCATGAGATCAGAGCTCTTCTAATTCTAACCATAACTCTCTTTTTCCTTCTGTACACAGTGAAGTGCACCCAGCAAATATTGCAGGATCCCAGTGAAGGTAGTGCTGTCTGCAAACTTCCACCACCTTTCCCACGTAGAAGGCAAAGGAGAAAAAGGAAGGGCAAACTGATTAAGGCACAGCTTTAAAATTGTGGATGAATTACTCTCCCTTCTGAGGGCAATGGCTTTGCTGAAGGGGATTTATCCCAAGGCCAGTCTAATTTGGTTCAATGACTGGAGGTTCCCCCATCTTTGATGTAAAATATGCTATTGAAAAACATACCTCTAAGACTGCAACCTCCTGTGCATTTCGAAGTAGGCGGAATGTCAGGGGATGCTTGGAGTCCAATCCCGGAATAACTTCACAACCACGGAGAGGGATAGAGACAATATGTGTCTTTAGATCTGTCCTGTCTTTGTGGAAAATGAGCTTATTATCTTTCACTCTGCACCAGCGTTCACGCCAACGGTTATTCGACAGCACATTAAGGTAACCTGCAGGAACCAGACAAAACAACATATTCACTGTTTTACTTCAGATAGGTTCAAGTTGCTCACCGAAACAAGGTCTTTATGTCTGAGGAGTACAGATTTCCCCATACTAGGAGAAGAAACAGGTAAAGCAAAGAAGGCAGGAAACTACAGAAGAATACAGAAGGCAGGAGACTGAGGGGTTGGCATCAAGGAAAATAACAGGTACAGGATGAGAAGTCTCAGAATAAGGAGAAAAATGAGTCAGGGGAGGAATTCTGCAAAACACAATTGTAACTGTTCATTCCCAAGTCAAAAAAGTATCTGATATAAGCTGTGTGACATAGAAAAAGTATATTGATCAAGTTAGTTAATGTAAAATCAAGCAAGACAAACAGCAATGCCAATGGCATGATATTTTCAACTGGCACGTCAAGATATATTTTGATGCAGATATGGCAAAAGCATGACCATGCAGCCACCACTGTTCTCTTTATGACCCTCTAGACGTCCATATTTTCTTGTGGCTTATAACGTCCTTGCAGTGATTTTGTCAAAGCTATTCTACACCCAGGAGAGGTCTTTTTTTTCCCTTGCAGTGAGTGACAGAAAGTTGACTTCAAGGACATTTCTTTTTTTGGAAAATGATCTCTCCTGAGCCTAAAAGGGCCCAAAAAGCACTCAAAATATGGCAGGATGGGGTGAGAACAAAAAATGCAAATAAAAAAATAAAAGGGCCTCCAGGCCACTATACTCATCCTTACTCTAATGCAGAGCTTTCTAAACATTTCATGTTGGTGACATACTTTTTAGAAATGCATTATTTTGTGACATAGCTTTACTAGCAAACCCAAACCTGACGTTAAGCCAACTCCTTTTAAGAGATACGTAAATTGCATGTGTCACCAAAATTAAATATTATAGAAACCCTTCACAATTTGGAAAGCTCCGGTTTAATGTAAAAGCAAGAACACTTGAGGCCTGAATGGAATTTCCTAGGCTACAGATTAGTGGAAGTGTTACAATGCTTAAAGTTGCTATTAAGTAATTCAAACCAAAATCTGAGAATACTGCCTTTTGAAGAACATAACTGTGAAGTGTGGGACACAGGTTTGGCTGAGCTTTTGCTTCTATGCTCTCCTTTCTAACTTAACTGCTACTGAGAATATAATGAGGCCACTCACCACATGTTGGGATATCTTCTTCAGCTGATGAGGTTTGTTCATCTGTGGAGGGTTTCTTCTTTCCTAAGCCAATTATCTTTGTTATCTTCTTCCCTGTTACTTTAGACACAGTGCTTTTGGAATCTGTCTTTGAGCTTTTTTTCCTTTTTACTGTCAAGAAAAAGATGAGCATGCTAGAATCAGAGGCAGCGGTGCAACAAAAATATTCACCAGGAGTAGGCGACAAAGGAGTAGTGAAAGGCCAATATAGTTGAATAGGTAATGTACCTATAGCTAGAGCACTGCATCAGCCATAAAATTAATTGGATACGTCTGTTTCCTCATTACATCCTTTCGGTGCTAATAAAGCACCATACTTTCCACTGATGAAAAGGGTTTATACATATAATTATGTATATTCATAATTAAGTCCTCTGTACCAAAGGTCAGTTCCGCTGCCAACTAAACCTTTTACTGTCTGGAGGTCCTGATCATTTCCTGTTTATTGATTAATGGCCTCTCAACTACCGTAATGACAGAATACGATGGGACTTGCATCTAAATAGGCAGAGATAAAATACTATTTAGATATTATTAAGAATGTGCCTTGTACCCTTAAGAATTGTGAAGATCTTTCTACGCATTTCTTGAAAGTAGAGAAGCACCCACAGCTCCCAACTTTTTGAGGCCAAGGGGCAGATCCAGAATTGTGTAGCAGGCACATCATAAAAGGGGTGCTGTGATGGCTGGGTACAAAACATTCCTTTAACTAAAAGGAAAACTGTGAAAGTTCAAGACAAGTAACCCAAGGCCTCTAGAGCTGGGGTCTGATCCAAAACAGAAAATTGCTCCCTTAAATCCACAATTCTCTACTTTTTTTCAGGATCATTTACACACATAAATGCACTAACTTACTCCCCAAGCTGCAAACAAAAATTCAAACAGATTTGCAACATATTCTACACACTTCTGTCCATTGATAAAAAAATACAAACATGCACCTCATTCATCCATTATAGAAGGGTACACGTGCCCTCTCTCTTTCATCCCACCTCATCCAGCCCCCTAGTTAGCCTGCCCCCGTTTCCCTCAAACCTTACTAGTCCGCTCTAGGTCACTCTGCACCACTTCCTCATAGTTGCACAGGGAGCATGCAGCAACTGGATTCCTCTCCCCCACACACGTTTTCTCTCCCCCTTTTAAAACAAGAAACTTCAACAAGAAGTACAAAGTTGTTTGTTTTGTGTGTGTGTGTGTGTGTGTGTGTGTGTGTGTGTCAGGAGCGACTTTGAGAAACTGCAAACTGTTTATAGTATGAGAGAATTGGCCGTCTGCAAGGACATTGCCCAGGGATGCCTGGATGTTGTACCATCTTGTGGGAGGCTTCTCTCATGTTCTTGCATGGGAAGCTGGAGCTGACAGAGGAGAGCTCACCCTGCTCCCTGGATTCGAACTGCTGACCTTTCGGTCAGCAGTCCTGCCGGCACAAGGGCTTAACCCATTGCGCCACCAGGGGCTCCAATACAAAGTAAACTGCCTGTTTTGTACCTGTTTGCCTTTTAATTCCAATGTCAATGAAAAGTGTAGGATCTATTACATACCCGAACACAGAAGTGTAGTAATGGGGAATCTTCTATTTATTGCAGTGCACTTATGAAATGTACCAGGAGCCTTGCATGTTGGTACTTGCAACTCTCCATGTTCTCCCAGGACTTGTTGTGTTGGCCCACTTCCTCTGGTAGAGCTGCCTTCTGCCCCTCTGCTTGCAAGCTAGTCCCAATCATTGTTTTCTGCTAATTTTAATATGTTCCCATTTCTGAAGCTCAGTTTCAATCTTTTCTACATAATAATATCGAAACCCTCTCATATCGACTTCCTCCACTCAATCTTTTCCTAGGTATTTCTATCTCAGCATTGCTGACTCTGCCATGTTCCTTCAGTTATCCTTTCCTTTCAGCTCCATGCCATCTGGGCCTGTCCACACAGCCCCATCTATCCCTACAGCCAGTAACAGTTTCTATATCATGTGGAATTGAATTCTCACTTCCTTCAAAGATTAATGTCTAGGAAAATTATGTGCCTCCCCTTTCACTTTCCTAGTACTTAAGAGGGCTTACAGGCATTCTACAGTATCATTCAAACATAACCTCTTACCCTGCTCTTTTCCATTACAGATGGAAGCTATTCCATTTTCTACAGTGCCCTCTCCATCAGAACTTGGTCTTTCTGAGGACAATTTCTGCATGGAGAAAACAATTAGGTCATTATTACAAGTGTCAAAATGTACAAGATTTGTGATGAACCAAATGTGCCAAGCAGTCAGTCTATCCATGAAGACAGCCAAGAATTCACTCTGAGGAATTGATCTTTACACATTAAGTAAAAAAAAAAAGCCAAAATTGTTGACTAACTGTTGTCACTTTTACTTCAAACAAAAACATCAAAGACTAAAATATGCTGGCTGGGATTCTATATCTCTGCCTGCATATTTATGTGGGTATTTTGCCACCTGCAGCAGGCAAAATAAGGATAAAGATACTGGTTCTTGGTTACTTAATTTATGTATGCTTGTCTCAAGGGTCCTTGAAGCTGAGGCATAAGAGAACAAAGAATATAAAATATAAAATTGACACCAGTCATCAGATCCTGGCTTATGTTGATAGCCAGTTATACAATCAAAGAGTTGGAAGAGACCACAGATGATCATCCAGCCTCAGCATAAAAACCTCCAAAGAAGAACACTCTACCACACTTCTAGGCAGCATATTCCACTGGTGAACAGCACTTACCACCAGAAGTTTTTTCCTAATACTTAGGTGGAATCTCTTTTCCTACAGATTGAATCCATTGCTCCATGTCCTAGTTTCTAGAGCAGCAAAAGACAATTTCCCCCTCCTAAATGTGACATCATTTTAAATACTTAAACATAGCTATCAAGTCCACTGTTAGCCCCCTTTTCTCCAAGCAAAATATACCCAACTCCCTAGGCCTCATAGGGGGTGGTTTCCAAACCTTTGATCATTCTGGTTGTCCTCCTCTGGACACAATCCAGCTTGTCAGTATCCTTCTTGGATTGTGGTGCCCACAACTGGATACATTCTTCCAGGTGATGTTCGACCACAATGGAATAGTGTGGGGCTTCTACTTCCTTCAATCTGGACACTATATTCCTGCTAATGCAGCCTAGAATCACCCTCTTTCTATCCTTATTTGCTATTATAATTCCATCATCTTGGCTAATTCTCCCTCATTTCTTGTACCTGTACTCTGAGATTCTAGACCAGCAGCTCCCAAACTGTGTTCCACAGAACCCCAGGGTTCCCCCAAAATATAGTGCTTTAATGAAAAATTTTAAAAATCAAATTTAAAATGGATTTTAAAATAAAATCACGCGAGGCCAATTATCTGATTTACAGTCTACGTAACAGCTATTTTGTACTACAACTATTGCTATTAGGTTACTAGCTTCACATTTCAACATTCTATTTGTCATCTGAACAGGAGTGATTCACATGTAGTCAATTTTTCACATTGATTCCACATTTCTTTTTTATTTCTTGTACAGTTTTTGAGATGAAAGAGATCTGGGATATTGAGATATTATTCATAAAATATCAAGAGTAAAATTTTCTGTAAAACTAGACATTATATATAAAATTGAGAAATATATTTGAATTAGCACAAAATGATCCAGAATATATTATCTGATGAAACAAATCAGGAATAGAGTTAGGGTTCCACAGAAAATGTCTTCTGAGGGTTCCATGAATGTAAAAGTTTGGGAACCACTGACCTAGGGGCCTTCCACACTGCAGAATTATAACAGATTGCCACCACTTTAACTGCCATAAATCCATCCTTTGGAATCCTAGGATTTGTAGTTTTGTAGGATTTGTTGTAGCACCAGAGCTTTTGGACAAGTGGTGATAAATATCTCACAAAACTACACATCTCAGAATTTCATAGCATTGAGCCATGGCAGTTCATGGGGGTCAAACAACTATAATTTTGCAGTATGGACACAACCATGGCCCTGTTAATCTAGATGAGTGTTTCTCAAACTTTGTTTTGGACTTCAGCCCAGAAGCCCCAGCAAGTCTGGCCAACAGTCAGGAATTCTGGGAGCTGAAGTGCAAAGGAAATGGAAGACCAAAGTCTGGGAAACACTAGTCTGAACAATACCTGGACAATAATTGGGTATCACGCCATCAGCCACCTGAGCTGACATATTTTGGATTTTGGAGCACTTTGTATCTTAGATTTCAGGATAAAGGATTACAGGCCTTTATTATGTGAGCAAGGATTTACAAGGAGCATATTTGCATGCATTGAGCTCTATGGCCAGGAACTATTTTTTTCCCCATTATGATGCGCAATGGTTGGCGGAAGGATCCGGCCCATTCCATCGAGCGAGGCTGTCCCACTGGTTTCATACTTGTTTTCTTTTCTACTTCTTCTATTGCCAGAGCTTTGGGAAGGATGAGAGAGAATGATTGGGGGAACAGGTAGATGAAGAAACATTAAATATATCCCCCCCCCAAAAAAAGTGAAGAGATTAACAGGGAGCCAGATTATAGGTTTTTTTTAAAACTATGAACAAATTCCTATGCGGTGCACACTGCACATATCTTATTTTGAAGTAAAAAAAACAAAACAGGAATAAATACAGCCTCAATGTTAATCATAATCATAATTAAAATAATAAAGAAGGCTGGAAGAGACTCCTTGGAGCATTTAGTCCAACCTCCTTCTGCCTTTGTGCACCAAAAGCACTAGCAAAGCACCCCTTAATAATTAATTAAATAATAATTAAAATACCACTCTAAATAAGCAAAGCTTTGGAAGGCATGCACCAGGCGAGGGAGATGGGAAAGGTGTGTGCCTTTCCCTCCTATTCCACGCCGCACGCACCTTCCTCGGCGAAGGAGGAGGGAGCTGCCGCTGCAGGGGCCGGATAAATGGCTTCAATGGGCGGCATGTGGCCCCCAGGCCTTCGTTTGGGGACCCCTGCCTTACATGAAGGCTATGGGAATAGTAATAAGCAAAAGAGAACTATTATTTGCTCTTTTTCACCTCTTGTTATCCTTGGCTTTCCCTCCATTACCATCATCATTGGCTCGAGGACCCATCTCCTTTACTTATGAAACTCTTAAGTGCATTGTACACTGACATTTTATACCTGTGTCTATAAAAGTAACTATGAATAATGTATCTACATGCAAATCTGAAAGGATATACAACCATGTCCCTGAACATGGTTCAGAATTTATATATCATCTTTTGTATTCATAATTGTGTATCTATTTAGCCCTTGATCTCTCTCTGTTTCAAAGTTTTACACATGTCTTTATTGTACTGATGTTCCTGAAAATATCTGATAAATGGCAATGGAATCCTGCTTGTTCTTGTAACAGAGCTTCCTTCAACAAACATAAGAGCCAGAAATAACATACACAGAACTGCCCAGAAAATACAGCTTTTATTCCTATCCAGTCTTTTTGAGGTAAGCTTTTTCTTTTTACAGTAAAAAAAAAACAAAATGAAGTTCATTTAAAATAAGGAACACCATTTTACTAAATCACTGTATATAATGGGATTGAGCATGTAAAGATTTTGGCACCCACTGAAAGACACCAAACATCCACTGTACTAAGTTATTTTTATTTGAAAAGAAATTACTGAAGTTGAAGCAATATATAAAATAAGTTCCAAAGATAAGGAGATGACAAAGGAAATGAAGAGAATTATTTAGACAACAAGTACAATATTTGACCCAAATAAAGGCTAGCAGAGTTGCAGAAGAGATGAATCAAGAGAAAATAAACTGCAAACATAAAACGTAAACAGTAAGATCTTACAATGAAACCAATAAGGAAATAATAAAGCAATAAAAAGGAGAAAGAAAAAAGGAAACACGAACATATTTACAAAAAATATATATAGATCTGCAGAACAAAGAACAGATCCATCTCTCCAGAGTTCACCTGTAAATATGACATGTTTTATGACCCCTCATTTTCCCTACAAAAGCTTGAAAACCATAGACATTTTCTCGGACCATCTGAAACCTGGAAAAAAACTTCTCCACTCATTCTCACCTACACCACCTCCCCCAGAACCTCCTAACACAACCCTCAAAACACATTCCCATCCATCCTTCATCTGAATTTGTAAGGCACATTTGTATCTGGAGCTGTGCTTCTGATAGGAACTTTTCCCTTCTCCTTCCTCTGTTGCCCTGACACAATGGGTAACACCACACATAGCTTAAGGTAGTATATATAGGGGGTGCTTCAAGAGGACCTGTGCTTTAAAAGGCATTTCTCATTTCAGTTTAATTAACACACAAACATAGAATAATACATTTTTTGGCTTTAAACGTAAAATCAGATGGTCTGCAATGACAAAGTTTTAAAAGAAGCTAAAGAAAACCAATAAACACTAATTTTTAAAAGCTACAAGACCATCATCTTATACAGAAAGACTATATGTGGACATGGAAATCAGCCAAAATAAAAATACACTGTGATTCTAGATAAGTAAGAAATATGAAAGGAACTTCAACTAAATCTTCAATGTTTAAAGAGGATTTATTACTTGTGTTTCATCCGCTGTGCCCACACTTCACCTTAAATTAGGAATTCTTAAATGAACTGCATGTAAGCTTTCACTTTGCTCCACCCTTCATGCATATAGTAAACAAACCAGGAATGGCTATCTTGCCATAAGGTCCAAACACAGGATCATAGTTTATTACGGCCAAACAAGCTAAAGTAAGAAGCCAAAGCAAGCCATTGCTCAAAAGTAGCTTCCAATTCTGATTTCATGGGCCTAATCCTGAGTTCTAATGTCATACTAAAGAACCCCTACCCGATTTCTTTATTTGCTCACATAGGCTGCTTGCACACTCACATTGTTTGTTCACAGTGTCAAAGTACATCAAAATTCTTGACTGACAGTGGCTTACTGAAAGAACCATTATGACATTATCATACACTGCATTTTCCCCTGTGATTGTTTATAGGACAATTACCTTTTCTAGTTCAGTCTTGTGTACAGGAGAATTAGATGATGGTCCATCTGAATCTGTAGTACCAACACAGTTGCTGCAAACTTCCTTTATTATCTTAAAAGAAATGCAAAGAAAATTTCCTCATTAAGATTTTTTTTAAGAGGACAGGAAATTAGGATCACGAGTGGCTTCTGTCTTGAAAACTGGAGAGCTTAAGAACAATACAAGTTGAACATGCCTTAGGCAAAATGCCTAGGATGAGAAGTGTTCTGTATTTCAGAATGTTTGCATAATGAGATTTTTTTTTTAAAGACTGGGGTCTAAAAGCAAAATTCATTCATTTTTCAATTATACCTTTTACACCCAACCTGGAGGAAATTTTATGCATAATGTTTTAAATAATGTGAACTGGTTTTTTTGGGTACAAACCATGGTGATCCTTATGGCACCCATCAGAACCTATATAGCTTACCCTTCCCATTTGAAGGTGACTGTTTTGTTTCTCATAAAAGCCACAGACAAAACTGTTAAGAAGTGTAACTTGTATCAGTGGGTTCACATGGGATATTTGGTTTGCAGTATGAGAGGAAATATCCTCCTTACAGGCTCAGGTAAATGTTTATCTACCGTTACTCTATCATACAGAAATTCCAGGTCTAAATTCTGGCACCAACTAAACTGTATTAGGTACACTGTGATTTTAAATATGGGCTCTGGAGCTGAGTAACCAGGTTGGCTCTTCCAAGCAAAAAAGCCCCTGTTTAAACAGAATCCTTGGATACTTGTGATGGTACCAATTTGATTATACCAGTTTGATCACACTATCTTAGAATATTATGGGTTGGAGAAAATGTGGGTTGGTTACCTGCAAAATGTACTCTTGACTAGTCATTTTTAACAGCTGTTAGTTTAAGATAAACAAAATAAAAACTTTTACATGTATTACGACTGTGGGAGAAAGCAATAATATTTAGAAGCTTGCTTAAGATAGGTGATGAAATACAAACACTTTTGTTTTAATCTCAGGTCTTTCAAGAAAAACAAATATTTTGGTATTTATATCTACAAGATAACAGAATCTCTTTTCTTTAAAATTACGTCTTCATGTTTTCCAAAATGCGAATACCTCTTTCTTTGTGCCAGGTTGCTAAAGTATTTCCGATGAAGTTTCATGAGTTCAATGCAAAGGCTACTCAGAATAAATAGATAGAAATTCAATTTGGCCAAGAACAAAAGGGGAAAGATAGTACAGTTTGTTTACTTTCCCTCACTGAACTTTAAAGTAGTTTAAAGTGGTTAAGGAGTATTGAGTGAAGCATATTCCATTCATGAACATGTCAATGTGAGCACAGGTATCCCTGGAAAGACTGGTCAAAATCTTCTGGACATTCTTTTTGCACGACTGGATAAAACCACTCCCTGCTACTTGAATGATACTGATAAGAGTTCTCACTCTTTGATATATCCAAGCACAAAAGGTCTTTTATCAGCATCATACATAATGCATTTTATTTTTCCAGTGGATCTTGTTGGCCAACATCTTGAAGAAAGTCAACTGAATAGTATGGGAGGAACAAATGAATGGAATTATTCCTTGTGTCCTCTCAGATAAAATGCACAGATTTAACTGCAACAGAATAAGGACAGATATCCAGCTATCATCAAAACAGAAACAAATGTTTATAGTATATGAAACTAGCCAAGATCTCTGACATGTTTTGGTATTACATTCAGATGGCACGTGTATTTCCTCTTCCAACACACTGGATGGGAGTCTGGTGAACTTTTCAGAAGCATTACTGCACTAAACAATGTACTTTCTTCTGATTCTTCCTACTTGTTCTCCTTTAGCATTGGCCCTTCCCTGTCAGGCTCCTTTTAAAATCAATAGTTGGATGAAAAAAGTTATGCTGGAAGAAACACTAAAGATGCTGAATATATAAAAATGCTTAATATATTTTTAAGATTAAAAAACAAAACCAAATAGCCGGTTTACAGAAAACCCACTGTACTTGTCTGTACTTTTGCTCCTGTCTCTTTGATGACCCCAGCAGAATTGCTCATATTTTCAGCATCTGCTCATACCACAGAAAAGGCAATTAGTTTTGGCCGCACAGGATAATGGAAGTCAGAGAGAGGACACAAGGAATAATTTGGCAGTGATCACAGAGTTCTTTCAAATGACTGATTGCATCACTACCACAAGAGGAGATCCAGGCTGTTCTGTTATCAAGACTGCTGTTTTTCATCTAAAACTGATGTTACAGTTTGCATGATTAAATGCTGTAATGGTAGGGCAGAGACGTGCCTGCCCTTAAGGTCAATGGAGTAACAATCTTAACTTTATTTCTTAAATAATTTTTATTCTGCTCTTTATATGGGAAGGGTTTACAGAACAGCTCACAAACTAACACCTTAAAAACATGGATGCAACCAAAATACCGAAAATGACAAAATTGTAGGCTAGTATTTTCTCCTACACTGAACTCAAACTTTGACCTGAAAAGACTTGGGCTTGGGACCCATTTCTCTCCATCCCCATTATCTTTAAGGCTGACTCTCACAGAGACTATTTGTGTGATGACTCATGGGCCTTGTAGTCCTGTTCCTAGTACTATTGTGGCAGACGAAGAGGAAAACATGGGATTTCTGCCGTTTCAGCCAGAGCCGGGGCCTCTCCACCTGGAGGATGTTTGCCCTCAAGAATCTAGCCAAACAGGCCTTGGGCAGAATCCCCCCCCCCCGTTTTCCCGGAGGGACAATTATAATAGAGATAGAGGAGTCAGAGAGGCTAATCGCCGGAGCCTGAGAATCGCTGCCAAACAAGTAGCTGATTAGGTCTGCTTCCCTTGGGAAATTCTAAGGAGTCATGCATCTGGACAGAGTTGGGTTTCGCTTCTCGTTCTCTAGGGAAAGTGTTCTGTTGGCGGGAAAACGAGACCCGATATAGGTGCTGGTCGCAAGGGGAACTTTGCGGAGTCAATTGATCAGCTTGAGGAGAGAGATCGTGTGTGGACTTCGTACCCCAGTTCCTTGCTTCCCGGATCAAGTTTCAAGCCTGCCTTGTTTCATGTTTTGCCACGGACCTTGTTCATGCTTCATGTTTGCCTCGTTTCAAGTCTTTGATCTAGCCAAGAATCAAGTTTATTTTCCAGCCTTGTTGTCAAGCTACATTGGACTTTAAAGACTCTGTCATTTCCCCACACTATTGCTTGGCAAAGTGTGTGTTTCAGTCAAGTGGATTAAAACTTTGAACTCTAATATCTTATATTGGACAATACATTTCTGGACTATATTTGACCTCATCTGAAAGGTCTGCTTCTGAACTATATTCTTCACTTGTTTTTATTGACTTTATATATTTCTTTAATAAAGATATTAGATAGATTCTGGCCTCTGTGTAAGGTTATTGGTGCTCTGCAGCCTGGGTCCTGACAATTTGCATGCTAACTCTGCAGAAGCAAGAAGGAGGCAGACCAACAGAGTTTGGAAAAACAGAGTAAGAATATGAAAAAAGTCTAAAATCTGAAGTAGAAAACAGGATAAAACATAACCCTATGTCTGTATTTCTAAAAATGAATAATCCAGTAAAGTAAAAGAACGATGTATTAATATTCTTAAGCAATTACAAAATAATGTATATGGTTCCCTCTAGACTTTTCTAGGAAATATTCCAACAGCACAAAATAGTACAGACCCAAATGACCTGAGATAAAGATAACAAAGGGTTTTGGCAATCACATGTGCACACAATTAACTGGAAACATTTCGTTAGAAACATAAAATCATTAAGAGATAAATGGTATACACATAGTATATACACCACAAGATGGTAAAGGATGTGATTGCATTCACACTACAGTTAATAAGCACAAGGATTGCAAAACTCCTAGCGTTTCTTGAAGCATTCATAATGAAAATACAGTCCAATTCTCAGAGTTTCTAGCAGTTAGCCCTCCATATCCAAAAATTCTGTATCCATGGATTCCACCATCTATGCCTTGAAACTATTTTTTTAATCCTAAAAGAAAACTCTGATTTGCCCATTTATATAAGGGGCATCACTTCACTGTGCCATTATGTATAATGGAACTTGAGTATCCATAGTATTCTGGCACCAAAACAGAAGCCAAGGGCCCACAGCAAAAACAGTTATCTCCTTTTGAAGGTAAGAAACGTTGTGGATAGATGGAGAAAGATCTGCAATGCATATAACACACTTCTGTTGTAGCTGTTTAACTCGCCTGTGTCAGTGAAACAGGCAATCTCTGAATAGCCTTTATATCCTTACAATACAGTTGCCCCATTGTGGACACTGGCATGAATCAGCACATCAATCTGAAAATATATGGGCACACAAAAGAAAAAGGAAAAGAACCACTGGAAAAAGTCTCCTTCATCCAACAGTCATTCTGAACACAGAATGAAAGAGGGACTATTAAGCCATCAGAAGCAATTGGCTGTAATGTTAAAAGGTCCTTGAACTGATTAGTATTATTTGGCTCTTCATTCAAGTGCTGAAACCAAATAAGGCCTTCTGTACAACTTAACCTGCTCCATTCCAACTGCATTTGGTCAGAATGGGGTTGTAATCTGGACACAATATTAATTAGGCAGGAGAAATTGAAGCAAACCAATAGGATCAAAAACATAGATTTAAAAATTCTACCTTTGTTTTTCCAGAACAGTATTCTTTCCATCAACAACATGCTGGCCTCAATCCAGTTCCAAATACTTTTAAGCAAAGCCCATTTAATGCAATGGAGTGAGACAGTGTTAACTAACTGATATCCCAATGCTTTCAAACACACACAATTATGCAAATTGCTTTCAGTGTGCCTTCAGTTCTATTACTTCTAATATATAATAGTTTGAATTCACAAAAAAGTGATACCTTTATTGGCCAACCAAATGCAGAAAACAGATCATGCAAGCTTTCAAGCCTTTACTGACTTCTTCATCAAAGATGTTAAAATGACACAGAAGAAGAAAAGTGACAATATTTTGATGAACTCTGAGTACTGTTTCTAGTTTGTAGGATCACACGTCTCTTTTACTAATTAAATCAGTGGTTCTCTACCTGTGGGTCCCCAGATTTTTGGCCTTCAACTCCCAGAAATCCTAACGGCTGGTAAACTAACTGAGATTTCTGGGAGTTGTAAGCCTCAACACCCACTCGGTGATTCTCAATCAGTGATTGAGAACCATTGATATAAATAGAAGGAAAGATGTATCCAGGAAAGAGAAGCTGGGAAAGAAAACTGGATGAAAAGACAGGACCAGATGGAAAAGAAGGGAGAACACTAGAGCTTCTTCACCTATTGAATTCAGAAAGGAGGAAGATAGCAACCATTTAGGTCATAATTATACATTGCTAGTGGATTGACTTCTCATGCAGCAGTATCCCAAATGATTAAATAATGCCAGCACTTCAAAAGAATCTTCAAATATATGTTGAAATATTAGGATTTTCAAATGTTATAGCTTATTTATCCATCTTCAATTGAGAACGCCACTAATTTCACTATAATGATCATTTTGTGAAATCAGACTGGTGAACATTTTGTACATACCTTTAGCCACTGATCTGCCTGCTCCTTGCTCTGCACAGCAAGAACGAGAGCATCTTGCCCTTGATGTGTGATTTTAAGTTCATGCTTCTTTTTTTTACTATCTTTGGGGATATATATAATGCTGCAGCCATTCAACAATAGCTCCATCTGTGGCTGCTGGTCCTTGGAACTTTTATAGCACTAAAACAAAAATAAGAATATAAACAAACAACTCAAGAAATCCTATTCACATTAGCCTTCTGTTGATAAAAGATCACCAAAGTCAACACTGATACAATGGTTAAGAAATAGCTAAACCAATATGGCACTATCTGGGCCCTGAGATCTTCGGGATAAGCCCTTCTACTATTCCACCAACTCCCCAGGAGATGTGAAACTGGGCCTTCTCAATGGGTCCCCCTAGGCTCTGGAAGTCAATCCTAAAGAGACTAAGAATGGGGCCCCTCTCTTTGTTGTCAGCAGGTCAAGACTTTTAAAAAAAAATCATCAGGCTTTTGAGAATTGAAGGTTTTAAAAGAACTTTTAAGAGGTTTATGTATTGTTTTAATATTTTCATTATTTTTAATAGTGTTTGTTACTAATCTCATTATATTGATGTTAAATTTTTAATGTTTTAATTGTAATATTTAATTGAAGTTGCAAGGTGTCTCAAGTTCCAGTTCTGAGCAAGTTATCAACTACTTTCTACTTCTAATATCTTTGCTTCTACAAAACATTTTCAGGCAAATAATTAGTGAACTAATAAGATAGCAAAGGATCTGGAAACTAAGACCTATAAGAAACAGTTGAATCAAGTCGGCTAAGCCTGGGAAAAAGACGATGGGAGATTATAAATTAGCAATTTTCAGATACATAAAGCATAGTCGTGAGGAAGATGAAGCAATTTTTTTTTCACTTCTTCCAAACATCAAGACCTGAACTAGTGGTTTTAATTAGGAGAAACTAAATATGGAGAGAAATTCCATAATGATAATAATAAATAAATAATAATAAAACTTTATTTATATACCGCCCTATCTCCCAGATGGGACTCAGGGCGGTTTCCAGTCATAAAAACAACACAAACATTACATAACAACATAATAACACATTATTAAGTAAAGTAAAACAATAAATAACAATAAATAACAATAAATAACACTTACATGACCAGATCAAGGGGACAGGAACCATAAACCCAATATATTAAAATGTATCATTTTAGGCTAGGGAAATCTTGTGCAATATATTCAGGCCCAGAAATCAGCGGTATTCCAATGTAATTACTCAAAAACCTGCCAACACCACCAGGTCTTCAGTTCCTTACGGAAATTGGATAGTGTAGGTGATTGCCTGATCTCTTTTGGTAGTGCATTCCAGAGCCGGGGGGCCACTGCCGAGAAGGCTCGTTCCTTCGTCCCCACCAGCCTGTCAGGACCCAGGCTGCAGGGCACCAATAACCATACACAGAGGCCAGAATCTATCTAATATCTTTATTGAAGGAGTATATAAAGTTAATAAAAACAAGTGTAGAAAATAGTCCAGAGTTAGACCTTTCAGGAAAGGTCAAAATTAGTCCAAAGAAACAATGTCCAATATGAAATATTAAGGTCCAAAGTTGTAATCCAATAACCGAAACACTCACTTGCCAAGCAAGTGAGGGGAGATGACAAGGTCCTTTAGTCCATGAACTTGAGCAAGGCTAGGAAATAACTTGATACTTGGAACACAAGGCTTGATTCAAGACAACAAGGTAACGAGGAGCAGGAACAAGATCCATGGAATTACTTGGTAAAATCCGGGAAGCAAAGCGAGGCTGAATCCTGGAAAACAAGGCAAGGTCCGCGAAGGTAAACAAGGCTGGGAACAGGAGCGAAGGCTTGAAATCAGGGACAAGGCTTGAAACAGGAACGAGGCTTGGAAACGGAGCGCGCTGTCCACACACAACTTACTCCAGTAGCTGACGAATTGACTCCGCAAGATGTCTTTGTGGGTAAAACACCTAAATAGGGTCTAGTTTTCCCACCAAAGAGCAGTTCTCTGGGGAACTAGAAACGAAAGCTAATCTCTGAGTCCAGATGCATGACTCCTTAAGGTTTCCCATGGAAAGCAGGCTTAATCAGCTGAATTCTTAGCAGCTATCCTAGCACTCCTACGAGAGGCCGCTTGAACAGCTCTCTGATGTTTACAAAACTCGTGGCGAGAAAACACAGGAGATTTAGGCTCAGGGTTTGTTTGACAGATTTCTGGAAGACAAATCTCTTGCAGGTGCAAGGTTCCCAAATCTGGCTGGGAAGGTTCCAATTCTGACTGAGACGGTAAAAAACCCAAGTTCTCCTCTTCGTCTGGGACTACAGTGCCTTGAACGGGACTACATGGCCCATGACTCATCACACTATCCCCCTCCTCAAGCCCCCTCTCAAACCGGGACTCTCTCCCCGAGGCGCGGGGCCGCGGCTTGGCGGGATAGGTCTGATGGAAGCGGCGGGTTAGATCAGGAGCATGGACTGTGGAAGCGTCTTCCCAAGAGCGTTCCTCGGGGCCAAAACCCACCCAGTCAATGAGATATTGTAGGCGACGGCGGTGAAAGCGAGAATCCAAAATGTCCTCAACCTCGAACTCCTCCTCCCCATTCATCAAAACAGGAGGGGGGGCCGGTCGGTCTGTATCAGGACGCACACCATCCGCCGGAAGGAGTAGGGAGCGGTGGAACACCGGATGAATGCGCATTGAGCGCGGAAGTTGGAGTTTGAAAGTCACGGGGTTAAGTTGCGCCACCACTGGATAGGGGCCAATGAAACGGGCATCTAACTTCCGGCAAGGGCGATGGGAGGGCAAAAAGCGAGTGGACAGAAGAACCCGGTCTCCTACCTTGATTTCGGGGCCCGGCTGGCGATGTTTGTCCGCGTGACGTTTATAGTTCTCCTTGGCTTGGTTTAATTGCTGGAGCAAGAGTTGTTGCACCGCTGCGAGTTCCTGCAGCCAGTCCTCTGCTGCGGGAACTTCTGAGGTTTCAATGACAGGGGGAAAGAAACGTGGATGGAAGCCATAGTTTGCAAAGAACGGCGTTTCTTTAGTAGAAGCCTGGACCCCATTGTTGTAGGCAAACTCTGACAGCGATAACAGGGAAGCCCAATTGTCTTGCTGGTAGTTCACATAACAGCGAAGGTATTGTTCTAAAGTGGCATTGGTGCGCTCAGTTTGCCCATCTGTTTGGGGATGATGAGCCGAAGATAAACGAGAGTCTATGCCCAATAGTTTTTGTAGTGCCTTCCAGAAACGAGAGGTGAATTGGGACCCCCGGTCTGTGACCAAACTCTTGGGCAATCCATGCAATCTGAAAACATGTTGGAGGAATAGATCTGCAGTCTCTTTGGCCGTGGGAAGGCCATCACAGGGAATGAAATGGGCTAACTTGGTGAAAAGGTCCACCACCACTAGGATCGTGGTGAATCCACAGGAAGGTGGTAGATCAGTGATAAAATCCGCAGAGATTATTTCCCATGGGCGGGATGGTGTAGGGAGGGGATGCAGGAGCCCTGAGGGCTTTTCTCTTCTTGTCTTGGAGCGCTGGCATACTGGGCAGGTGTTGACATATTTTTCCACATCCTTGCGGATCTTGGGCCACCAGAAATCTCTTAGGATCAAATGCATGGTTTTAAATAGCCCGAAATGCCCTGCTGGCTTGCAGTCATGACACAGACGAAGTGTTTTTTCCCTGCCCGGTCCTGGGGGGATGTAAACATGATTTCTATAGCAAAGTAGCCCATCCTTAAGCGAAAAGGGAAAACGTAGTCCTTGGCGAAGTTGGTCCTGTGCCCAGGCGTCTGCTTGCTGACTAGCCCTGATTTCCTGAGCACAAAGGGGTCCTGGAGTAGAGGGAGTTGATTCAATGGGAGTGGATTTGGTGTTTCCCACTGTGAGCGTGGCAAAGTTTTCGGGTTGTAGCAGCTGGGACTCAAAGGACTCCTTGCGCCCTGCAGCGTATTCCGGTTTTCGTGACAGAGCATCTGCTTGCTTGGTCTGGGCTGGGGTTACATAATGAATTTGAAAGTTAAAACGTTCAAAGAATAAAGCCCAGCGTTGTTGCCTTTGATTTAGCTTGCGGGCAGTTCTTAGATGCTCTAGATTTCGATGATCAGTATGGACTTCAATGGGAAATTTGGCTCCTTCTAGCCAATGTCTCCAAGTTTCAAAGGCTGCCTTTATGGCCAATAGTTCCTTTTCCCAAATGGTGTAATTTCTCTCTGGCGCGGTCAATTGACGGGAATAAAAGGCACAAGGATGAAGATGGTCTCCCACTGGTTGTAGGAGTACAGCCCCAATTGCCACATCGGAGGCATCCGCCTGCACAACGAAAGGGGTTTCAGGATCTGGATGCTGAAGGATTGGCTGGGACGTGAATAATTTCTTTAGTTGCTGGAACCCTTTCTCTGCTTGATCTGTCCAGCGGAAAGGCTGTTTCCCACGGATGCAGCTGGTGATTGGGTCAGACCAGCGGGCAAAATCTGGAATGAACTTGCGGTAATAGTTCGCGAACCCCAAGAATCGTTGCACCTCTTTCTTGTTGGTTGGCGCCCGCCATTCCAATACTGCTGAAACCTTAGCCGGGTCCATGGAGAGCCCTAGTGGTGAGACGCGGTATCCCAGGAAATCTACCTCTTGTAGATCAAAAGCACATTTTTCCAGCTTGGCATAAAGTCCATGATCCCGCAATCGTTGTAACACCATTCTTACGTGGTTCTCATGCTCTGATTGTGATCTAGAAAACACCAAAAAATCGTCCAGGTAGATGATCAAGAACCGATCTAGATAATCCTGAAAGATGTCATTGACAAAATGCTGGAACGTTGCGGGAGCTCCACATAATCCATAATTCATAACTCGGGACTCGAATAATCCGAATTTAGTCTGGAAGGCGGTCTTCCACTCGTCCCCTTCTCTGATGCGAACTAGATTATAAGCCCCCCGAAGATCCAGCTTGGTGTAGACCTTGGCTCCCCGAAGTCGGTCTAGTAGGTCCGAGATCAAGGGCAGGGGATAGCTGTTCCGCTTAGTGATATTGTTCAATGCTCTATAGTCCACCACCAAGCGTAAGTCCCCTGATTTCTTTTTCACAAACATCACTGGGGAAGCGGCTGGGGATTGAGAGGGTCTGATGAATCCCTTGCGAAGGTTTGACTCTATGAACTCCCTGAGAGCTTCTTGCTCCGGTTCAGTCAGGGAGTAGAGATGTCCTCGCGGGATCGGGGCCCCCTCCACCAAGTCAATGGCACAGTCATAAGGTCTATGTGGGGGTAATCTCTCGGCTTCTTTTTCATTGAATACATCCCAATATTCTGAGTACTTCTTGGGCAAGGTGATAATGGGTTCAGTGTCTGTGGCATGGCAGACCTTGGCTACAAGGCAATGGTTTTGGCAATATTTTGAAGCAAACTGCAGTTCTCTGTTGGACCAGGAGATGTTTGGGTCGTGAAGTGTCAGCCATGGAATTCCCAAAATTACAGGGAAATGGGGAACCTCGGTAACAAAGAAGGAAATTTCTTCCATATGTTCCCTTATCCACATTCTGGTGGGTTCCGACCACTGGCTTACGGGACCCGTCTTGAGGGGGCGGCCATCGATGGCTTGCACCACACGGGCATTCTTGAAGTCATGGTATTGTAATCCCAGAGAGTCGGCATACTCTCTATCAATGAAATTGTTTGTAGCTCCTGAGTCTATCATGGCATGGACCATGACTGGCCCCTTTTTAGCTGACCACAAGGTGACCACTAGAAGAAATAGGACTCCGGTTGGCGGCTCTTGAGTGGGTTTTTTGACCGGGTTGGCGAGCCTCTCTACGCCCGGTCGCTGGCTTCCCCCGCCGGCTGTGTGCCAGCCGCCTCAGACGTCTTCATCTCCGTGGAGGACGCCGCCGCCAGACGGGCGGGGGGCTTCCCTTTGGCTGGGCACTCTCTAGCGAAGTGGCCCCCGTTTCCGCAGTACCAACAGAGATTTAGGCGTTGGCGGCGGGCCTTCTCGGCGGCATCTAACCTGGGACGCACGTTGCCCAACTGCATCGGCACCTCCTCGTTCCCCCTGGGGTATGGGGCTGGTGGCGGGGGTCTCCATACTGGACGCGGCTGGACGCTGGTGGGAGCGGGAGGTTTCACCCCAGCTCTACCGCTCTGGCCTCGGACCCATTGTTTTCTGTTGGCAAGCATGACTTCAGCTCGTAAACATTGATCAATGAGTGCTTCAAGAGAATGGGGGGGATCCACTTTGGAAATTTCTTCCAACATCTCGATGTTGAGACCCTCCCGAAATTGTCCTCTGAGGGCTATATCATTCCATCCGGTGCTGTGGGCCAGCACTCGGAACTCGGCTATGTACTGGGACAAGGGTCTGTCCCCCTGAGAGAGGCGCCGGAGTTTATGGCCGGCTGCCTCCAAATTGTCTTCGATCCCCCAAGTCGCCTTAATGTGATCCAAGAAATGTTGCGCTGATCTTAGGTGTGGGGAACCTTGGTC
The DNA here is from genome assembly GCF_035594765.1 of Anolis carolinensis. NCBI lineage: Eukaryota > Metazoa > Chordata > Lepidosauria > Squamata > Anolidae > Anolis > Anolis carolinensis. The sequence goes on from NC_085844.1 coordinate 137,992,428, forward strand.
GAACAGCGCCGTCGCCCAGTTGGCCGCTGGCCCGTCTAAAAGGCTATAGATCCACGCCACTTTGATGTCTTCTTGGGGAAACTCGGCATTGCGGGCCTCTAGATAAGCTTGGCATTGGCGACGGAAAACATGAACCTTAGAAGCTTCTCCAGAAAACTTGGTTGGCAATGCCAAGGCTGGGAGACGGATTCCGCGTTCCTTCAATCCCTTTATTTCTCCCTCCTGCGCATTGAGCTTATCACGGATGCGGTCCACTTCCTCCTTGTCGATGGTGTAGCTAAGTGGCTGGCCACCCGGCACGGTTCCGGTAGACATTCTGGCCTAGGTTATTTGGTGCTTAGGGTGGCGGAGTCAAACTGTCAGGACCCAGGCTGCAGGGCACCAATAACCATACACAGAGGCCAGAATCTATCTAATATCTTTATTGAAGGAGTATATAAAGTTAATAAAAACAAGTGTAGAAAATAGTCCAGAGTTAGACCTTTCAGGAAAGGTCAAAATTAGTCCAAAGAAACAATGTCCAATATGAAATATTAAGGTCCAAAGTTGTAATCCAATAACCGAAACACTCACTTGCCAAGCAAGTGAGGGGAGATGACAAGGTCCTTTAGTCCATGAACTTGAGCAAGGCTAGGAAATAACTTGATACTTGGAACACAAGGCTTGATTCAAGACAACAAGGTAACGAGGAGCAGGAACAAGATCCATGGAATTACTTGGTAAAATCCGGGAAGCAAAGCGAGGCTGAATCCTGGAAAACAAGGCAAGGTCCGCGAAGGTAAACAAGGCTGGGAACAGGAGCGAAGGCTTGAAATCAGGGACAAGGCTTGAAACAGGAACGAGGCTTGGAAACGGAGCGCGCTGTCCACACACAACTTACTCCAGTAGCTGACGAATTGACTCCGCAAGATGTCTTTGTGGGTAAAACACCTAAATAGGGTCTAGTTTTCCCACCAAAGAGCAGTTCTCTGGGGAACTAGAAACGAAAGCTAATCTCTGAGTCCAGATGCATGACTCCTTAAGGTTTCCCATGGAAAGCAGGCTTAATCAGCTGAATTCTTAGCAGCTATCCTAGCACTCCTACGAGAGGCCGCTTGAACAGCTCTCTGATGTTTACAAAACTCGTGGCGAGAAAACACAGGAGATTTAGGCTCAGGGTTTGTTTGACAGATTTCTGGAAGACAAATCTCTTGCAGGTGCAAGGTTCCCAAATCTGGCTGGGAAGGTTCCAATTCTGACTGAGACGGTAAAAAACCCAAGTTCTCCTCTTCGTCTGGAACTACAGTGCCTTGAACGGGACTACATGGCCCATGACTCATCACACAGCCGTACTTGAGAAGGTAGTGGGAGCGCGAGAAGAGCCTCCCCGGATGATCTCAAGGTCCGCACTGGCTCATAGGAGGAGATGCGATCACGGAGATAGGTAGGGCCTTTCTTAGAAAGTTGTGTACTCTTCTTTGTTAGAACATTTTAAACAGAGATGGAATGGCTAATCTCTTGGGGAGTGTTGGTTTCTGGACTGGGAGGGGCTTGTTGGGTGTCACGGTTGCTTCTGGCTCTACAATTCTATAGTCCTATGAAACAGGAAAATAACCCATTCCCAATCAAGGTCATTTACAATGAAATAGATGTCTTTTCCCCGGGGTAAGGCATTTAACTGCAGTGTTACATCTCCACCTGACCTCTGTATAACTGCTGAGCTGGCTAAGGCATTGCTCAAAATACAGAAACACGTATCCATTGATTACATGTGGCTGACCTAAGCCAGTATGAACAAAGTAAAGATCTCTCTTACTTACAGATATCTTATATGGAATGGTATCCTATTGAATGAAGTCATTCTCAAAGAGTAATTGCAAGAAGACTAGAACACAGGCATTTATTGCAGAAAATATTTAGCAACCAAGCTGTAATGTATGCATTGCTTTCTCTCTAGCTTTACAATGTACTAGGATAGTTCAAAGTAAATCTACCCTTCATTTACCTGCCCCACTCTTTCTGTAGCACAAATCATTTGCTTAGAAGTGCCAATACCTCCTAGGCTACCAGCTTCTTCAAAATATTTAATTTCTAATCAATTTAAATATTATTTTCAAAAGATAGTGCTTGTTGCTGTTAGTTTGCAGATATACCACCACCTCCTCTCTATGAAGGCTAAGCAGGCTAAGAGGTAAAACCCTGAGAAATGTTGCAAGGAAAACATACTGACAAGAATTCCATAACACTCTTCTGCTTTCTGTAGGGGAAGCTAACCAAAATGTCATAAGCATCATCTACTTTCTATAGAAGGTATCTAATGCACAATAAAAAAGAAATAGCCAAGAGGTATCAAGTCAGCCAAGACACTTTGAGAGAGGACTCTGAACCTTACCAGCATTTTTCCAGCATGTTTAACCTGATTGTATTATAACAGGGATTATAAAACACACACACACACACACAAAACAACAACAAAGCTTCATTACCAAAAGTTTGTTTTCCTTGATTACACACAACAGTTTTGTCCACTGTCCAAATCGTTTCTTTCTTAAAAGGAAGGCACAGATTTTGGCATCCTTAACAAGGTCCATGGATGCTTCCTCAGAAGGCCACTGGTGTCTCGTTTTTTTCCCTTTCCCATCCTCGTCCTCTTCATCATAAGATTCATAAGAGCTGCTCATGGCATCAGAATCATAATCTTAAGACAAAAGCAGGGGTTGGATAGACAGTTCTATTAAAATCAATCAGTCACAGATCATAATCCAACACAGCAATATTTTGTAGTCCCTTCTGAGTGAGCTTATGTCTGATATAAAAAAAGTTACATGATTTCAGTATGTGAATTGTGGTATTTAATACTATTAATTTTTTAAAAGAAATGCCAAATCTGTAGAGTATATGTTAAGAAAAATACTATGATTTACACTATATCTTCATTAGCAAAACTGACCAATTAAAATGATTAGCCACTATAGTCAAAGCAACTCTGGTCTCATTTTAAAATTAATGATGTCTTATATGAACATATTATTGTGTTGTATTGGTTTTCATCCTTTTTTAAAATGATATTTGTACACTGGAATTTGGAACTCCTTTTAGAATGTTTCAATCTATTGTGAGAGTGTATTATTCGTTTTTAAAAGAACTATATAGTAGTTATATAATTTAAATGGCATTTAATAATTGTAATGAATAAGTAAGTGTAGGATTAATTTTTAATTAACTGTGTATTTATTTTATTACAATTATTAAATGCCATTTAAATTATACACTTACACTTACACTTACTTATTCAACGAGTTACACAAAGTTCAGTGAGACGTTAAAAATGATTGCCCACAGATTGCCAGTTTGGAACAATGGCTTCAGGTATATTGCATTATTTGCTTAAATGCCAGTATCATATGACCTCTGTGAAGCATACAATAAAACTTGTTTCGCTATTTCAACCATCATACAATAATAACACAAATAGAAAGCTAAAAGCATATTGAACAATTTGACGAATTAAAAACCAGTTAAAATGGTTTTGAACAAAATGTAAAACCATAACACATTTAGATCTGGATAACATCAAACAGAATCCCAAGGTACTTATTAAAAGGCATTTTTACTTGGCACTGGAATGTCAGCATTGTTGGCATCACTTGAGGCTCTAAATGGCTATCAAAGTATCAGAATTAAAAAGGAATCCTTTTGTAACATATGCAAGTTGTGGTGGGAAAGATGCATTTTAACTTAATGTTCATGTGGTCTGCCCTTGTTTTTCATTGTCTCCTTGTTTTAATTTGTAATGGATATTATTATTTATTGTATTGCTTATTGTATTGTGATGTGTTGTTCTTTTATATGCTGTTTATATTGTATTGTTTTGGGCATGGCCCCATGTAAGCCGCCCCGAGTCCTCGTTGGGGAGATGGTGGCGGGGTATAAATAAATTATTATTATTATTATTATTATTATTATTATTATTATTATTATTATTATTATGCCTTGAAGCAAAAAATAGCCCTGCCCTGTCCCTTTCAATACCAACTCTATAGAACCTCATTAAATAAGGAGTATTAGGCCGGGATACCAACCTAACTAAAACCTGCTGACTTCACAGTCTGATGCTATTCATCTCAAGAACTAGCTGCGGCAGTTCTTTCTGTATTTCATTTGGGACCTGAATTACAGATCATTTGCTAGCTGCTCAGCCCTGTTAATATTTTCTATCTTCTCTCTCAAGGTTTGACCTATCATACAGTTTGCTTATGGTCCAATAATAGGAATGGATTATTTCATTCTACCAGAGTCATTCATTTGTCTTGGCAAAGTCACAGAAATATTACAGAGTCAAGCTAGTTTACTATTTGGAAGAGCAAGATGGTTTTCAACACTTACACAGTTTACAGTAAACATAAAGTAATATTCCTGGCAATCAATAGCAAAGGAATTGCTCAACTGTAAAACAGTGGCACAGGATCAATGTTAGCTGGCCAACTGGACAAACAGGCACAAAGGAATCCAATCCAACAAAAACAGATGTTCAAATAGAGATTTAAGCTTAAGGGGCGTCAGGTTTTTCCCCCCTTCTCTCCGTGTTTGTTTCATGTGATAAAACAAGAGTGAAGAATCAGTTGCCTCTTCCCATCTTGTGTCACTTCCACCATCCCTCACGATTTAATATCTTCAATGTTGCTGCTGGGAATTGAGTCCCAACAACCTCTGGGAGGACACATGTTATCTACTCCTGTTATAAAAACAGTGAAATTTAATGAGAAGAGACATTCTTTGTAGAGACTTTTTATGTCTATTTTACTTACTGGATGTAATGTACTCAGGAGCCTTCCCTGGACTGAGTGGTACAGCCTCTTCGTAGTAACCTTCAGGAAGAGATGAGGATGGCAGTGGAGGAGGGCCATTATCTGGAGGCTAAATAGGGGAGAAATAACTAAGACTCACTAACCAAGCCAAGTATCAAGGAGAGATTTCAGTCCAGGCTTCTTTCAGAATCATAAGGAGAACGTAATTTTCTTCCAAGGGTACATGAGTTGGCCATTAAAAAAATTCACCATCAAAGGGCACAAAATACCTATTTGTGTGCCTCTCTATTGGCATAAACCAGCATGGTGTAATAGTCTGAGCACTGGATTAGGACTCTGGAGACCTGGCTTGAATCCCCATCCAGTCGTGGAAACCCACTGGGTTGCCTTGGGCAAGTCACATTTCCACAGACTCTGAGAAAGGCAAACTCGCTGTGAACAAGTATTGTTAAGGAAACCCTTAAAATACATCAGAAATTACTTGAAAACACACAATAACAACACTAAAGCTGTAACAACAAGGTAGGTTTTTTTTAAAAGAAAAAAAAATCACATAAACATACGGAGCCACAACAGACATCCCACCAAAAGCTCTTATCCTATAATCACAACAGTATTCAAAAGGGAAACGTATTTGAAGTATTTGACCCACAGCCTAGAAGAGCACTGACCTGTACCTAAAAGTCTATCTAGATAATTTAATAAGAAATTAAGAAATTAGCAGACACCATGGAAAGAATTCAAGGGAAACAAACTACCTCGGGAAAAGGCCACTAACATAAATAAAATCTTCAAGGGGGAGAGGAATGAATGCAATTATTTTAAAACAAGTCAGATTCAGTACAGAATATTATGGACCTACTGATAATAAAGAAGCAGGATTTCCAGAGATGATCCAGAGGAAACTCTGCCAAAAAACCTTCCATACTAATACATTTTGCAATAAAAAGGTTCATGTTTTATTAAGATATTTTTACTTTGCCAAGGAACCACAAAACATGAAAAATCAGCTTCAATTAATTTCAATAGATTCACTGGGGGTAATAAAAACACTAAGGTCAGAAAACCTGTAATGTGGCAGAAGTCATTAAGACAGAGGAATGGCTATTCCAGATGTTGATCATGTGGCTGCTTTAAACATTAAGTATAACACCAAATAAGAATTGTTCATGTTGAGTTTTAGAACAATGACAAAATGTTGGTGCATGGCATACTCCTGTTGAGGCTTTCAGCTCAGCAGACATTTCTCTCTCTCATGATATTCTATATTATTCTCCTACATTATCTATCAGTATTCCTTAACCAAAGAACTTGATAAAAATTCATCTGGATATCTGGGAAATATGCTTCACCCTTTCCTTTCCTCCCTATTTGTTGATGAAGAGGTTACTCTGCAAATCGTACCATTCTGTTAATAATGCCCTTTGTATGCTAGGGGTCTGGTTTGGTTAAATAAGAAGACCCATTTGGAAAATGAGTTTGTCATAAGCCCATGAGACTGTGTGGACTTTCATTTTGAAGCACATAATTAATATTAATAGCTGAGAACAAATAATATATGAAAAAAACAAGGTGAATAAATGTTTCCTTTTTCATGTGGAGCTGGCAATCAAACCATGGAAAAAAATCAACACAAGATAATTACCAGCGATGCCATACCATGACAAAAATGTAATATATAATAATTATTTAGGAAAGAATTGGGGTGTACAACCCCCTTCAAATATTGTCATGTACTACCTAATGATAATGTATGGGTAAATCTTTAAATTAATTATGAAGATCATTAGGTTTAGTATGTTGAGGTAGATATAAAATTGAAACAAGTTATTGAAAACATGAAACTATGACTGGAAAGAGTTGAACAAGAAAACAATAGAAGATTCAGCTCTAGCTCCTGTGACATGGATAGGAAAAAAGGCTTTTTATTTTAATACTTGTCTTAATAATTAATGTTTGCATTACTAACCATTTTTGTCATTCTTGTTAAATGGCTATTTAGACCAGTAGTTCTCAACCTAGGGTCCCCAGATGTTTTCAGCCTACAACTCCCAGAAATCCCAGCCAGTTTACCAGCTGTTATGATTTCTGGGAGTTGAAGGCCAAAAATATTAGAGGACCCCAGGCTGAGAACCACTGATTTAGACGCTTTTAATTGTATTTAATTTTTGCATTTGTATCCCCTTTGCTCTTTCTGAGCCCTAGCTTTAAGAGTTCAGCTCTAGATGCTAAACTACTCTTGTTAGTGGGACCAGACAAATGTGGTAATATGTCCTTTAAATCTTCCTGCTACTGTTGATAAATGTTAATGTTTGTAGCTTTTGCATTTCAATTATGCTCATGTTCTGTGCTCACCCAAGGATATGCATAAGTGTTTGTCAAATGAGCCACCACTTCACACATGAGATGAAGCGGACCACAGCCTATGAAAGCTTATGCCAAACAAAAAATTTCAATCTTTATAATGTTGGGAAATCATCCTGGACTACCCAAGTCCAAATGTAGTTAGATTGATGATAGAGTTAGATTGAGGGAATCCTTTCCCTGTTTCCAAAGCATGCCTAGACAGGCTTTACTGTGTTTCACTCTATCCTGTTTACGTCACATCCCTTACTTTGAAGTTAGTAGAAATGTGAATCTTTAGGGACACTAACTTCCCATTGGTCAGAATGCCTTTTATGGCCCCAATAAACTGGACCATGCGGTTGGAGCCATTTTGGTTCTCTCTTCTTTCTCCCTTTGTTCTTCAAGCTAACAAGCAGCATCCTGTCATCTCTCCTGGCAAGATGTAACTATGTAGATGTTTGTTATTTTTCCTTTCTTATTTTTCCTTAGAAACCAGTCTATAGTAATCTAGACAGCTTCCAAGCCTTTCTATCTACAATGGAGTTCTTTTTACCTAAATAAATACTTTTTGAACTTTTATTGAGACTCTGCAGTCCATTGCAATCCTAAAGGCTTCTCTTGCTCACCAGTGTAAGTAACTATTGCATTTGAAAGCTTTGCTTTTGCTACTCTGCTGATTTTGGTGGAATCTCCCCCCAGAGAGGGTTAAATTGAGTCTAACCGCTCAGAGATTACCACAACATATAATGCCAATACACTCTCTTGTTCTTTTTGCTGCAAAGGACTGCCATGGCTATGCACTACCTCCATAACCAGGAACTCAATACTAGTAAAGGCTATCAAATACTATCAGTACTAAATATTACTAGTTATTTAACAAATGCTATTGAATAAAAAGGCAGCACAACTTCAATTATTACATATTATTAACATATTCTAATATTCAATAATATTGTAATCCAACCACCAAATACTATCTATATCTTATCTTATCTTATCTATCTATCTATCTATCTATCTATCTCTATCTCTATCTCTATCTCTATATCTAAACGTCAACATTTGTGTGTATATATGTATTTTCCAAGATGGCCTCCACTTTCAGAGAGCACTGTAACTCTCACCAACAACAGATCTGGATCAAACTTGGCACATAGAACCCCCCTCCCCTTCCCATGACCAGCAGAAAATATTGGAGGGGTTTGGGGATTGACCCTGGATTCTGGATTCACCAACATCCAAATACCACTCTGAACCCAGCCAACGATGGGTATGGGACAAACTTGGCACATACACCCAACATGACCAGCTTTGAATAATGGTCAGGTTTGGGGAGATTTGTAGTTCACCCACAATCAAAGAACACTGTGAACCCAACCAATGGCGGATCTGGACCAAATGTGGAACACATAATAATTTGGAGGTGATTGACCTACGATTTTGGAAATGTAGTTCACCCGCAATCAAAGCATACTGTGAACCCAACCAACAATGGATCTGGATAAAACTTGGCACAGATACCCAACATGGCCAACTTTGAGTACTAGTGGGGGGGGGGGGGGTTGGGGGGGGAGTTCACCCACGATTTGGGGAATTGTAGTTCAGCCGCAACCGAAGAACACTGTGAACCCAACCAGTGATAGATCTGGACCAAACTTTGCACACATCCACCTTAATACTGGTGAGGTTTGGAAAGAACTGCCCTTTAATATTGGGAGTTATAGTTCACCCACATCCACAGAGTACTGTGAACCCAACCAATGATAAATCTGGACCCAACTCGGCACAAAGACCCAACATGGACAACTTCGAATACTGGTGTGGTTGGAACAATAAAAGATGATGATGGAAGTTATAGTTTACTCACATTCCTATGCATTTTATAATGGGTCAATTTTTAAAATCCAAAACCCAACTATGAATACTTTTTATGTTAATGATTACCAAAGACCTAACCAGGGCATCACCGGGTACCGAAGCTAGTTAAATATATTTTACACATAAATTTTCCACCAGTTTCCAGGTTCTTTGGAAACTTGTCAGGAATTTCTCAATGAAAAGATCAGCTGAGAGACAGCTTGTCCATTATCATTACCAATCACCGTCTGCAATGTTCAGCCACAGGAATGTCTGGTGTGAACTAAGCATGAAACTAAGACCAGAATCTTCTGCAACATTCAGGGTTTCTATAAAAGGCAGATTTCTTACATATGATCTCAAATTCATTTCCCAAAGGCAGATAAGTTTTCACACCACTGTGACACATTACTGCATATCAACTATCAACTGAAAAATATCAGCTATCAAATAACAAATACTTAAGTCAAATAATTAAGACCATCAAATTCAGCTGTAAAATATTGATGGAATTCACAGATGCAATCTGGACAATACTCAACATGAACATTCATTTCAGTGATACTTAGATGTGAACAGGGAAATTTGCTGTGTAACTAGTTGAGGATATTGGCTAAAGGTGAAAGAGGCAAATTGTTATATCCACATTAAAATAAGGAAGAAAAGTATGTGAAATAACATCATTGCATATACTGAACAAAAATGGCTGAAGAAAGAAGGCAAGCTAGTTCTCGCCTATAGATAAGGTTCAGTTTAAATAGCAACAAAAATTAAAATAACAATATTTTTGCTGTAGAGATAAATGAAGAGATCTCAGAATGGATCTTATGCGAGAAAAGAGAGCATGAAGATTACTATTTAATAGATGGGATTTTAATTTTTATAAATGTGTTGCCGAATAATTTTGTTGGCACTTTGTATAAAAATGTTGATAACATTTTGAATATTAAGTTTGATTTATTTATTGTGTGTTCTTAAGCTGTATCGACACACTATTTTGAAGATTGTAGATTATAGACTGAAGTAACAAGTTGATTGTAACATTGATACTTACCATAAAGGTTCCTTTTCTGCAGTAGTAGGGAGGGATTCCTTGCAGTAGGGATTCCTTGCGGAAGGATTCTCATACACTCCAGGGGCAAGGCTTCCTAAATAATTAACCAACTTCCTCCACCCTAAGTGGGAGAGCTAACCACTCCCCGACCCTAGTGGAAAAATAACAAGTTCTAATCTGCTCCCTAAGAAAGAATGGAGCATCAACTCAATTCAAGGGAAAAACCAGAAAAGAACACAAACACACTGTGAAAATGCTTAAACTAGCCAACAGGGCAACCAGGATTCCCTTGCCACTACTGCAGAAAATGCATTTTAATAGTAAGTAAACATATTCCATTTCTGTTCAGTGTGGGGAGGCATCTATGATGTGTAGATCATAACCAAGTTATCAATTCAGAGTGAACCTAACCCACAATAATGTTACCGAGTAACCACCTTCTGCAACACATGCCTCCCTAAGTTTGCCTCTGCAAAAGCAAATTCTTTAAGGCCAAACAAATAAAGGAAGAAGCACAGGTGGCAACCTCACAAATCTTTACTAGAGACTACAGTATCAAATATCTCTGATCTTGTGGCACAATTATCCCTCCAAGCCCACTCAGTACAAATTTTCAGCCTTCTAGACCAGGGGTCCTCAAACTTTTGAAGTGGAGGGCCGATTCATGGTCCCTCAGATTGCTGAGGGGCCGAATTATCATTTGGAAAAAAAAAACGAACAAATTCCTATGCTCACAGCACATGTCTTATTTATAGTGCAAAAAAACCCCCCAACATTTATTTATTTACAGTATTTACTACATTTACACCCCACCCTCTCTCATCCCGAAGGGGACTCAGAGCAGCTTACAAGTTGTATGTACATACAATATATTATATTATTAGCATAGCACAATATTAGCATTATATATTACTATATTGTACTATACCATTATAACGTAATATTATTAGTAACATTACATTTAATATATAATATATAATTAATATTATTATATTATACAATATTATTATATTATATTATTATTAGCCGCCCTGAGTCCCCTATTGGGTGAGAAGGGTGGGGTAGAAATACTGTAATAAATAAATAAATATTATATTGTATTACATTATAATATTATTATCAATATTATATGTATATACAATATATTATATTATTAGGATTGCACAGTATTAGTAAATTAAAGAACAATACAATATTTAAAAATAAAAACAATTTTAACCAACATACTGTGTAAAATCAGGATCTCAATGGGAAGTGTGGGCCTGCTTCTGGCCAATGAGATAGTCAAGCTAAGTAGGATTGTTGTTGTTGTGTCTTCAAGTCATTTTGGACTTTGGGCGAGCCTACGTCTAAAACTGAGGGCGGGGGCCAGGTCAATGACCTTGGAGGGCCGCATCCGGCCCCCGGGCCTTAGTTTGGGGACCCCTGTTCTAGACTGTTGCTGTTGCTCTCCTCCCCATAGTAGATTCCTCAAACAAAACACAGCATTGGCTTACAAAAGCCAGCTGACTTAGCCAAAAAAAACTGAGAGTTCTACACACATCCAAACTATGGCAATTCTGTCCCTTCTATGCCTTAGGATCAGAACAAAAGAAAAGCGAAACAATCTTTGGAGCCTAATAAAAAGTTGAATTCACCTTAGGTCGAAATGGTGGGTCCAAAAAAACCACATAATCCTTATGAAAGATAAAATTCCTTGCACACAAAGAATTCCAAGCTGAAGTAATAGCAACTAAAATTAAAACATACAACCCACAAACCTGAACAGTTCAATAAATGACTGTAATAAAGTCTATAACACCAAATGAAGGTCCCATGTGGGAAAGCAGCAAATTGTGGAAAACAACGAAATGACCTTCAGAAAACTCTTTGAGTGTGGGATGAGGTAGATATAACTTCACTTCCTTCTGTCTTAACACCAATACATACTGCCTTAAAGCATTCACACTCAATACCATATCAGAATCTGCCTATAAAAATGCCAGTATGGGCCTCCCTGAGGTAGACTATGGATTCATACTTACGTTTATACCACGTTACTAGAGACACACCATATAAGACTCATGTAGCTATCTTGATGACTGAATTGACCTACAGATACTCAGTCTTCACAGTGTACAGAGGCGAGAGTTTCCTCACTGAAAAAACAGTGTGGCTTCTTTCAGTACAGACTAATATCAAGACCCTCATTGTTTGCTTATATTAGCATTTACAAAGATGTTACTGTGATCCATGCACTGGTATTTTCCATGCCAAGAATGTTTATCATGCACACTCAGCTCATAGCCATACTGGGTGGATGCTGAAGCCTCCACTTTAGCTGCCACTGCCATTTCCCACCCTTCCCATAAATCATGGGCCCCAGCTGCTTGTTGGGCAATAAAACAAATCCATCAACAAGGGTTGGGGAGAAAAAGGTGGCCAAAATAAGACTAGCAGAGGAAACAATACCGCTAACACATATGGCCAAAGCTGTATTTTCCGCATGAAATCCCCTCAGACTGGCTATATGCACACACCCTCCAGGTGCTGTCCAAGTCACCCACATCATCTGGTCCTCTCATCAGGGGATAGCTCTCTTTCACTCCATCTTACTTCGCAAGCAAGTCTTAGGCCCCTTCCACATGGCTGTATAAAATCCACATTGAACTGAATTATATGGCAGTGTGGACTCGGACAATCCAGTTCAAAGCAGATATTGTAAATTATCTGCCTTGATGTTCTGAGTTATATGGATGTGTGGAATAATAATAATAATAATAATAATAATAAGTTTTGGACAGTGGAGAGTACTGTATTCAGATCTTTCATGAGAGGCACCAGGTGTCTCTTGGGCGCTGTTTTTAGAGTTGGGAGCCGCTTTCTTATTGCATTTGCTGCAGCATGAGCCATGATCTTATCCTTGAGCTCTTGTTGTCTTGCTGTCAAGGTTCCTGGTGGTTCAACAGGTGTTTCAAGTGCTGGTTCTTCAAATTCTTGCAAAAGCTCCACACTTTCTTCTGGTTCAATCTGTTCCACCATTCCAAGTGTTGCTGTAGTCTCTGCTGCTGTCTGTGCTGTGGTCTGATGGTAATTTACTTTGCAAATTTTCTGGATTTCTTCGAATTCAACTTCACTGAACACTTCGTTTCTAATTATGAATCTTCGTTGGTCAGCCAGTCGGGGTTCTGTTATCTGTGAGTCAGGGTACTCTTGTTTCCACAGCTGATGCATCCTTTTTTGGTAGCCACGCCTTTGAGGTTCAGATTTGTAGTAGCATTTCATAATTGTGCGACTGTTCATTTGTATTTTGATTCTGTAGCTCATTTGTCGATGGACATCCAGAATCAGCAGCATCCACCGTGGTCCTTTTTATCCTGGGCGATGACCGAGCCAGTACAGACTTCGTTTTAGTTTGATTCTCCATAATGCTAATGGGTTAGGTGCTCTTAGTTCCACTCCTCAGCTGAGGCCTCTCTGGCTTGGTTGGACCTGCCGGTAGTTACACTACCGCCAGCACAGCCCTCAGTCATCATTGGAGTGGTTAAGCCCCCCCCCACCACCACCACGTCAAGATGGCACAATTGAACAAACAAACCAGTACGCCTACAGTGCAGCAGTGATAGTAACAGAAGAGCTTGGGCTCCTACAACCAAGGCAGGCCCAAAGAAAACCGACTGGAAAACCAAAATGGAAGGTCAGGCTAGAGTTGAAAATCAAAAAGCTTAGATCAGATGCAAGTAACCTGAAAAATATGAAAGAGAAGAAACTGAAGAATGACAAAATCAAGCAATACCTGATCCAAAAGTATTGGCTGAACACCAGAAAAATTGAAGCTTTGGAAATCGTGAAAGAACAAATTACAGCAACAGCCAGAAAAATTGAAAGATATGAAGCCAGAATCATCCAATACAGACAAAATCGACTGTTTCAATCAGACCAAAGACGGTTCTATCAGAGTCTGAACCAAACAACAGACACAGTAACCATAAAGCCAGAGAAAACTGCAACAACAAAGTTCTGGAAAGAACTTTGGGAAAATAATAAGAACTACAACAAAAACGCTGGGTGGATAAAGGAGTGTGAAGGAAAATTCTCACAGAACAAAATGGAACAGATGGAAATAACAACTGAAATGATCAGCAAACGAGTGCAAAAAGTCAAGAACTGGACATCACCTGGTAGTGATCGACTTCATGGATTTTGGCTCAAACATCTGATTAGTTTACATGAAAAAATGGCCCAAAAATGAGATGCTGCAGAAAGGAAGTATCAGTGCATGACTAACAACTGGAAGAACTTACCTGATACAAAAGGATCCAGCCAAAGGAGCAGCACCAGGAAACTACAGGCCAATAACGTGTCTGCCCACTATGCTTAAACTACTGACTGGCATCATAGCTGACAAAGTTCAAGATTATCGTGAAGAAAAAAACATCTTGCCAGATGAATAGAAAGGCAACAAACGGAAAAGCAGGGGCACAAAAGACCAGTTACTGATTGACAAAATGATTCTGGAGAACTGTAAGAGCCGAAAAGCTAATCTTCACATGATGTGGATTGACTACAAAAAGGCCTTTGGCTCACTCCCACACAGCTAGATCATCAAGTGCCTGGACGCCATCGGGATTTGTAAAAACGTTGGCACCTTCATTGAAAACATGATGGAGCACTGGAAAACTGAACTGTTTGTTGGAAATGAAAGCTATGGACTTGTCAACATCAGAAGAGGAATTTTCCAGGGAGATTCATTGTCCCCTCTGCTTTTCATTATTGCCATGATCCCTCTGTCAACAATCTTACAAAAAACAAATCTTGGCTATCAAACATCTAAGAAATCTCACAAAATTTCACATCTGAGGTACATGGATGACCTGAAGCTGTATGGGAAAACGGAAACTGAAATCCAGTCTCTGACCAACACTGTCCGAATTTTTAGCACTGATATCAACATGGAGTTTGGTTTGGACAAATGCTTGACAGTGGCATTGAAGAAAGGAAAAATCATTGAAAGTGAGGGCATAAATATGCCTACTGGCCAAACAATAAAGTGTCACCAGCCAGAGGCCTATAAATATCTGGGCATATTACAGCTGGACAACATTAAGCATGAACATGTGAAGACTGTGGTCAGCAAAGAATACACACAAAGGGTCAGAAAAATTCTCAAAAGCCAGCTCAATGGAGTCAACACCATCAAGGCCATAAACACCTGGGCCATACCTGTCATAAGATATACTGCTGACATGATAAATTGAACACAGGCGGAACTGGACAATTTGGACTGAAAAACAAGAAAACTCATGACCATTCATCATTCACTGCACCCTCGCAGTGATGTTGACCAGTTATATCTGCCTAGAAGATCAGGGGGCAGAGGACTCTTACAAGTAAAACAAGCAGTCAAAGAAGAAGAACATTCCCTGGCAGAATATGTAAAGCAAAGTGAAGAACCTGCTTTGATTGAAGTCAAAAATCAGAAACTCCTCAAAGCATAGCAGACAAAAAACCAGTGCAAGAAAACCGCACTACAAACTAGAGCTGACAACTGGCACAACAAAACATTGCATGGAAAGTTCCTTGACAAAATTGAAGGAAAAGCTGATAAGGAGAAGACCTGGCTCTGGCTCACGAATGGGACACTGAAGAAGGAGACAGAAGGCCTGATCCTTGCAGCCCAGAAGCAAGCCATCAGAACAAATGCAATTAAGGCCAAGATCAAAAAATCAGCTGATGACCCAAAATGCAGACTGTGCAAGGAAGCTGACGAAACCATTGATCATATCTTCAGCTGCTGTAAGAAAATCGCACAGACAGACTACAAACAGAGGCACAACTATGTGGCCCAAATGATTCATTGGAACTTATGCCACAAGTACCACCTCCCAGCAGTAAAGAACTGGTGGGATCACAAACCTGCAAAAGTATTGGAAAATGAGCACACAAAGATACTGTGGGATTTCCGAATCCAGACTGACAAAGTTCTGGAACACAACACACCAGACATCACAGTTGTGGAAAAGAAAAAGGTTTGGATCATTGATGTTGCCATCCCAGGTGACAGTCGCATTGACGAAAAACAACAGGAAAAACTCAGCCGCTATCAGGACCTCAAGATTGAACTTCAAAGACTCTGGCAGAAACCAGTGCAGGTGGTCCCGGTGGTGATGGGAACACTGGGTGCCGTGCCAAAAGATCTCAGCCGGCATTTGGAAACAATAGACATTGACAAAATCACGATCTGCCAACTGCAAAAGGCCACCCTACGCATCATCCGAAAATACATCACACACAGTCCCAGATACTTGGGAAGTGTTCGACTTGTGATTTTGTGATACGAAATCCAGCATATCTATCTTGTTTGCTGTGTCATAATAATAATAAGAAGAAGAATAAGAATAATAATAAGCTTATTTGTATCCCACCACCATCTCCCCCAGAGGGGACTCGGGGCGGCTCACAGAAATATCAGATACAAAACAATAATAATATACAATACATCAATGAACAATAACATGCACCAGTTATAATATTTAAACATTGACCAGAAAAATGAAACACACTTACTAAAAACATAGAATTAAAAACAGTGAGGTTGAATGATAGATTAGCAAAGTGCACATTATAAGTTGCAAACTCAGAAACATAGATAAAGTGCCACAGATTCGTTTGAGGTCAATTTGGGATCGAAGGGTCCTCAGTTAGGGTTGAGTAAGACTGGAGAAATCTCTCTCCAAAATCATTCTTCCAGCTGGGCTACAGCGCAGTTCATCCTGTGCACAGCAGGATGAAACAGGGGACAGGGTTAGCTCGCCATGCTAGGATGGAAGACATTACATTTTCTTAAAGCCCAGCCGCTGAAATATCTAAAAGAGCCAAAGCCAAAGCAAGGGTATCCGTACCACACTGAAAAGGAAAAATACATTCTAACCCATATTCTGAAGAAAAAGGAGCAAGACATGTCTTTATCATTAATGAACCATTTGTAAACACTCACCAACCATTGCTGAGGAATCTCTGGCAGAGGCATCTGGGGAGGAGCTGGTAAACTATTGACAACCTCTTGTTTCTGCACTTTTTCTTTCAGGTCAAAATCTAATGGAGAAGAGAAAAGGTTACTGAGAAATGGAAAGTCTTGGTGAAAAGAACAGGTTTTGTGACATCAATCCATCACTGGTATATGGGAAACTACAAGAAAAAAACTGTATTATTTGGACTAGAAAGAGCCAAGGGCAATGGAAAAGTTTCCTTACTGGAAAGAGTTTTTAAACTTTACTGTGAAGAAACGCACAGAACGCTACTGAAGCAATGCTTTTATGCCAGTCAAAAGAAAACTGAATACAAAAACACCAGTCCTTTCCTTTAAGGCAAGAGTTCCCAACCATTTTTTTGACCTGGGACCACTTAACCTGGGAACACTTTAACTAGGGACCACTCTCCAACATTAGTACCAAAAGGGTTACGAATAAATTTTTGTTCAACTTTAGATTCAGTTTGGTCATTTGGGGTGCTGATTCAGAAAATTGCATTGGATAGAACACATCAGCTCTAGTTTCTGATACAGAACATATGCTATCCAGTAGTTGCCATCTGCTCGCCCACACGTTTATTAAACTAGAGCTGATGTCGTCTATCCAGTGCAATTTTCTGAATCAGCACCCCAAATAACCCCAGGAACAGACTTAAAAACAAATACAACAAGAAAAAAAAATCTGTAGTAGTAATGGTGTGGCCGCAGACCATATTTTAGTTCTTGCGGACCACTAGTGGTCCACAACCATAGGTTGGGAACCACTGCTTTAAGGCCTGAGGTATTAAAGAATTTCTTGCCTGGCAAGAACTCTATAATGTTCCAAAGCTTTTTTGTTCCCTTGCAGAGGCCACAAGCACGAGTACAGACATTATATACACTAAAAGGGAACTTTATATTTCATTTTCCTGGTGCATTATATGCATACAGATTTGTTTCACTTTATACTGTGTGAAATAAAACCAAACTTATACTGACCTTTTGATGACTGTATTCTCAGAAGAATGTTAGTTAAAACTGCTTTTTTCTCCCTGACTGTGGATGTCAAGTATTCATGGTCCAGAAGTTGAAGAAACAATTGCAGTTCAACTATTAATTCTTCCATTGCTAAAAATTAAAAATATGCATCATTAAATTAAGGCTAATAGTGAAATTCAGAACAGACAACCTAACAGAACTAAAAACAGAAGCTGTTACTCCTGCTTGTT
The DNA here is from genome assembly GCF_035594765.1 of Anolis carolinensis. Taxonomy (NCBI): domain Eukaryota; kingdom Metazoa; phylum Chordata; class Lepidosauria; order Squamata; family Anolidae; genus Anolis; species Anolis carolinensis. The sequence goes on from NC_085844.1 coordinate 138,010,689, forward strand.
AAAATTATAATTAAAACCTGCTCTAGCCTGTTGTCATTTGAACCATTTGTTCTTTAGTTAGGAGTAGGCTTATATCTATATGGCTAAGGAAAAAATGGTATGCATCCAGCAGCACCTAAGGCATTGGGGGGGGGGGGGGCATTGCTTGCCCTTTCTAATGTAAATGGGTCACAAAAGGGCCCTTGGATTCTGTATGACAAATGTCATGTGATGTGCACCCATATTCCCATACAGCATTTAATGCCACTTTGATATTTTCAAGGTCTACCTTTTGACTGCTGAACCTACTCATGGAGGGATCTATTTATATGGCATAGCACAATTCCAGCTCCTGGTCTGATGTCAGGTGGTTTCCTTTAAGTATTCAGAAATTTCCAATTTCTGTGTCATGGCCAATTCAAGGGTTAACGGTTTCCATCCATGGGAGACTACTAAAAACAAATTTCTTATCCTGTGGTTCAATGGGAAAACATTTACAGGGATAAAGAAAAAAAAGAATGTTGCCTACACTGCTGTGCATAAATTTCCTCTCCCCCAAGGTTTTCCATAAAGAAAGTGGAATGTTTTTTTTCTGAGAAAGTATGAGAAAAGGGATTTTGCATTTCACGCAGAAATATAAAATGTTGCAACTGCCAATCAATTCAGAAAAATTATCAAAAGTACCCTGTCTTGCTAACCCCTCCATAAGAAGTAATGATGCTTTTTTTGCCTTCCCTATCACCCCATGCCTATAGGGAAGGTGTAGGGGCCTACCTATTTTCAATAGCTCAGCACTATTTCAACATTTCGATAGCTCAGTGTATTAAGGTATCATAGAATTCTTTACCATCACACTATGCATTGTCACTTCTCAACCTTCAATCAGTAGCCATATGAAATGGTAGACCACCACTATAGGCAGAAAACCAAAACAAGCAGTAGCTACTAATCTATGACCAACAATGTGTATTTGTAAACTTTCATGAATAGTGTGGGAAGATTCTTGCTGTTGTTTTAATATACCTTTAAGGTATTGACGGGCAGATAGGAGTTACAATTCAGCAACATTTGGAAGGCCACATTTTGTCCATGTTTGTGATAAGGAGAATTCACAAACATCAAACAACCACAAATATTTTATGTCACATACAGTGAGGTGAGATCATCATGAATAGCCACACATTTCCTCCTGCTAAACTCACCTCTCTGTTAGGAGGTAGTCCACATTGCCAGTCCTTTGCAAACCTTTGCTGTATGCTGATAGGTGTTCCACTTTTATTATTCCATTATGCATGAGAACAAATGTATTTTCTGTTAAGTGAAGATGTGCTAATACCAATATACTGATAGGCACGTATCTGCACACACAAACCTGGCAGAAAGGCTCACCTTCCAACAACCTATCTGTGCACCACTAACTCCTCTCTCCTGTTAGATAGTGAAGTAATGCAACCTACAAACTAGCCAAAGTGGCTTTAAAAGTTTGTGTTTTTGGTAAAACCTCTGAGGAAAAAGCAATTTTTTTTTGAAATGGATTAAAGAAGTACACTGTTTAGTAATAGTCATGGATGCCACTACATGGGGAGTACTTTTTTAGTCCATGTAGAGAGTTTTAAGTTATGGTTTGCTAAGGCAATCCTATGGTTTGAAAGACAAAATTTCTCCTGATTATTTAGAAAATTTAAAGTGTCATAGTGCAAAAACATCATTTTATTGATGCATTGTAGCATCCCAAAGCTTAAAATACAAAAGCAGTGTTGTTGTTTTTTTGTTCCGCCTGATTTGGATTTGAAAAGAAATTCACTCAAGAGTGGGAATAAAGTGTTACAGGTAATATAAGAAATGTATAAAAACAGTCTAGGACAATAGAAAATATCATTTGGGTATATTTTAAAACTCCAAAATAAACCTAAGAATAGCAGCAGCAGATACTACAGCATCTGGACACATTGGTCCCATCTTGTGGAGCCCATAATTTCTCATCCATCACAAAATTTCTGGTAAGCTTTGTTCTCAAATATTAAAAAAGAACAGAATACAAAGCAGATTAATAATAGGTTTCTGGGATTTTCTTCTGCAAGGTAACTCACTATGTGAAAAGCTTTCTTGGAATTTCCTCTTGCCTTAGGAAATAAAAACTCAGTCATTGAAAATGTGTGGCAACAGTGAAATTTAACTAAAAGAAAAATGTAATCTGGTTCCCCCAGTAATTCATTTGCTTCAGCAAGCTGCTGGCACTAGCCAATGAATAAACAGTGCTTTGGCATCTAGATAGTTATTCAGATTTCCCTTTTGCATATTTAGGAGCAAGCCTACCATAACATTTATGACAGATGAGAGATTGCGACTTCAGACACTGTAGTCCCCTCCTATTGAGATGCATAAATATATACATATTCATACACTAGAATCTCTCTCCAAACAAACTCAAAGCGCTTACCCTGTCACATACCCCCTAGTGTCCCATCAAAACACACTAGATATCCACACCCTAGTTTCTCTGTGTGCTCCATTCACTCACTCTATCTCATACTCTCTTCGGTCTAACTTTGCTCCTTAAATAGAAAATAAGGAAGATCCAAAAAGGAATGTCCAAAGTGGTTATATTTATTGAAAATTGATGGAAGGAACATGACTCAAACAATAATGCTGTGGGTAGCTAGCTAGACCCCACCCCAGTATACCATGTTTCTCAGCATTTGCTGCTTAAGGTGGCTGCTTCAGTCTGTCCATGTGTATCCTGGACCTGCTCATATCCTAACCATGGTTTGAAATAAAAAAGAAAAGAGCATGAGTGCTGGTAATTAATTTTTCAAAGTGTTCTAGATTTTTTCCTGATGACAAACAGCCTATGTTTTGACTCTTGCCATTAAACTGGCCCCTGATCTGTTACTTTAGAGCAGCACAGCAAGATGTTCCCAAAGCTTTCAGCAAGTCAGCTGTTAGATTCACCAACAGCAACTGGCAGCCCAATGCCATCAGCTGCATAAGACCCAGAGGTCATAGATCAACTGTGCAATCTATTATTACAGTACTCCATCTCTGCCAGACATCTTTGGTGTCAATTTGCTTTCCCTAGCCCACCAAGGATTCATAACTATTTTTCAGGCAGACAGGTGAAGATGCACAAAGAATGCCTAATGGGAGCTTTCTCTCTACACAGAGATTTAAACTGTTGACACAACCGTCTGAAGTCAGAGCTCTAGGGAAAAGCCTGCCATGGCTGGTGTATGTGTAATTCTGTCTTACACTAAACTTCTTCAAAATGAAAACTAGTTTCTCTCACAAAGGAAAGGTGCTCCATGTGTTCAGAAATTCTCTGCCTTTTTATATTGCTTGTAAAACATGAAATGTCTAAGGGGAAACTGTATTGCGTACATAGTTCACAGACACTTGGATCAGTGATAAAGTTTTACAAAAAAAATATATCAAAATTTGGTGAATCTTTTACAACCACCAAGCTTCCACAGAAGTCGAACATCAAAAACAAGTATGTTTCAATACTCAAGATATGACAAGTAGCTATTGAAAAGAATGGGGCAATGTGGGAATGAATTATAAAAGAAAATATCAGGGAAAGAGATTGTGTTCTTCAAATGAAAGTAAAGAATTCTGCTGTCTCTTACTTGTAAAATGGCAATATATGCATTTGAAACAAAAATACCAACCCCCTTTCTGTCAAGGGGTATTTTATCAACATGAGTGAAATCCATAAAATAGGAAGAATCATTCTCTTCTGTGTCTCTCCATGCAAAAACATTGCTATTGTGCTCATTTTTAGGAAAGCCTTCCCCTCTAGTCACCTTTTCATTTCATCTTCACAACAATCGATTCTAAACAAATAAATATTGTTGAATGTGTTTCAAGTTGCCATTATACTACAATATTATTATTTATGAAATTTCACAGGTGCCTTTTTTCTAATAAGAATTTAATATTTCTTACAATTAAAATTGCTAAGTTTAAAAGCAAAAAGATATGTGTGTGTGTATCATATAAAGTTACACCTAATCAAAACAAATTAAAAGGATAATCATTTGGCAAAAGGCAAATAAACAGAATGAGATCCACTGTGAAATTAAGCATTCTAAAATTTGGGATAGCCTATGATTTGGTTTACTGATGTCTCTCTCTTAAAAGCTGGTATAGCATTAAGGAACTTAACTAGAAAGCAAGAAACACATTCAAGTATGTGTAGATAGGGGCAGATGTAGGCATACTCAGAGAGAATAGGTGTGAAAATGAACGCATTGTAAGTACACAAGAGTGCTCTGTTTTCATCTGTGAAATACTAGATGTTGTGAGACCAAAATTTCTGACCTATAGGAACCCAAAAAGTTTTCATAGCAGGATTTGTTCAAAAGGGAGTTGGTTGCCTTTGTCTCCACCTGAGAGTGTGACTTGTCCAAAGTCACCCAGTGGATTTCCATGTCAGAGTGGGGATTCAAATCTTGGCATCCAGAGTCGTAGTTGAACACTGAGACCGCTACACCATGTTGGTACTAGAATGTTAGCAGTTTTATCAAATGATTAACAAAACATTATCAGCACAACAAGGAGAGGAAAACAAAACTATATCAGTTTATTAAAATATCTCTGTAGGTTTTAAATAATCAGAAAGCTTGTGAAGTTCCCCATCTTTATGTTAGAAACTTCAACCGCAATCAAAAAAAGGTATATTGCATATTCCAACAGCAATTACAATCAGCGTGATGTCAAACTCATGGGCCTCCTTAATAGTATCAAGAGTGCTTTTGTAAACAGGCAACTATGAAGTATTGTTTATCTGCAATCAACTGAGGCAAAAGACAATTATTCTAGAAGCCATTTGGGACTAAATGCAACATCGACCTAATATGGAATACATCAAAAGTTTCCATCTTTTTTTCTTCCAGTTGTTTTGGACTTCAGCTCCACAGAATGTCCAAGGGCATGCCTAATTCTGAGACAGGGGGTCTAAAACAACTGGAGAACTAAAGTTATGAAATCCCCTTAATCAGACCACACTCAACTGTAGCCCTATTGATAGGACAGGACTTGTGTTAAGATTTACACAGTGGTATCTTAGCCATACAACTCAAATCACTCCCTGACAGCTATAAATTCAGTCACATTCAGCAAAAATCTGTTTCAATGTTCTTCCTCCTTGAAGCTTCTGCCCTTTTTACTGTCTCTTGTTTCATCTAGCGGCAGTACCAGCAGGAATGAATAGCTTCTAAACTGACCTTAATCACAGTTCCCATTCCCAAAGGAGGTTTTAATTACTGATTTTTTTTTCTCTTCTTCACTCCATTTTTTTCATTTGGAAGACAACAGTCAACAATTTGGAAACTACATCATTTGGATTTCCTGAAAAAAGCAAAAGAACAAAAGATGCCAATTCCAGGCTAAACTACTAGTGTGAAACAACCCTTGATGGAGGATAAGCCCGTAAATAGCTATTGCAATAGCTATTGAAAACACAGTGTACAAAGGATTCCTGAATATCTAAATCTGGAAAGTACCATCACCATCATGTCCTGCTTTTGATCTTCCAAAGAAATGTGTAAGCACGAAAAACATTGGGGCACTCTAAGACACTTTGCATATTTTTGGAATATCATACAGAAGTGATTTCCTACTCAGTCCTGGGTACACTCTCAAAATATAAATGTTTTCCCTTCACCTAACAGCACACTACACTAGGAATGTAAATGTTTTGAAATTTCATTCTTGTGGTCAACAATTAATAGTGGAACTATTACTCTGCCATCAGGTCTACACCCAGCTGAGTCTTTTGGTTCAGGCAGTGACACCAGCTAGCTAGACTTGACAAAGATAAAGCTGTCATGGTTTTTTATTTTTTTTAAAATTGAATGCTTTTCTCATCTTGCCAGCTGCTTCTGCTGCTCACTTTTTAATAAGGCCAGTCTTGCCAATAAAAACCTACTACAGACATTTTTACTCCTTAAAATAAAATTTCTGAATTTAAAAACATGACATAACTTAAGCAAATAAAAATAACCTGAAGAGTTTGCCTTTTTTATTTTTCAATATGAAATCTCTACTAGATCATTCCATATGATAATTTCACCCCTAACTCCCCAAACACATTTAGCTTCTCTCTTAGTAGAAAGTCACTTCTGCGTAACCAAACAGAGTTAAAACCAACTTCCAAAAACTGTACTTCTAATTCCTAACCGAGAATCCTGATATTAGGCTCGCTCAATGAATCTCCTCATTATGATCCACATTATCAAGGTTTCTGCAACATATGGCTGGAAATGGTAACAATGGGATTTGGCAAGTTCTATCAGTCTGTCCGAATAGGCAGCTGCCAACAGTCTGTAGCAAAACAGCTGTGGCACACAAAAGTAACTAGAAGAGGCAAATGTTAAATAGGCCTTCCTTCATATATCATATTACAATATATGTCACAAGTCTCCACCCCTCCCCATGAAATAGCTAAGAAAATTAACTTGGTTTGGTTTTAATGTTTATTGAAGTCAAAAGTAAGCAAAGCCAAATTTCATCATAACAACTCTCTGCTCAGCACCAGTATCACACTACATTGGAGATGTAAATTATTTAAAATTTCATTCTGGTGGGCAACAAATAATTTATTTGTTTACCCCACTGTAGGACTAATCCCTATTCAGGATTTATTTTTCAAAAATCCATACATGTCTTTTTGTGCAAAAAAAACCCCCAGCCTTTTCTATGCAGAAGTGCTGGGTTTTTTGCACAGAAGTTCGTTTTTTCCTGCATATAGTGTGATTTTGTTTATAAAAGATCCACATATGAATACATTCTGAACTTGAAGGGTTTCATCCATCCAATATTTTTCTCATCAGAGTTTCCCGACACTCAGGGAACACTCTTTTCACCTAAATTGCTGCCCTTCTTGAAAGTGGATCCAGTAGATAAGATATTCAAAACTGAGATGTTTAATGGGATCCTGAGCATGAACACCATACCCCCAAAGCACATATATTACAATGTTGCATTATGTAGCTTTTCTTCTGCCTCTAAAATGGTAAAAAAATCTCAAATACATATCTATACCTGTACTAAAAACATGAACTCATTTCAGAGTTTCTTAATGTCTGGCAAAAAAGAAAAAGAAAAGAAACAATACACAAATGACAAAAAGCACTATGCCAAAGTCTGCAAATAATTCATAAATTCTGTTATCAACCATTGTTTTCAGCCTCAAGATTTTTTAAAGTATATCATTTTCAAATTTCTTACAAGCTTTATAAGAGGCACAGCAGCAATTTCAATTCAAGTTTTAGTACATAAATATATACAAATATGTAACTACTTTTAAATATAAACCAAATCTTGCTCATTATCTTCCAAAGGTTTATAAATGATAGATGTCTATTTTAATTACCACAATAGTGTTAACTCTGTGTTAACTCTTGAGTGCTATTTAAGACAGGCCGGTGAGGCATTAATCCAAATAAATAAAAAGGCACAGAGTGTGATGAAATAGATATCTTTGCATTCACCTGCACAGAACATGAATATATAAGAGCGGGTTCAGATGTCTTTATCTTGTCTTGTCTCCAGTCTGCACAAATGTAAGACAGTTAAGGCCAAAGTGTTGACATGCCTTAACTATCTTACATTCTGCCCCAATAATGTACATTATTGATGGGTATCACTGGGACAGAATGTTTGGAAATTAGATTATCTCAAATCTAATGATATGAAATCCCATTAAATGAAGTTTCATATAGAATGCAATGAACCATTTGAAAGACTGCCTAACTACACTAAGCCTACCCAGATGTTTTCTTGTTTATTAAAGGTCCTTCTCTAAGCTGCCCTGTCTTTCATTCAGGCAGATCATTACTAGACAGAGGTGATGGTGGTGCTCCACATACAGGATAGCCCTCAAAGGCTGGTGCTACAGCTCATGAATTTTCATCACCAAGCAAATTCAATGTATTTTAGGTATGCATGTGAAACATATCCCTGCTTAGCCATGGAGGTCCGTCCACTGGGTGACACTGGGCAAGTCATATTCTCAGCCACAAAGGAAAGCAATGCCAAACCTTTCTGAATAATTATTGCCAAGAAAACCCTGTGATAGGTTTGCTATGCATCAGAAACATCTTGGAGGCACATAATCATCACCACCACCGCCACCAATTTTCAGCCAAAATGTGCCAAAGTAGCATATAAAAATCAATGATAAGCCACATGGAAAACTGCTTATGTACAGACCTTTGGTCTAGCTACTTCTGTAACAACAATGTTAATTGGCATTGACTCTCCAGTGTTTCAAACAATATTCTTTCGAGCCCACTGAAAAGATGCCAAGGTCCTTCTGTATACGTAGTCCAGAACTCATGCACACACCTTAAATCCTAACTGCAGTAAGCAGCTACTCTAAAACATTCAAACGAAGTGTCTATTTCTCTCCATGTTTATAGACATCAGTTTATGTGTCAACCCAAGTTGAAATATATTATTTCTACAATGCTTTAGAAGAATGGAAATATGTACACTAAGATTCCCTAATGGTTACAGCTAACAAAACGTTGTACCTTATTGAACAAATCATTCAACAGACCACAAAAGAAGTAGTCTTCACAATTCCACAAATTGTTTGAACTCCCATTCACCTATTACTCTTATTGGCTTCTTTTTTGTGGGATTATCTGCAAGGGAAATAAATACTAGCAGTTTATTTGGCCCAGCATTCCAAACATTAAGACCACACCTAATTGAAGAAAAGTTGAGCAGTTGCTTTATGCCAAATTCAGAGGGGTGTAGCTTAAAGAGGCTACAAGTCTCAGCAGAATATTACATCAGGCAGTAGTCTGCCAGAAATTAACAAACTGAGAACTCCCCCATTCGCCACCACAAAAATATTTGGATAAATGCATACATCACTGCATGTCTATTTTTGCTAACAATGCTCTCTTTACCAAGTAGCTAGAGAGAAATCTTAATAAGTTTGGGGCAAATTTCATTGGAATTCCCCTTCTGAACAGCTTGCTATCACAGACCTCACTCGTAACATTAGAATTCATTTAAGCTACATGTAAAGGGAAGATGCTGCTTGGCACATTCCCACCAAATTAATTTAGAGAAAACACACTGAAAATTAGTCCTACTTAACAACTTAAATCGTAACAATGCAAGGTGTTGGCCAAGCATAAACAACTTATGAATGTTTCTAGTACTGCAATATTATGCGTCTAGTCCAGTAAAAAATAAAACATCAAAGGCAATGACAAAAATAACAGCAGCAAAATATAGCAAAATTGCATGTCCTTCTAATGCTGTAAACCAGATTTACATCAATTACTTGAAACCAATCACTTTTAATGACTGCCTTGTACTATTTTAACTATAGCCAGCAGCTGTGCAATTTCTTGCAAAGGTTCAAACCTGCTTAAGTCTCTTGTATCTTTATGCTAATTATAATGCAATATTTAATATGCCACATCCTCTTGCAAATATTTCAGTGACATTTACAACATGTAGGATTCATAAATGCACTGTGGATTTTTCAAGAGTGAAGTTGGCCACTCTGCATATCTTAATGTCAACATCACAGCCATAGCAACAAGTAGTATACTATCCAAATACTAAAATTTCTGGAAGAAACATTAACAACCTTAAGTATGCAGATGATACCACTCTGATGGCTGAAAGTGAGGAAGAGCTGAGGAGCCTTATCACCAAGGTGAAAGAAGAAAGTGCAAAAGCCGAGCTGCAGTTAAACATCAAGAAAACCAAGATCATGGCAACCAGACCGATTGACAACTGGCAAATAGAGGGAGAAAACGTGGAGGCAGTGAGAGACTTTGTATTTCTAGGTGCGAAGATCACTGCAAATGCAGACTGCAGCCAGGAAATCAGAAGACGTCTACTTCTTGGGAGGAGAGCAATGGCCAACCTTGACAAAATAGTGAAGAGCAGAGACATCACACTGGCAATGAAGGTCCACATAGTCAAAGCAACGGTATTCCCCATAGTAACCTATGGATGCGAGAGCTGTACCATAAGGAAGGCTGAGCGAAGGAAGATAGAAGCTTTTGAACTCTGGTGCTGGAGGAAAATCCTGAGAGTGCCTTGGACCGCAAGAAGATCCAACCAGTCCATCCTCCAGGAAATAATGCCCGGCTGCTCACTGGAGGGAAGGATATTAGAGGCAAAGTTGAAGTATTTTGGCCACATCATGAGAAGACAGGAAAGCTTGGAGAAGATCATGATGTTGGGGAAAATGGAAGGAAAAAGGAAGAGAGGCCGACCAAGGGCGAGATGGATGGACGGTATCCTTGAAGTGACTGGCTCGTCCTTGAAGGAACTGGGGGCGGCAACGGCCGACAGGGAGCTCTGGCATGGACTGGTCCATGAGGTCACGAAGAGTCGAAAACGACTGAACGAGTGAGACGACAATGATCCAAATTCAAAACAGTAGTGCTGTGGCATATTCATTACTAGTACAATATCTCTATTTGTATACATCCTTTTCAGGCCACCGTCTTCATTAAATGTATATAGTGCAAATCATCATGATAGTACACAGAGAAACAAAATAGTTTTGAATACAGTTGGACAGAAGGTAATATTAGTTCTTAGTCAAAAGCAATGCTGCCATTCCTGATTCCATGATGGAAAATACGTTAATAATTTCTCATGTAATCTATGCTCATTCAGCTCTTTCAACTTTCTTTAGTCTTCAAGCTTTTAACTATATTTTTATTATTCTCTAGATCAGGGGTCCCCAAACTAAGTTTCATTACGCGGCGGGAAACTGCAGAAGGTAGGAAGTTTGTAAACTCATTAATAGTTCTGAAAAGGGCCTAATTTTGAATGGGTACTATGTTTAAAGGTACTATTGAAGTATGGCTTTAAACTGCATATAATAAATATTTTATCCTATACTTCGTTAATTTTTAATTCCAAAACGTAATATATTTTCTGGATAGCCCTCGTATAAATATGCTGGATTTGAACACTTCCCCGGCGTTTAGGACTGTGTGATGGATAATGATGATGATGATTATTATTATTATTATTATTAACAACACTGAGGCTGGGTGCCCATCTGTCAGGGGTGCTTTGCTTGTGCTTTTGGAGCACAAAGGTAGAAGGGGGTTGGACAAGATGGCCCAAGGTATCTCTTCCAACTGTCTTTATTATTTTTATTATTATTATGATTAACATTGAGACTGTATTTCTCCCCGTTTGGTTTTTTTTACTTCAAAATAAGAGATGTGCAGTGTGCATAGGAATTTGTTTATGGGTTGTTGTTTTTTTCAACTATAGTCCGGCCCTCCAACAGCCTGAGGGACCATGAACTGGCCCCCTGTTTAAAAAGTTTGGGGGCCCCTGCTCTAGATATATTTCAGAGTGTCAATATTCTTAAACTAAAACTGTCAAAATATTAGCTACCTTTCCCAATTCCACAATAAACGCCCAATCAAGGACATGATTTCTATAATGGTTAAAGAAACAATTTATTTACAGTTATTTATTAACTTTGACATACGCCAACAGCTGTGCAAATCAGAAGCCCTCCCACCCAGGCTTTACGGACTCCCCAAAATCCACAAGGACTCCATCCCACTCAGACCCATTGTAAGTGCCATTGGATCGCCGACTTACAACCTGGCAAAATTTCTGGCTACACAGCTACAAACCCACATTGGGCTCACTGCACATTATATCAAGGACTCTACACACTTTATAGAAAAGATCAGCAACCTCAATCTAAGCACCAAGGACATCCTGATCAGCTTTGATGTGGTGTCCCTTTTTACCAAAGTCCCAGTAGCTGACACCCTCACACTAATCAAACAAAACTTCCCAGAAGACATCACAGCCCTGGTTCACCATTGCCTCACCACTAGCTACTTTCAGTGGGACACTGGATTCTATGAACAGAAGGATGGAGTGGCCATGGGGAGCCCTCTCAGCCCAGTAGTAGCAAATTTCTATATGGAATACTTTGAAAAACAGGCCCTAGAAACAGCACCAAAAAAGCCAACTGTTTGGTTCAGATACGTAGATGACACCTTCACAATTTGGAACCATGGAGAGGAAGAACTCAGCAAGTTCCTGGACCATCTTAACAGCATCCACCCAAACATCCAATTCACCATGGAAAAAGAAAACGAAGGAAAACTGCCATTTCTAGATGTTCTGGTCATTCGCAAACCCAATCAACAATTGGGCCACACAGTTTACAGAAAACCTACACACACAGATAGATACCTTCATAAAAACTCCAACCATCACCCAAGTCAAAAAAGGAGCACAATCAAAGCCCTGACAGACCGTGCACAAAGAATCTGCGAACCTCACCTCCTCCAAGGTGAACTCAACCACCTAAACTGGGCTCTACAGGCCAATGGATACTCCACCATAGACATCAGAAGAGCTGCAAGGCCAAGAACAAGCCATGAGAGTCAAGACAAAGATCCACCCAGAGGAAAGGTGTTCTTACCATACATCAAGGGAACTACTGACCGCATAGGCAAATTGATGAAAAAGCACAACCTACAAACTATCTACAGACCCACAAAGAAAATCCAACAAATGCTACGGTCAGCGAGTCTACCGGATACCATGCAGCTGTGGACAAGTATACATAGGGACCACCAAACGCAGCGCCCAAACAAGAGTCAAAGAACATGAAAGGGACTGCAGACTAATTCAACCAGAGAAATCAGCCATAGCAGAGCACTTGATGAACCAGCCTGGACACAGAATACTATTTGAGAACACAAAAATGCTGGACCATTCTAACAACTATCATGTCAGACTACACAGAGAAGCCATTGAAATCCACAAGCATGTGGACAACTTCAACAGAAAGGAAGAAACCATGAAAATGAACAAAATCTGGCTACCAGTATTACAAAACTCCAAAATCAAAACAGTAGATGGGAACCAACACAATAAGGACTTGACTGAACAAAGGATGCCCCCAGGCAAGGGACAAAACATTTCCAATGTCAATTAGGGTGATTAACTGAAACATTAATGCTGGCTCCCAGTGACAAAGAACTCTTGCCACACCTTGGACTATACACAGATATATTCTTTCCTTACTTAATTTATCCATACCTCACAACCTCTGAGGATGCCTGCCATAGATGTGGGCGAAACGTCAGGAGAGAATACTTCTGGAACATGGCCACACAGCCCGAAAGACATACAACAACCCTGTGATCCCGGCCATGAAAGCCTTCGACAACACAATTTATTTACCCTGTTCCCCAAGAACTCAGAGCAGCTCAATCCCCACACCTAATTATTTTCACAACTCTGCCAGAAAGGTTAACCCAACAGTTTACCGCAGGCCCAACATCCCTGTAGTGGGGATACAAACCTGGGTTAGATCCAGGCATTTTTGGAGTACCTAGAAATAACAAGCTGCAGTCAAATAATCTTACAGTTTGTATGTTTCTAAAGTCCATGCATGAATGTATCTAACTTGGGAACATGTGCCCAATTTGTTGCATGAATTGTGAAGCTGCTATTTCCCAGGAGACTGCACACAAATGGAGACATGCATTGTCACAGAGCTTTACTTTTCACACTTGCATAAACTATAGTAAATCTCTTGCATTTGTACATTTCCTCAGTTTTTTTCTGGTGAGGGCATAATCTTCTTGAAACACTTTTTATATACTGATACCATGATACTAAACTTCTGTCCGTAAGGGTCTTTAGCAATCAGCCAGTATATGTGCTCTGAGCTGCTTCTGACCTTTCATGAGGGTCAGGAGTTCAGCCTGCAACAAGTTTTGGATTACCTCTCCATTATCTTTTTTTTTTTTTGCATTGTTAAAGCCAAGTTCTGTGTCAGCCTTACCACACTTCTGGAAATCATCATAATTAATATAGGCGGTTAGATTTTATGTAGAGTAGGGAGAAAAAAGTAAAATAGTGGTAATGAGAGGTTATTAATGATTTGGTCAACAGAATGTGTTATACTTTTTGTATCATTGGTCTAAACAGTTGCATGGTATTGACTTCATAGGTCTACACAGAACTAACAACTGAAGTTATGCAAATTATCTTACATACATCCAGAGAACAAGATTATTAGAAGAACACTGGGGAAACAAAAAGAGCTTCTCTTTGAGAATCTGGTAAAAGCTATTGAGCTCTTCACTAGAAAAAAATGCATTTAAACACAGTTTTCTAGGTAACAAGAAGGAAATTGCAGGGAGTGGGTATATGTCAATTTTTGTGCTCAAATCGGTGACCAGATAAAACTCTTCCCTTGGCCCTGTGTGGATTAAAAATGCTTGATGTTGGTGCAATTTATGTATGGATTTTGTATCTCCTTTCTCTATTTGAAGTTGCAATATTCTTCTTGAGCTGACACACTTTGTTGATTATTAAAATGGAATATTTTATTGAAGAGGTGGAAGGGATCATGAGATAGCTGAGCAGGATCTAATCCTAAAATGTGATTGTGTCTGTCTTACTTTGAACACAGATTATAAGCTTTAATACACACTGCATGGACATATCCTTAGGAGTTACACTCCATTTCTGCAGGTTGTGCTTAATACCTCTCATATATGGTAGATAACACTTTGAATGAAAATGAGATATTTGCTCTCAATCTGCTTGTAACTTTGAGTGGTAGCTCATGAACTGAAAAGGTACCAAAACAGATGAATGAGACATCTATCCACTTCCCTTTCCACAAGCTAAGCTAAGCACAGTGATGAAGTGTGCATTTTATTTATTTGATACAGAATGTTCATATAGATAATGTAAATCAAACTGTGATTCCTCTGAAGTTTATACTTCAAGCAATGGCTGCACCTTATTCTTTTGCTGAATTTTATAAAGAAATTAAAAACAGAAATAAAAGCAATTTTACAAAGAACAGCAGTAATCAAACTGAAAAGTCTGCACTGTAAGACAACTACTCTTTTAGCAGGTGGTACAATTTCTATCGAGTTTCAAAACAATGGTTTGGAACACATCCATACTGTGTTACGGTGGTTCTAGTCGTACCTCTCACGCAGGTTTCAGATGGTGGCGCTTGGGGATAGCTGCTCCTCAAAAAAGGAGCTGCTATGTGGTATCCCACATAGCCATTCTATCCCCAATGCTCTTTAATAATTACATGAAGCCGCTGGGAGAGATAATCTGGAGGCATAGTATGTCTCCTCTGAATGAATGCCTGATGGAAGTAATGGGCTGGAAGAGGAAAAACAAATTGAAACTGAATCCAGATAGAACAGAGGTGCTTGCCATCAAGGGCCCTAATCTGGGGATGGAGGTGTGTCAACCAGTTTTGCATGAGGTTACACTCTCCCTGAAAGACTGTGTTTGCAGTCTTGCAAAGTGCCCCTGGATCCATCTCTCCAAATGTCAGCCCATGTGGATGGGATGGTCAGGAGTTCATTCCAACACTTTATGAGTTTAAGTCTTAAGCTCTTTCAAAGACAGATATTAAAGGTTGGAGGGGAAGGTAGGCAAATACACAGAGAAGAGACTGTCACACACTTGCACACATCTATCTATATATATAAAAGGATAATGAAATTTTGGCCTAGGACAAAACAACAAAACTACACATCCCAGAAACACTAAACTTGGCAGCACAACCCCTCATCCATGCCTCTACATTCATACAAAAAAAGAAAAGAAAAATAACGTCCTAATTAGAGGGAGAGGAATAATTGTTTTTATCCAATTGTTGCCCGTTAGAAGGCTAAGCTCCGCCCACTTGGTCTCCTAGCAACCCACTCAGCCCAGGGCACAGGCAGAGTTAGGCCTCACTTAGGCCTCTTCCACACGGCCTATAAAATACAGATTATCTGATTTTAACTGGATTATATGGCAGTGTAGACTCAAGGCCCTTCCACACAGCTATATAACCCATTTATAATCTTATATTATCTGCTTTGAACTGGATTATCTTCACTCCACACTGGCATATAATCCACTTCAGTAAGCATTTTATCCAGCTGTGTAGAAGGGGCCTCATATAATCCAGTTTTAAGCAGATAATATAAGATTATAAATATACAGTAGAGTCTCACTTATCCAACATAAACAGGCCGGCAGAACATTGGATAAGTGAATATGTTGGATAATAAGAAGGGATTCAGGAAAAGCCGATAAAACATCAAATTAGGTAATCATTATACAAATTAA
Organism: Anolis carolinensis; assembly: GCF_035594765.1. NCBI lineage: Eukaryota > Metazoa > Chordata > Lepidosauria > Squamata > Anolidae > Anolis > Anolis carolinensis. The sequence continues at coordinate 138,026,808 of NC_085844.1, forward strand.
GCACCAAAACATCATGTTATACAACAAATTTGACAGAAAAAGTAGTTCCATGTACAGCAATGCTATGTAGTAATTACAGTAGAGTCTCACTTATCAAACGTTCTGGATTATCCAACGCATTTTTGTAGACAATATTTTCAATACATCATGATATTTTGGTACTAAATTCGTAAATACAGTCATTACTACATACTATTACCATGCATTGAACTACTTTTTCTGTCAAATTTATTGTATAACATGATATTTTTGTGCTTAATTTGTAAAATCGTAATGCAATTTGATGTTTAATAAGTTTTTCCTTAATCCCTTCTTATTATCCAACAAATTCGCTTATCCAACGTTCTGCCGGCCCGTTTATGTGGGATAAGTGAGACTCTACTGTACTATATTTACAAATTTACCACCAAAATATCACAATGAATTTAAAACACTGACTACAAAAACATTGACTACTAAAAGGCAGCCTGCGTTAGATAATCCGCTACTGGTACTTCTCGACCTTACCGCAGCGTTTGACACCGTTGACTACGATCTAATGATTCACTGTCTCGCCATGTCCGGAGTTCGCGGTCAGGCCCTCAATTGGTTCAACTCATTTCTGTGAAACCAGAGCCAATGCGTGGAGTATATGGATCAAGTCTCCGACAGATCTTCCCTCCTATGTGGGGTACCCCAAGGTGCAATTCTCTCCCCTCTTCTCTTCAACATCTACGTTAGACCCCTTGCTAGCTTGGTTCGGAGTTTTGGCCTAGACTGCTATCAATATGCAGACGACACCCAACTCCTTCTGCGCTTGGAGCCTGGAGCAACGTCAATACCAGAAAATTTCACCTTATGTCTGGAGGCTCTGTCGAACTGGCTACGTGCTAGTAGACTGAAGGTGAACCCGGCAAAGACTGAGATTCTCTGGCATGGCCGTTCAACTGGTCTGACCCACTTGCTACCCACCTTCGATGGTGCTGCCCTATCTCCTTCGCCCACCGTTAAGAGCCTGGGTGTCGTTTTAGATTCGCAGCTGACAATGGAAGCTCAGGTCGCTGCTGCCAGCAAACAGGCCTTTTTCCATCTACGACAAGCGAGGCAACTGGTACCTTATCTATCTGATGAGGCTCTGGCAACAGTCATCCATGCTACGGTCACGTCTAGGCTGGACTATTGCAACGCCTTGTATGTTGGGCTTCCGATGTCCACGACCCGAAAGTTCTGTATTGTTCAGAATGCGGCAGCCAGGCTACTCACAAGAACACCCATGAAATGCCACATAACACCAGTGCTGCAGCATCTGCATTGGCTTCCAACTGATTACCGTGGTCTATATAAGATGCTAGTCCTGACCTTTAAAACTCTTTACGGCCAGGGCCCATCGTATCTTAGGGACCGTCTCTCCTTCTCCCATCATCGGAGGTCGCAACGACCATCCCAACGAGACTTACTCTATGTACCGGGTCCTAGAGAAGTGCACTTGGAAAGGACCAGGCGCAGAGCTTTTTCTGTTTCTGCCCCTGCCTTATGGAATGCCTTGCCGCCCTATATGAGAGCCATGCGTGAGTTGGGGCCTTTTACCCTAGCACTCAAGACATGGCTCTTTACTAGAGCTTTTAATCCATTTTAATATTTTTTAATCAATATTTGTATGTATGTATTCTTATCCTTTACAATTTTATCTTGTAAATCGCCTAGAGCATCGTGGATGGAGGGCGATTAATAAGTAATTAAATGATGATTATGAACATTGGATAAGCGAATATTGGATAACTGAGATTCTACTTTAATATGAAATAATTACTGTGGTAGAATAATACAGAACAATATAATCTCTAAAACCAGGACATTAAATAAAGAGCAACACTCTAAAAGCAGGGAAATTGAGAATTCCACAAAGGAAACAATCAGGGCCAGCTAACACCTCCCAAGAAAGGATTCTTCCAGAAAGAAGGCTGAGAAGTGAGAGAAGCAGTGTGTATTACCAAAGTCATTATTATTACTATCATTACTATTATTATTATTATTATTATTATTGTGTTGCTATGAACCGTGAAAATGAATACAATCTGGCTCCAAGTATTCAAAAACACTAAAATCAGAATATATAAAAAATTACTGTGGTATAATAAAACAGAACAATACAATCTCTAAAATCAGAACACTAAATAAAGAACAACACTCTGAAAACAGGGGAATTCCACACAGGAAACAATCAGGGCCAGCTAACACCTCCCAACAAAGTATTCCCATCACCAAACTCTGCAAATCTTCTGTTTTCTCAGGGCCACACACAGTAGAAGCACATAAAATATCGCAAACAACACCACTCTGAAATCAAGGGAATTCCAGACAGGAAACAATCAGGGCCAGCTAACATCTCCCAACAAAAAATTCACTCACGGAGGAAACAGCCAGGCATTAAAGCTGCAAGGCCATTACATGCTAATCATTTTGCCTTAATGGACTTAATGTCAGGGGAAAACCTTTACCCTTTACCTTAACTACCACCAATTCCTGTCAAGGACAGAACGCCACAAGATTTAAAGTAACAGAGTTTATTAGCTTACAGAACTCAAAAATGCCCGTAAAACACAAGGGCCAGGCAGTTTTTGCCTTTAGGAGCAAAAAGGGGCAAAAGTAAATGTTCAAAAGATAAACCGGATTAAACCGGAGTTTAATCCGGGTAAAAACAAACTGCTTGCGTCAGCCTGGGTATAAACGAAACGAAAGCCAAGGAACAAAAGATACAAAGAATGCAACTAATTGGCAGCAGATTCCTCTCTGCTGCCAACACTGTGCTTAGAGTAACTTGCGTCGCTCCCACACACACACACAGCAGACAGGATCTTCAACACGAGTAAAACAGCCAAGGATTGTAGCAGTTGAGTAGACCAGTTCCGTTCCGTAGATCAAAGCCAGAAGCAGACGTTTGTAGTTTTTCCAAGTCCAAGAAGGGGGGAAGACAAGCCGTGGTCAGTTCAGTCCGAGTTCTCAAAGCAGGAGATGGCGTCCGTCAAGAAGACGACGGAGGGTCAAGCTAATAAGAGTAAGCACAGGTTTGCACAAACAAATGCCCACACAATCCCTCCCGCCGTCTGACCCTGGATTCCAATCAACTTACGTCACAGCACAGGAAAGCACACAAGTCTTCAGGGAAGCGTCCCACACACACACGGATCCCAAGCGTTTGCCCAGATTACCTTGCCCAACGCAATTTGCAATTGCTCCCAAGCCCCATTTTATGCCAGTTACAAATCTTCATCACTGTCAGCTGTCCTCCTTAACCCGGGCGTTTCCTCATCACTTTCCTCGTCAGAGCTGGAACACCTCTGACTACGCCCAACAGCATCTCCAGCTGTGGATCCCGTCCCATCCCTCCAGCTAAACCATGGGTCTAATCCTGAAGGTCCCCATTCATCTTCTGTCCCATCATGGCCAGTGGCACCCACTTCCTCCCTTACCCGAGTCCAATCCATCTCATCCTCCTCTGAGCTAACCAGCCCCTCCTCCATTCTCTCCGTAAACCCTTCGAAAGACTCCTCGTCAGAAGGTGCTGCAAATATGTCTCGCAGTCTTTTTCTCTCTCGCTCCTCGAGAGTATCTGACTCTCGAGGAGTCTTACGCCCACGTCTGTCAGTAACAGAGCCATGAGGCTCAATCATAACACTATCCCCTCTCACAAAGGCCTCCTCCCCCGATGGCGGAGAAGTGGCAGTGATACCCTCCGCTATAGCACCACGACGACTAGAGGTATCAAGTTTCAACAGCGAACGATGAAAGACTGGATGGACCTTTAAACTAGACGGTAAACGCAAACGAAACGCAACAGAAGAAATCTTTTTAACGATAGGAAAGGGACCCAAATACCGAGGCGCAAACTTTCCCCCAGCCTGTTTAATATGTTTGGAAGATAACCACACCGAATCCCCTTCTTCCAACTCCTCCCCTGCCTGCCTGTGGCGGTCAGCCTGAGTCTTTTGCGTTGCCTTAGCTTCCAACAGTAAGCGACGGGCAACATCATGCAATGCAGCCATTTCCGAAGAGCGGTACACAGGGTCCGAAGAGACCACATTGGTCGACGGCGCCACACCTCCCCGTGGGTGAAAACCATAAGTTAGCTCAAATGGCGTATGCTGACTAGACGTGTGCACCGCATTGTTGTAAGCAAATTCCGCCACCGGTAACCACTTTACCCAAGCCGTGGGTTGATCTAAACAAAAACAACGCAGATACTGCTCTAAGAGCCCATTAACCCGTTCCGACTGTCCATCCGTTTGCGGATGGAAAGCTGAAGACACGTTTAACTTAGTCCCCAAACACTCATGGAAGTGTTTCCAAAAGCGTGACACAAATTGCGGAGCCCTATCTGAAATAATCACCTCGGGTGCTCCGTGCAAACGATAGATGTGCTTTGTAAATAGTAAGGCCAACGTAGGGGCCGCCGGAATGGTTGAACAAGGAATAAAATGAGCCAGTTTACTAAATAAATCCACCACCACCCAAATACAAGTATAACCCCCAGACTTAGGCAAATCTGAAATAAAATCCATGGAAATGATTTGCCATGGCCTCTCCGGAACAGGTAAAGACGATAACAACCCTCTAGGGCGCCCAACAGGCGTCTTACTCTGCTGACAAACGGCGCAGCTGTCACAAAAGCGCAGAATGTCTTGCCGCATCTTTGGCCACCAGTAGCTCCTGGTGATAAGCTGTACGGTCTTGAACCTGCCAAAGTGCCCAGCCATGGGTTCGTCATGGTGGGCTCTAATCACCTCCAACCTGAGGGTCCCTACTGGTACGTAAACCTGCCCCCTACGCACCAATACCCCGTCTTGATCCTGGAGATGCGGCAGTATGGTACGGTTACCTGCAGAGAGCAGCATCAGTTGCTCCTGAGTCCACACATCATCCTTCTGAGCCTCAAGGATCTGGTCATGTAACCCAAGCTCATTATCTACAACACACAGAGAGGCAGTAGGCAAGATGGTCTGACATACTACCTGCTCATTGGTCTTAAATTCCGGCTTGCGGGATAAAGCATCGGCCCGCAAGTTTGCCTTCCCCTCCACGAACTGCACCTTGAAGTTAAACCTGGAGAAAAACAAAGCCCAGCGGATTTGACGCTGGTTTAACTTCTTTGCTGTTTGCAAGTGCTCTAAGTTCTTGTGATCAGATCTGACCACGATCTGGTGCCGTGCCCCTTCAAGCCAGTGCCGCCACACCTCAAACGCCACCTTAATCGCCAACAACTCCTTCTCCCATATGGTATAGTTCTGCTCGAAGGGTGTTAGTTGCCGCGAGTAAAATCCACAGGGACGCAAGGTCCCTGAGGAATCCTTCTGAGACAATACAGCCCCCAACGCGTAGCTAGAAGCGTCCGCTTCTACCACGAACGGTCTGTCAACATCAGGATGGGTTAGTATGTTGTCCGATTGAAAACTAGACTTTAGTTGTAGAAACGCCTCGTGAGCTTCCCGCCCCCACACAAATGGCTGTTTCTTGCGCAGAAGCTGCGTCAAAGGTACCGTGAGCTTTGCAAAATTCGGAATAAACTCCCGGTAGTAATTAGCGAAACCCAAGAACCTTTGTACATCCTTCTTAGTCTTCAGCTCCTGCCATGAGTTGACGGCGTCAACCTTATGTGGGTCCATTTTAAGTTCCCTACCTGACACTACATGACCTAGGAACTCCACTTCAGGCACATGAAAGACGCACTTGGAAGCCTTGGCGAAAAGCCCATTAGCCCGCAGTCGGTGCAGAACCTGCTTGACATGTTGACGATGTTCTTTCTCGTCCTTAGAAAAAATCAAGATATCATCCAAATAAATCACTAAAAATTGATCAATTAGGTCCCTGAACACATCGTTCATGAACCTCTGGAATACCGCAGGAGCATTACAAAGCCCAAAAGGCATGACTCGGAACTCGTGGCATCCGAAACACGTGTTAAATGCCGTCTTCCATTCATCCCCTTCCCGTATACGGATTAAGTTATAGGCCCCCCGCAGGTCAAGCTTGGTAAAGACCTTAGCCCCTTGCACCCTTGATAACAGTTCCGAGATTAAAGGGAGCGGGTACCTATCCCGAATGGTGTATTTGTTTAGGATCCGATAGTCACAGACCAGCCTAAGTTCCCCAGTCTTTTTGGCTACAAAGAATACTGGTGCCGCAGTTGGAGAACTAGATGGGCGAATAAACCCCTTGGCTAAATTTTCATCTAGAAACTCCCGCAAAGCTTGCCTTTCCGGTACAGTCAAGGCATACAGCCTCCCTGCTGGCAGTTTCGCACCTTCTGCCAACTTGATGGCGCAATCATATGGCCTGTGCGGTGGTAATTTGTCCGCTTCTCTTTTACAAAATACATCCGAGAACTCCCCATACTCAGCAGGCACTCCCTCCATATCAGAATGAGTAACATTTAGAGTGCAACAATCCTGCCTCTTTAAGATCACTTTACGTGTTGCCCAATCTACTTGTGGGTTTACTACAGCTAGCCAATCCATCCCCAGGATCACATCATATCTAGGCAAGCTCGTAATATCCCACACAAACGTTCCCGTTACTCCCTGCACCTCCCACGTTACTGCTGAGGTTTCATGGTTAACCACCCCAGTCTCCAGCAGTCTCCCATCTGCTCCTTCCACCCACACGTCGCATGCCTTGCGCACTCTAGGAATGCCATGCTTCTTAGCAAACTCAATATCTACATAGGAGACCGTAGCCCCTGAGTCCAGCAGTGCCAAAGTAGAAACAAGTTCCCTTCCCCCAACAGATAATGTAATGGGTACGAAAACATGCTTCCTCCCCTCAGTTGACTGCTTGAGGAGCCCTAGTGCGTTGGACTCACGTCGCACTAGGGCTGGCCTTTTCCCGAAAGCTGGGAAGGTTTCACATTACAATTTTTGGCAAAATGCCCAGCATTCCCACAGTACAAACACAAGCCCAGCTGCCTCCTACGGCTCTTTTCCTCTGTAGACAGCTTTTTAAAGACCCCAAGCTCCATGGGCTCTTCCCCCATCACCACAGGTGCCTTGGTTACATGCATGGGTGGCGCACACATTGCTTTTGAGTGTTTACGAGCCTCGAACCTTGCGTCTAAACGCAGCACCTTAGCTACTAAGGCGTCCCAGCTTTCAGCCGGCTCCAAGCGTGCTAATTCATCCTGGAGCATATCACTTAACCCGGCAGTAAATAAAAGCATGAATGCATTTTCCCCCCAATCCAGCTGGTGGCGATACAGGTTAAACTTATTTAAGTAATCCAAAACAGTCCCCTTTCCCTGTTTCAACCGATACAGAGCCCACCCAGCGTTCTCCGTGCGGAGAGGATCCCCAAAAGTATCAGTTAGCAACTTTTTGAAATTATTCAAATTGTCCTTGACTGGGTCATTTCCCAAAATTAAATTAGTGGCCCATTGTCCTGCGGGACCGGTCAACAAACTCAAAATAAAGGCCACCTTGCTAGTGTCTGTAGGAAAAGCATGAGCACTGAGCTGAGAAAAATAAAGCTCCACTTGTGCCAAAAAGGTTGGCAACTTGCACCTGGTTCCGTCAAAGCGTTCAGGAGTCAAAACATGTCCTTTCACAGCCTGAGCTGTTTGGCTAACGGTAAAAGCCGTTTGCAATTGGTCTACTTTGGCCCGTAACTCATCCATCGTCTTCCTGACGGGTTTATTGCTGCAATAAACTTTTTATGGGCGTTGGGCAATCTGTCAAGGACAGAACGCCACAAGATTTAAAGTAACAGAGTTTATTAGCTTACAGAACTCAAAAATGCCCGTAAAACACAAGGGCCAGGCAGTTTTTGCCTTTAGGAGCAAAAAGGGGCAAAAGTAAATGTTCAAAAGATAAACCGGATTAAACCGGAGTTTAATCCGGGTAAAAACAAACTGCTTGCGTCAGCCTGGGTATAAACGAAACGAAAGCCAAGGAACAAAAGATACAAAGAATGCAACTAATTGGCAGCAGATTCCTCTCTGCTGCCAACACTGTGCTTAGAGTAACTTGCGTCGCTCCCACACACACACACAGCAGACAGGATCTTCAACACGAGTAAAACAGCCAAGGATTGTAGCAGTTGAGTAGACCAGTTCCGTTCCGTAGATCAAAGCCAGAAGCAGACGTTTGTAGTTTTTCCAAGTCCAAGAAGGGGGGAAGACAAGCCGTGGTCAGTTCAGTCCGAGTTCTCAAAGCAGGAGATGGCGTCCGTCAAGAAGACGACGGAGGGTCAAGCTAATAAGAGTAAGCACAGGTTTGCACAAACAAATGCCCACACAATCCCTCCCGCCGTCTGACCCTGGATTCCAATCAACTTACGTCACAGCACAGGAAAGCACACAAGTCTTCAGGGAAGCGTCCCACACACACACGGATCCCAAGCGTTTGCCCAGATTACCTTGCCCAACGCAATTTGCAATTGCTCCCAAGCCCCATTTTATGCCAGTTACAAATCTTCATCACTGTCAGCTGTCCTCCTTAACCCGGGCGTTTCCTCATCACTTTCCTCGTCAGAGCTGGAACACCTCTGACTACGCCCAACAGCATCTCCAGCTGTGGATCCCGTCCCATCCCTCCAGCTAAACCATGGGTCTAATCCTGAAGGTCCCCATTCATCTTCTGTCCCATCATGGCCAGTGGCACCCACTTCCTCCCTTACCCGAGTCCAATCCATCTCATCCTCCTCTGAGCTAACCAGCCCCTCCTCCATTCTCTCCGTAAACCCTTCGAAAGACTCCTCGTCAGAAGGTGCTGCAAATATGTCTCGCAGTCTTTTTCTCTCTCGCTCCTCGAGAGTATCTGACTCTCGAGGAGTCTTACGCCCACGTCTGTCAGTAACAGAGCCATGAGGCTCAATCATAACAATTCCTCAATACTTTATTTCCCATACCACCATACTTCACCACAGCAATGCGTGGCCGGGCACAGCTGGTCTTATGTATTAATTATGTTTGCTATGTTTTACAGCTCAGGGGTGGCAGAGGGGACCTCAGCTCCCCAAGACTGGGCTAGAAGATCCCCCCATTGACATTGATTGAGCAAAATTGGACTGCCAAGACTCCTACATAGTTCGGCCTCCTCAGGAATTACACCAGCTGTGCCCCCCCCCACCTAGATTTGGAGGACTCTAAGATGGTAGTGAATGCACTGGTAACCTTAAGGTTGGACTTCTGCAATGCACTCTACATTAAGCTACTTTTGTACCAACTTCGGAAACTCCAGCTAGTTCAAAATACGGCAGCCAGATTGGTTACAGGAACATCTAGGAGTAAGAATATTACACCTATCCTAAAGTCACTCCACTGGCTGCCAATTAGTTTCTGGGCAAAGTATAAGGTGTGGGTATTGACCTTTAAAACCTTACATGGTTTGGGTCCAGGTTACCTACAGGATTGTTTTCCCCCATATAATCTGCCCTGAATACTGAGGTCCTCTGGGAGGAGTCTGCTCCAGCCTGCCAGAACCTGCCTGGCAGCCATCACTCAATAGACCTTTTCATCGGCCTCCCCAAGACTGTGGAACAACCTGCCGGAAGAGCCCTGACAGCGAGATCAGCTGTCGGAATTTGAAAATCAACTAAAAACCTCTCTCTTCTGCCAGGCCGACTCATCCAGTTGAAAGCGTACATTTTAAACTCATGTCTTATGTTTTGATCTCTGTCCTATGTGATTAATGTATAATTTACAGAAATGATTTATTATATCACTTCTACCCCGCCCTTCTCACCCATCAGGGGTGTGTATCTTTCATGGAACTGCATTTTAATATGTGTGTTGGTAGAATTTTTATAGTATTTGTGTGTTTTTGATTGTGCTGTGCCCCGCCTCGAGCTGTGGAGAGAGGCGGGTAAGATATACAATTATTATTATTATTATTATTATTATTATTATTATTATTTATAATTAATACAGTTTGATACCACTTTAACTACCATGGCTCAATGCTATGGAATCCTGGGTTTTGTAGTTTGGTGAGGAACCAGTGTTTTTTTTGGCAGCGGAGACTAAAGACCTTGCAAAACTCCGACTCCCATAACTCCATAGCATTGAGCCACAGCACATCACATTATGTAATAAAATTTGGGGGAAAAATCTGTTCCTGGTTTGAAAGTGTTATTTCTTGTTTTATTGTGCGGTACTTACTTTAAAAGTAATTGTTATAGTCCAGAAACTTTGTTTTTGTGGCTTCTTCAAACTATGTTGAATTGGTTGAGCCTCAATAAGATATTCATTGAAAAACTAAAGCCAAATGAGCTGCAGGATGTCCCACAAAAACAGAAAAATTGCAGTCCAATCAACCTTTTACATGTTTTTATGCTAGAACCATTTAGAAAATAACATTTATAACTCAGGAACAAAAACCATGTTACATATTCGTGTAGTCATCTGGAAATAAAGCTTACCACAAAAGTAGGGGGAAAAAGCTATGAACAAGTCTGAGTCAGATCAATCCATTCAACATCCATTCAAAGAAAGCTGTAAACGTTGAACAATTTGGGAAAAAATATTGAAGACTTGCATCCTGAAAAACACTCAGGGCCCTTCCACACAGCCATATAAACCAGAATATCAAAGCAGAAAATCCATCTGCTTTGAACTGGATTATCTTGAAGGCCCCTCCACACAGCTGTATAAAACCAGTTATATGCTTTGAACTGGGTTATATGGCAGTGTGGACAAAGGCTACTTCTACACAGTTGAATAAAATCCCATTTTCTCCTTTGAACTGGAATATATGGCAGTGTGGACTCAGATAGTCCAGTTCAAAGATGATATTGTGGGGTTTTTTGCCTTGATATTCTGGTTTATATGGTGGCGTGGAAGGGCCCTCAAACAATCCAGTTCAAAGCAGATATTGGGGATTACCTGCCTTGATATTCTAGGTTATATGGCTGTGTGGAAGGCCCTCAGATAACTCAGACCCCTTCCACACAGTTGAATAGAATCCCACATTATCTGCTTTGAACTGGAATATATGGCAGTGTGGACTCAGCCCAGTTCAAATAAGATATTGTGGGATTTTCTGCCTTGATATTCTGGAGGCGCTTCCACACAGCCCTATATCCCACAATATCTGCTTTGAATTGGGGTATCAGAGTCGACACTCAGATAATGTGGGATTTTCTGCCTTGATATTCTGGGATATATGGCTCTGTGGAAGGGCTCTGGGTTATAAGGATGTGTGGATGGGCCCTCAGATAACCCAGTTCAAAGCAGATATTGTGGGGTTTTCTGCCTTGATATTCTGGGTTATATAGCTGTGTGGAAAGGCTTTGAGTCCACAGTGCCATATAATCCAGTTCAATGTGGATTTCATACAGTTGTGTGGAAGGGGGCTCACTTGAGTTGGTAGGACCTTAGTCACTCCCAATGGGGATGATTCACAACTTTCCTGAATTTTCACAAGTGAGTGTATGGCGGAAAACGACAAACAGATTGGCTGATTCAACCCTCTCTGTGCCAAATAACCCAACTCTGTGTGTGAAACAAAAGCCCAAGGATTTCCTCCTCAACACTTGGAACTCGCCGTTTTCACACTGTGAGGCTTCTCGTTGAAGAAGCCGGCCGGGGCGGCTCCCATCTGCCCAAACTGCTACCAAACAAGCCTTGCGCGCCCGCGGGGCAAGGCCTGGAGGGTGTATGGAGTGCCTCCCACGCCTCAGGCGGGGCCCAGGAGGGATGCAAAGCCTCCTTCACCAGGCGCCAAGATCAGGGCCTGCCTAAAAGGAAGCAAGAGAGAGAGAGAGAGAGAGAGAGAGGCGAAGAGAGGCCGCTCACTCGGCAGCCCGCCTTTTGTCTCCACGCTCAAGTCATCCCCATCCCCGCCTGGAGCAAAAGAGGCGCGCTCGAGCCCGGCTTACCTGGCGCGAGACGGAGGCAAGACCCTCGCTGGACAGCTGGGCGCGCGCTCGCTCTCTCTCTCGCTCGCTCTTTCTTTCTCTTCACGCTCCTCTCTCACACCCTCCTTTCTCCGCGCCGGGGAACGGGACCCGAACGCCCACCTCTCTCTCTCCCCTCCCCTCTCGAGTGGCGTCCGCGCCAGCCAATGGGCGACCCAAAAAGGCTAGGGGAGGGCGGGGTCGGGAGAACAAAGGAGGGAGGGGGCAACCCGGGAGAAATGGCTGCGAGCAAAAGGGAGGGGAGCGGGGTGGGCTCAGTCCCCTCGCGGATAGCGAGCACGCCCACGCGGTTCTTCCCTCTGAGGGAAAGGGAGGAAGGCGTGGGAAGGGAGGAGGGTCTCCCGGCCTCCCTCCCTGCCTCCCTCCCAGGACTGACTTCCAGAGGGAAGGCCATCCCATCTGCCAAGGCGATCCCGAAGTTCAGTGAGAAGGAAGGCGGGCGGTCCTGGGCCTTGCTGGCGGTTCCTCCGGTCGGGGCTTTGGGGGCTGCTTTGAATGGCCTTAGGCACCCCCACATGCACACATACACATAACTTCCAGTATCACGCCTTGTCACAGTATAATAAAATTATAAATAATAATAAAACTGTATTTATATACCTCCCTATCCCTTTAGCCCCGGTGGCGAAGTGTGTTAAAGCACTGAGCTACTGAACTTGCAGACCGAAAGGTCCCAGGTTCAAATCCCGGGAGCGAAGTGAGCGCCCGCTGTTAGCTCCAGCCTCTGCCAACCTAGCAGTTCGAAAACATGCCAATGTGAGTAGATCAATAGGTACCGCTCCAGCGGGAAGGTAATGACGCTACATGCAGTCATGCCAGCCACATGACCTTGGAGGTGTCTACGGACAACGCCGGCTCTTCGGCTTAGAAATGGAGATGAGCACCAACCCACAGAGTCAGACATGACTGGACTTAACGTCAGGGGAAGCCTTTACCTTTTACTATCCCCTGAAGGGACTCAATACAATACAATACACATAGTAAATAAAACCATAGAACAATATAAAATAATTCAAATGAAAAACAAAACTGCATAACATACAATCCAAAAAATAAAAGTAAAAACTGGTAACAAAACTCCCCTGATTGGTCAGTTATGGAGACCCAGAGTTTAAAGTTGGAATGGCCGACTATAAAGTGCTATTCAGCAGGAGGACTTGGGGCCAGAAGACAGATAAAGTGCTGGTCCCTTCCACACAGCCACATAACCCAGAATACCAAGGCAGATAATCCACAACATCTGTGTTCAACTGGGTTATCAGACTCCACTGCAATATATTCCAGTTCAACGCAAATAAGGTGTGTGGAAGGGGCCTCCATATTATCTGCTTTGAACAAGATAGGCTCCTTGTGATCGATTCCATTGCTGCTACTTCTCATAGCAGTAGAGGAAGTCTTCACTTGACATTTTGTTCGAAGTCCTCGCAGCTACTTGGATGTTTTCAACTGTCCCAAAATGATGTCCTTTGAGGTGGGTTTTGAGCTTCAGGAAAGAAACCACAAAGAGCCAAGTCAGGGCAGTACTTAGGTGGGCAGGGAAGTATTCAGAACAGCCTTCACATGAAGAGTCATAGTGCACTCTGTTTTTGAAGTTGAAGGTTCCTGCTCCACACTCCTCTTAATTTTCACCCCTGATAAGACACACAAAAAATTACAAAGCAAGGACTCAACTGAGGAAAGCCAAACTGTATGCCTGGGTTTCGCCTGCATCTGCCTCAACCCCCACTTTCATTTCATGGCCTTTCTGTGCATCACACACACACACAAATCTTTCTCATTACGGTTGGGACCAACCATGTATTTTCTCAGATGCATTCGCAGTTAAAAGCTTACTGATCCCCAGGAGCTTCTGGTTAGCCATTGCTGTGGTGGCATCACTAGAATTGGTGTCACCTGGTGACGTAAACTCTGTCATGGTTTGCAAAGGCAGTGTGCTGTGTGTGTTAACTGGAAAATGAAGTGCATAAAGCCGATTGGCTGAGCCTGCAAAGACCTGGGGATTTATTCGATACTGTTTCTGTTCTGCTGCTGTAGAACCAGTTAGGACAGGTTTTTCAGTTGACCGAGTACTGCAGGGAAGAGAGCAGTGTACTCAAAAAGGCCTTGCTGTTCTGAGGCCTGCTTGCTGCTGAAAAAGGAGGGAGAAGAACCAGGACTGTATTCTTCTCTGAAGCTGATTTGTGGACTGAGAAAGGACTGTTTATGACTTTAGACTTCTGTAAGTGATCAGAGGGACCATTGTAAATACAACTGTTTTCTCTCTCTTGGAATTAGTAAAATTCCTGTATTTTTGTTCTGCAAACCTGAGTGGCATATTATTCTGCGTGTGACTCTGGATTGCAGGCACTCGTAAGAGCTTCCATTTATCATCATCAATCTGTAATAAACCCATGGTGTCATCCCCAGTTGCCTTATGCAAGTCAGACAGTTTATCTGTCTTGTTAAACTATGTCTGAAATGGATGGCATGAATTCGTTTCGCTGCCATTTCTGGAGATATGTGTGTGAATTTCATGAGGTTTTCTTAGGAAAGGAATATTCAGCATTTGCCAGTTCCTTCTTCTTAAATGTAGGCTATAGCACTTGTTATTGTTTGGCTGATACTTACCAGTTTACCCTGCTTAGTGTCCAAGTCCAGACTGGATCTAATGCCTTTAGGATATGTTAGAGGTGAAAATATTTTAAATGTTCTGAAAATTGATGTATTTCCCAATTCCCAATTCAAAAGTATGATTACAGTGCCACAGGGGTACTATTTCAGCAAAGCAAACCCCAGTTTACCATCGTGGCACACTCAAGTCCAAAATAAGATGGCAATTAGAAATGGATAGAGACATGAAAGACCCTTCTATTAGCCAAGGAATAGAATTTGATGCAAACCAACATGGCATTGTGATATTAGTATTGGACTGGGACTCCAGGAGACCTGGGTTTGAATCCATATTCTGCCATGGAAACTCACTGGATGGTCTTAGGGAAGTCAACCTTTCTCAAGCCTTAGAAGTGATAAGTGGCAAATCTTTCTCAAATAGTCCTTGCCAAGAAACCCTGGGATTGGGTCACCGTAAGTCAAAGCAGACTTCAAGACACACAACAATACAGAATTTAATGCCGCAGAAAAAAACAACATAATTAAACATTGGGATTGTGTGTTTTCCGGGCTGTATGGCCATGTTCCAGAAGTATTCTCTCCTGACGTTTCGCCCACATCTATGGCAGGCATCCTCAGAGATTGTGAGGCATATTGCAAGGAAGGTTTATATATCTGTGGAAGGTCCAGGGTGGAAGAAAAAACTTTTGTCTGTTGGCCAGTGTGAATGTTGTAATTAATCACCTTGATTAGCATTAATGGCCTTGCAAACTTCATGTCCTGGCTTCTTCCGCCTGGGGGAATCCTTTGTTCTTAGGCGTCAGCTGACCTGCTTGACTCATGTCTGGAATTCTTCTGTTTTCAGAGTGTTGTTACTTATTTACTGTTATTTACTGTTTTGGAGTTTTTTAATACTGGTAGTCAGATTTTGTTCATTTTCATGGTTTCCTCCTTTCTGTTGAAATTATCCACATGCTTGTGGATTTCAATAGCTTCTCTGTGTAGTCAGACATGATAGTTGTTCAAGTGGTCCAGCATTTCTGTGTTCTCAAATAATATACTGCGTCCAGATTGGTTCATCAAGTGCTCTGCTATGGCTGACTTCTCTGGTTGAGTTAGTCTGCAGCACCTTTCATGTTCCTTGATTTGTGTTTGGACTCTGTGTTTGGTGGACAAGAGTTCTTTTTCCCACTCTGGACCTTCCTCAGATATATAAACCTTCCTTGCTGAGTTTTTCCAATATACCTCACAACCTCCAAGGTTGCCTGCCACAGATGTGGGCGAAACATCAGGAGATAATACCTCTGGAACAGGGCCATACAGCCCAGAAAACACACAACAACCCTGCGATTCCAGCCATGAAAGTCTTTGACAACACATAATTAAATTTCTTTATAGATGCACATCATTATGTTTTAAAACTAGTAAGATATCATTTTTCTTCTATTATGGGAATGTTGAAGTTGCTAGAGAGAGAACAGTATCATTATAAGCCACATTAGGGAGTTTCATGAATTATTGTAAGGGTAACCATGAAAGGAAATATTAAAGTTAAATAGCATTATAATAGAACTAACATCTAAAACTGCATTGAGTTTTTTAAAATAAAGATAAATGCCCTATTCTTATTGGAGGAAGTTATATAGCTTTACTTAAGCTTCTGGTGACCTCTTGTGGGAAAGTGAGAATTCCAGTATTCTAGGTTCTCATTGGATTGTTTGTGGAATTAAACATTCTATATCATACTGTCTAAATTTTCTTGGAACAAAGATGTGTGTGTGTTTATTTAATTAGAGCATTATATGTATTTGAAGATTATTCTCCTATCCTTACTTTGAAAGAAGCTCTGAATGTTTATATTTCAAATCCAAAACTTGAACAAAACATAAAAAGTCTATCAACATATTGGCTTGAAGGGTTGTAAGAACCATACTGTTGTATGTAGGAACAAAGGTGGTGCTTCTTCATGCAAGTGGTGGGGCTTCCTAAGCCCTATGTGGCAGGGCTCTGTCCTTGTATACTACGTGTAGAGCATCTTGGCATAAGCACCAAATGCATAGATAGTGATGATAAAGCTGCATATGGGGACTATGACTTACCACAGTACATCAGACACTTGGAATCTGTAAGAGGAATGAACCCCTGCAGTGAGACTTTTAACTCAGTTCCTAGACACCAACACAGAGAACTAAGGATGGGCTGAGTGCCTTGTCCTGCCCTCGATCTAATTGCAGTAGAAATCAAAAAGAGCTCATTCTGTTCTGCCAAAACACTGAAAAAGGTCAGAAAAGTGGCTTCTACAATTTACTTCACAGCAAGGGGGAAAGGACCCATTTACCAGCCATCAGAGTGTTGTCGACCGCGTTTTAGGGGATCGGGCCCTTAAAGAGAGACCCGACCCGGTCCTGAGGGAACGGACCTTGGCGAAGCCAAAAGGAGAATATAAGCCGCAATACAACCTGAAGCCTGAAATGAAGAAGGTCCGCCAAGGGTGAAGGAAAATCCGCCAAGGAGTCTTTATTGAGCAATTCAGCTGAAAAGGACGCTAATAGCGATCATTCAATCTACTAGCGTAACATATGTTTCAAATAAAGCCATATTTATACAATGTTTCGGTCTGACAGCCCTTTGAATTTCCCGCCCCGCTTCCCCGCCCATCCGATCGCGGATAGGCTGGGAGGTTGAACGAGGCGGGCTTTCGTTTCCCGCCTTGCTCTGCTGGCCCAATGGGGAGCCGCTTTTTGTCCCCACTCGGGCCAATCAGAGAGGAGGAGGCGGGAGCTATTGAAACAATGAGGTGACAGGACAGGAAATATCAGATTAATTCTGGCCCAGCCGATTTCTAAAGGAATTTATGGCACCCATCAAGGATGTCCGGGGTCCTGTCACGTTCACAGATCTTAGATATGCCTTGGGGTGTCAGGGGGAAGTAAAGAAGGGTGGTGATGAGCCGTCATTGACGGGCTCCACAGGGGTGCCTTCCTGAGGCGTCCTGGCCTGGGATATGACAATGTTTGCCTTGGGGGCGAGTCACCTTTAGGAATTTGGTGACTCAAGCCCTATATTGTCCATGCGATCGGAATGAGATTGGATTAAACGGTGGCAGATTATCCTTTTGTTTTTGGGAAGGGAGGTCTGGGTCATAGGGCTAGAGTTCACGTTGGGGTCATAATATTTCCCATTTGATTTCATGATTTGACAATTATATGGGATAGAATGAGAATTAAAATAAAGTTGGAACATAAACCCTGCTGGAAAAAAATACATATTTTCCGGGGATCCCAAAGAGTACAAATACATATAGGCAGATAGATAGATTTCAAGGAAATAAAGGAGAATCCATAAAGGTGGGTGACATTGCATAGAGGGGAATCATGAATGATATAAACAATAGAAAACATTTGATAAGAACGAAGTTTACAACATCTGGGGAACCCAATATAGAAGTGGAGTTCTAGCAGCATGATTTCACAATTCATGAAGTTAGCCCAACGATTAGAAGTTCATACAACAGTGAGTCATGAGAGTGTCCAAGTACATAGAATATGCAAATTCATGGATACATGAGGAAAAAGAGTTCATCTGTGATGGGAGGAATTCGTAGAGATGGCATGGGGAAGAGGCACATGTGGGTTGCAGTCTTTGGAAGTATAGGATTTCATAAGTCCAGGGGTAGGTCTGGGGAAGAGTGTTCTTCTCCTTCATAAAATTATGAAAGTATGAATGAAACGTGGGGGGCACCCGTCCGGGCACTCCCTGGCAGCTGTAGAGAGGGTAAGGGTTCTTGGAGAACTATGTTTCCCCAGCGAGAGAGCGATCCCCCCATCCCCAGTTCACAGAAAGGGGCTAGGGATCTCTTAAAACCATTCCGCGGGCCGCGGGGAGAGGAAAGTCCGGGATAAGGCAGCAGTTTGGCTTGAAAGGAGCCGTCGGTCCCGTTTGACAGTCAGCTGTTGAGGTGCCGAAAACTGGACCGATTCCGGTTCCGCTGGTTGTCTTCGAGTCAGGAGCCTTAGAAAGGGTTAGGACTAAAAGAGGAGCGTTCTAGGGGTAATTTTGATAGAGATATGAGCCAATTTATATCGTCCGCCATGTTAATCTATGGCGGAGAAACCTCAGCCGGAGTTAAAGGGACGCGAGAGAGAGAGAAATTGCATGCAAAGGAAGGAGTCAGAGAAAGATACAAAATAACCAGATAGAGAGTGTTATTGTTAAAATAAATGCTACTTTTTATTGGGGGGATTTGTTACATAGTTCAGGGAAGGGGAAAGTGAAATGAGAAAGATCTTTTAATAATAGTCTGCTGCGGTCCCGCTCCGTTCCTTTGGTGAGCGATCTACGGAACTCTCCGCTGCGTTTTCAAATCAATTTAAAAGCCGGGGTGACGGTCATCAAGAGGGACCTTGGGATGTGACAGAGCAATCTCTGGCTAAACCTTGGTTCTATTACAACAGAGTGATCTCCTGATGCGTCCCCGGTCCTTTATCCCACAGATCCTCCTTTATGGGATGCACAGTAAATCACATATCTCATTATAAAACATCCCTAGTTTTATAATAAGTAAAGAAAACCTTTGGAATTGAAGAGAGGTTCAGTGCAACACACTCTCCTTTAATTTAATGCTGCTCTTATTTGGTGAATGGAAACCTTTAAAATTATATGGATGGCAAAATGTACAACTCCCCTTGTACATAGGATTACCAGGAAGAGGCAGGGTTATTTTCTCTTTTGTGCTGAAGTGTAGTTTTCTGCATAATCATTAAAGCAATGGCTCCCAAACTGGGGTCCCCAGATGTTTTTGGCCTACAACTCCCAGAAATCCTAGTCAGTTTACCAGCTGTTAGGGAATTGAAGGCCAAAATCATCTGGGAACCACTATATTAAAGAGACAGGAGACCTGTCCCTTATTTCACTTGGTAAAAGCCTATTCCTAGGCAGCAAAACAAACTGGGCCCCCTTCCACACAGCTGTATAACACCCACATTGAACTGTGTGTGGATTCAACCCCGTTCAAAGAAGATATTGTGGGATTTTCTGCCTTGATATTCTGGTGGAAGGACCCTGGGTTGTAAGAGATAGATACCCACTTTTTCCTGATCAAAGAAATGAGATCATGGTATTCTGCCAAAACACTGAAGTAGCTCAGAGAAGTGGCTCCCACAATTTACTTCACAGCAAAGGATTCAAGGGCCCAATCTGGAAATGCTCCATTCCCCTTTAGAAATCATTGTTACAATCTGGAGGTTACTGTAAGTCAACCTTCATCCCCTCATTAGAGATATTAATGCATACACATAATATTTTGGAAACACTGCAGATCTCAAAGATGAGTCAGGAAACTATGGGTTGCTTAGGGACAATTTGTTGTCTTTGTTTTTTGCAGCCCTCAGGGCTTCTCCAAGGTCTTGCAAATGCCTCAGTAATGCAATAAGATAAAAGAAAAATGGAGCATTTTTTAATCCAGACAGCAAATTGCAACTCCTAGCATACATACACATTTCAATTCCCCCACTCAGCTACTCACTCCTACCATAAATGTACATGCCATCTTCTTATTTAATTGACCTTGGACCAATAATGTACCACTTCTGGAAACTGGATGTAGAGACTGTATTTCATTTTTTACAAAAGAGTTTAGCCACTCTTACACGTACCTTGAGCTTCTGGGCTTCTGAACGATTGATGTGCAAAACAAGCATGCAATAGAGCACTTCCTATTTTCTTACCTCATTTATAATACAGCAGAGACATTGAAAATGTAGCTCAGTCACTACTAGAGCTAAATATCCACATAAGTTAAATTCAGATAACTATGTATTATGATTTGATAGATGCTTGGCAAACCCTCTTGTTAATTAAAAGTTGGAGATAGATAGCAAAATGACTGGTAGATCTAACACTAACATTTCATAGAAGAGTCAAATATATGGTTAGGATAATTTCTCCATCCCTACAGCACATGGAACCAGTATATTACAGTAGTTCTAGTAGGCCTCTGCCTCCATCTACACTGCCATATAATCCAGTTTCAAAATGCAGATTAATTGCATTGCAGATTCATATAATCCAGTTCAAAGACATTAATCTGCATTCTGAAACTGGATTATATGGCACTGTAGATCCAGCCTGAGTCTACACTGACCATTATCAAATGGGATTATATGGCAATGTAGATGGGGCTTCAGAGAAAGAGTGGAAGTGGAGGAACTACAATTCACCAAATAAGATGTTAAAAAGGGCTGATAAGGAAAAAGGAAGGCTGGGGCACAGAAAGGGTAGAATTTGTTTTATCCCCAGCTACACTGCCATATAATCCAGTTTCTGATATTAGACTGTCTGCTTTGAACTGGGTTATATGGCAGTGTAGACCCCTCTAATCCAGTTCAAAGCAGATAATCTGGGATCTTAATTATATGGTAGTGTAGATCCAGCCTCAGTACTAAGTTCAGTGAACTCCATGGGAAAAAATGATAGATTTAGAAAAATGAAAGGGCAGGGAAAATGATTAAAAGTAATTACTTTATCCAAGAGCCTTTTCACACCATACAGTTATAATACCATGCTCCCATGGCATGGTGACATCCTATACAATCCTGGGATTTTGACCTTAAGGAGTAGCATTTGAATCCTCTGCTGGGAAACTCCTCTGGAACCTCTAACATAACTACAAATACCAGAATTAGATGGGATTGAGGTGTGGCAACTGAAGCAGGGAATCCACAAATTGGAAACAACCACTGAAAAGGCATGATCCCATGTCCTCACCAAACACACATGTGATGGTAACAGTACCTGAAAATCTGAAACCAATTAATGTATTTTTTTAAAACATTGATCCAATTGTTATTTGAGATCTTTTCAAGAAAAACATTTCAATGGTACTACTACCGGTACTAACAGTACTATTAGTGGAGTACCATGAAAACAATCCAGGTTAATGTATAGTACATGGAACTATTTCTAATGCCTGAGGTTGTTCACACAAATACTGGTTATCTGCATGTAACAGAAAATTGCCTCATTTTCATTTCAGTATACTGGTGCATGAATCCATGCCCCTCCCTCTTCAAGCAGATGGCTTTTCTGAGATCAAATCATTTCAGAAACACATCTGAACAAAGAATCTTCTATTATAATCCAATGAACCACAGGAAGGAAAATTAAACATTAAATATGGGAGCATGGTGTACTGTAGATCCTAGAAGTATTTAATCAGTGTCACCCAAACCTGAACAAAATCTAATGAGGATATCTTTGCACCAGTGCAGACATTTATTTGGTTGTTACTTTGCATTTTAATGGAAATGTACAACCATGGGCTTATCTACCTGCTTCTTTTTAAACCAATCAACTAGCTAGCTGAAAACATGTAAAATGGAGTCCCCAAGGCTTAGTCATTTGAATAGTAAATCAAATTAAATTAATTTAGTATTCCCTTCTATGTTGAGCACACACTGGTTACCATACAAGTAACTGCATGCATTTATTGCATGATTTTACGTTCATGCCAATTTAGCAACATTTATCTCTTAATGACAGCTTTTTTGCAGTTCAAAATTGCCCTGTGAGTTGTCATATCGAAAGAAAATGAATGGCTTTTGATGATTATCCATGGCCTTTATTATTGTTATAGATTATATCAGAACTGTGGTGTAAACACAGTCACGATCTTATTGCTTTTGTAATATTGATGGAATTTCAGCATCTTTAAGCAAAATCTACTTTAGAGTTATCACTTTACTGGAAGAGCTGTTCAACAATGGAATAGACTGGCTGAGAGTGATGCCGGAAATTTGAGGTTTTCAAAGCCCTGCAGAAACCGACATCAGGCAAGCTTCACTAACCGTGGATGTTCCAGATCAGGAATCAAGAATCTTACCAGGTTAAGTGCAAAAAACAGAGACTTTATTCAATCTGCTCAGAAGGGACGCTTATAAAGCAATGGATGCTCAAAAGGTACAAGAGCAAAAGTATAATCGCAAGGCAGGAATTTTTATACACCAGACTTTTCATGCTTTAACATGGCTATTAATGTCCCTCCCTTCCCTTGCCGGCTGGCCTTTTACCAGCCTCTGATTGGTTGAGAGGTGGACCTTAGCTGATGCGTGCCCTGATTGGTGGAGGCAGCTATGACGCGGCTGGGGATCTCCTCCTAGCTGAGTAGGGAGGCCCTGGGCCTTTCAATGAGACTGTGGAGGTGGTCCTGGGGGCAGAGAGGTCTCCAGAGGCTATGCCAACCCCTGGGTGTGTGGCAATGGAATTCGGGGGACAAAGAAAGTCCAAAAAGATTATTGATGGGGTAATGCAGATACCGGGTCCTGGCTGCAAAGAGAATGAGCGATGTATCTCCAGACATCTTCCCATGCTGGAAAGACAAAGAAAGGATTCCAGAGATTTCTATTGGTGATGGGACTGCAGTCAAGCTTCCTTCCTAGACCAGTGGTTCTCAACCTGAGGTCCCCAGATGTTTTTTGCCTTCAACTCCCAGAAATCCTAACGGTTGTGGTTCAACCTGATGAAGATGAAGGGTTGTTGTGTCAGGCCCTGTGAGACTGGAAGAAGCAGTTTCAGAGCCAGGGAGACTGTTGGATTTAGATACAGCCAAGAAGGGGGAGAAGGAGGTGGTGGTAGAGCAAAAGCCTGCTTCTGTATTGCCGTGTGAAAGTACTGAAGTTTTGGAATCTAGCCGTCAGGGAGGTGATCTTTCACCTACTAGCAGCAGCCCAGATAACATGGAAGTAGAGAGCTCTGTGTAGGGATGTTAGATCTAGCAACGTCGCTCAACCTGGAAGGTTTTCTGGCCTTGTTCTATGTTCAAGCTTGGGTTCGAAACCTAAGATTCATGCTCAGATTTTGGCTCCTTGTTCCATGGATTATTCTGGGATTCCTGTTCCTGTTTTTCTCCTTTTAAACGTTGTATTTTGGATTTATCATTCCTTCATGATCCAGTTTTAAACCTTGATTTGGGATTTATGCTGCCTGTGGATTATTCTCTGTAAACAGTTTGGCTTGGCTTTTGCCTATGACTTTTGCCTGCTACATTATCTCTTGTATTTTATCCTTTATTTACTCCATGGTGTTTTACCCTTTTTGTATATGCTTTCTTAATAAACTGTTTTGACTTTCACGTTTGATTTCTTAGTGGGTGCTATGAGCAAGGTGAAACTCCGCTGAGGTGCAACACTAACAGCTGGTAAGCTGGCTGGAATTTCTGGGAGTTGTAGGCCAAAAGCATCTGAGGACCCCAGGTTGCGAACCACTGTCTTAGACTTTTATCTTGTGGATAGCTGAAATCTCCAAAAGGTAAGGTCCGGGTGGCAGTCAGATGGCCTCTTGCTGGTATCCAGGAAGATTCTTTGTCCCACAGATTATGTACCAACTCTGTTTCCCACACAGGGTGTGGAAGGAGTGTCTGGAATTGCTTAAGGGCTTGTTCAAAAGGTTTCTGCAGTTCATGGGTTCATGTACATTTGCCTTCTATTTCATATAGCTCAGTAGTAATAATAACAACAACATATACAGAGGATAGTTCATGTGATGTTTTTGACATAGGTTTCTAGAGGGAAAGAGGGGTGAAGAGAGGAGGTCCGATCATCGCTGAGTGTAGGGTAGGAAAGGTTACTTGCCTTATTTGTTTTAATTTATTTCCCTGCGCTCATGCACCTATTTGCATAGGAAAATAGAGAAAAATAAATAGAAATGTAGAAAAATACTTTGTAGCAGAGGGTCTGGTGATGGAGGTGCTTAATATATTGTAACAGTTTGGATTGTAACTTAATTGGGAGAGTGAGATCATGAGGCTGTCTCCTACAAAGCTCTGGAGATGTGCTACTATGGAGCCCCCGGTGGCGCAATGGGTTAAACCCTTGTGCTGGCAGGACTGCTGACTTGATGGTTAGGTAGCTGACCTGAAGGTTGCCGGTTCGAATCCAATCCAGGGAGAGCATGGATGAGCTCCCTCTGTCAGCTCCAGCTCCATGCGGGGACATGAGAGAAGACTCCCACAAGGATGGTAAAAACATCAAAACATCTGGGCATCCCCTGGGCAACATCCTTACAGATGGCCAATTCTCTCACACCAGAAGCAACTTGCACTTTCTCAAGTCGCTCCTGACATGAGAAATAAACCCCTAGCTCAAGCTGAATAGCTGAGCTGGGGGTGCGTGTGTGTTCAGGGGAGTTGGTAGCTATAGAGTCATGGTTGCTGCTGGTCCTGGGAGGCTCGAGGGAAGATGCAGTGATGGTGGCCATTGCCATACATTTAGCCCTTCATCCTTGGGAAACTAACTTCCCGGGGATGAAACTATGTCTCCTTTTTTCTGGGGTGGGGGTAGTTGAGTTCAAGAGGATTCTCTAGAGGGTAGATGAGCATCTTTTGGGAAAGATTTACCTGTATATTCCTAAAGAGTTGGACTACATGGCCCTCATTGTTCCTTTCAGCTCTAATATTCTATGATTCTGTAAATCACCCTTTGATAATTTAATTGCTTCAAAGCTAACATAGAATAACTGCTAATGAGTCTCACAGAATTCTCTCCCAGATTGTTAAAAAAGAAAAAGAAAGAAAAGAGGAGAAGGGGAAAATACTGGTAGAGATCATGACAGAAACTAAGATAGCTGTATATGACAGTCATAAAATAGTGATTCAAAATGTTTGTTAGATACAAAAAACTCTTGCGTCTCAAAGCTTGCGGGATCATTCAGAGCTCTACAGGCTTTTTCATGAACACAACCTTTGTCCATCACTAGAAGACCAATAGCAACAGGGTAGGATACATTTTCCCTGAAAGGATTTTGCAAATCTTCTAGATCAAGAAAAAGAAGCTTGATGTGTATGGAAAAGTGAAATATGAGAAGTACTAGAAAACAATTGCTAGTGATAAAATCAAATACAAATAAATGCAATTAAATATTTTTAAAACCTCTATTAAAGATGACTCAGATTAAAATAAATAAATAAAAATGTGTTTGTTTCTTTCACTAATATTATTGCATCTATCTACTACATATATACCCCTTACGTCAACTGCAGTTGCATACCTGACAGTGGCAGAATATCATACTTTCATTGGAAATCACTAAGATCCATGCAGATCTCTAGACAGACACCATCTGCCTTTACAGCTCACAATGGAGTCAGAGAAAGTTACAGGGAAAGTCAAAAGCCCCTTTAGATTTTTAGGCTTTGGTCACTACAACAAAGTACTTAGAAGTAATCTGGCATTTAGTGGTTAATCCTTAAACTTGCACCAACGGTAAAGGTCAACTGGGTCCTATGAGCAGAGTCTTCATATGTTGTTGCAACTCGGGTCATTCTAAAGGGAAGGGCTTGCTGACAGGCCCTATACCCCAGGATATGATTCCAGGTTTTCTGCTTTAAACTGGATTATATGAGTGCCCACTGCTAGATAATCTGGGATGAACAGAAAACCTGGGATCAGATCCTGGGAGGGCCTGTCTGGAAGAGTCTTGAGGCAGAGTAGCTAATTCATTTCTTTTCAGTTGCAGAGGAGAAGGTGTCCTGTGTGAATTTCCATAATACACACTGAAGAAAAAGCACATATGTTTGGCACATTCTGGCTATATTGCTTCTTCTACACAGAGATGGAAATTACAGTAGGATTTGAAGTAAAAAAAGTAGCATACACTCAGATTGCTGTGAGTTTTCCAGGCTGTATGGCCATGTTCCAGAAGCATTCCCTCCTGACATTTCACCCACATCTATGACAGGCATCCTCGGAGGTTGTGAAGTCTCACAACTTCTAAGGATGCCTGCCATAGATGTGGGCGAAACATCAGGAGAGAATACTTCTGGAACATGGTCATACAGCCTGGAAAATACACAACAACCCTGTGATCCCGGCCATGAAAGCCTTCGACAACACGTTGTGAAGTCTGTTGGAAACTAGGCAAGTGGAGTTTATATCTCTGTGGAATGTCCCGGGTGGGAGAATGAAAGAACGCTTGTCTGTTGGAGGCAGGTGTGAATGTTGCAATTCGCCAGCTTGAATAGCTTTGCAGTTTCAAAGTTTGGCTGCTTCCTGCCAGGGGGAATCCTCTGTTGGGAGGTGTTAGCTGGCCGTTACTGTTCCCTCTCTAGCAGAAAGCAGCCAGGCTTTGAAGCTGCAAGGCCATTCAATGCTAATCAAGCTGGCCAATTGAAACATTCACAATTGCCTCAAACAGACATGAGTTCTTTCTTCCACTTTGGACTTTCCACAGCTATATAAACCCCTCTTGCCTAGTTTCCAACAGACCTCACAACCTTTGAGGATGCCTGCCATAGATGTGGGCAAAATGTCAGGAGATAATGTTTCTGGAATATGGCCATACCACCCGGAAAACTCACAGCAACCCAGTGATTTCATCCATGAAAGCTTTTGACAACACAGTATATACTCAGCAGTATGGAGAGGTAAAAGTTATGAATGAAATAGATCACAATTTCTTCCTCATAAGTAACTTTTACTATTTTCACTATAATCTGTTGTTGCATTGCCCCATGTATCTATTTTCATCTGTGAAGTGTTGCAAGGTATGATGACATAGTACTGCTATAAATAGACAAGTAACTTGAAGGTGTGTACTACATTATGACCTAAACTGGAAATATGATGGAGAAATGGAGAAAAGAAAATACCCCAAAAGCCCAACCCCAAGACCTTTCACAAATAGGGCGAGGAAGTGTTAATGGATTTTGGGAGTTTAGAAATAGTTCCCAGTAGCTGTAAAAAAAGTAATATCGAAACTTTATGAAAAAGCAGGAAAAGAAAGAAAAGAAGCAACAATCACTTCTTGATTATTCCCACCAGATGGCAGAACAGACTAAAGAAATGGGAAATACAGTCTATGCTTTCTGGTATAGGCTGCTACTGCTCTCTATATTCATATTTCCACTGCAAGATAAAAGTGGAATTACAACTGAGGCCCCTTTTTTACCTTTTTTTTTGTTGATCCTTGAGAGTTCCAGTTGCATGTGTTTCTATTAACTGACCCTACTGTATGTATACGGTGAATGAAACCAAAGGAATTCCCAAAATGTCACCTGCCTGTGTTCACTTCCCTTGATAGCTCGTACATTTTTTTATCCTTAGCCAGAGAATTAAAGCTGGAATTCTGTCTTTCCTTCCATAATGGATTTTCTGCTAAAAGTTTTAAAAGATGAGATGTGGTAAAATCAGATTAGTTCACTTTATAAACAGCATTGACAGGAAATGACATGGAACGTATATGCATATGCGTAATGTGTTATTTGTTGCCTCAAAAAAGTAAAGACGTTTTGTGATAATATTTTAGAGTCAGGGCATCTGGTGAAAAATACTCTGATCCATGAAAATGTCAAACCTGCAATGGGAATCCTGTGGCCCTCTAGATGCTGTTGAACTGTAATTCCCAGCATCCCTCATCAGTGGCTGGGATACTTAGGAGCCCTGGGTGTTGCTGTTCAACAACCTTTGGAAGGCTATGCTAACCGCCCTGAGTCTCGTCCCCCCCGACCGCAGGGAGATAGGGCAAGTTATTATTATTATTTGATACACAACAAGATTAGGTCACAGCAATCAAGATCACTATGCTGGCTGTTGTATTGGATCACATATAGGATACTTCCCAAGTGTCTAGGACAGTGCGATGTATTAGCAAATAATGTGTGCAGATCTGAATAGGGTGGCCTTTTGCAGCTGACAGATGGTAATTTTGTCAGTGCCGATTATGCTTAAGAGCAGGCCAGGGTCTTTAGGCACTGCATTCAGAGTGTCGATTACCACTGAGACCACCTTTACTGGCTTGTGCCAGAGTCTTTGCAGTTCAATCTTTAAATGCTCGTATCATGTCAGCTTTTCCAGTTGTTTCTCACTAAGCCTGCTGTCACCTGTGATTGCAACATTGACAATCCATACTTCGTTTTTTAACACGATCGTGCTCCAAAACTCTGTCAGTCTGAATTTGGAAGTCCCAGAGTAATTTTCTGTAACATTTTCTGTAACTTTTTCAAACTTGTGATCCTACCAGTTCTTTGTCGCAGGCATATGGTATTTGTGGCACAAGTTCCATCTGAGCAAGGGTGTTATTCCTCTGCTTGTAGTCCGTTTGCGCAATCTTCTTGCAGCAGCTAAGAATGCAAGTAATTGTTTTCTGTGCTTCCTTGCAGAGCTTACACTTGGGATCTGTTGTCAACTTTTCAATTCTGGCTTTGATGGCATTTGTTCTAATTGCTTGTTCTTGGGCTGCAAGAATCTCTGCTCTGCACTACATACTTGAGGCTACAATTATGTAACTTTTTCTCAGGGAGCAAAGAGGTATTTCAAAGGTTTGGAAAATCATAAGGATGTGATTGGCTATCAGAGGCCTGCAGGTAATAAATGGACTGTAATTAGGTGATTTCTTCAGCAGAGTGCAGCAGAGTAACAGAATGGGAAGGGGAAACCACTGCAATGGCTCTCTCTCACACACACACATACACACACACAACAGAGTAAAAAGAAAACACATCTGCATGGAAATGAAAAGAACACAGAGTCTGTGCATTTTGGGAATTATAGGATATGATCCAATTGTAGCCAGTGTGCTATAGTGGATAAAATATTGGGCTGGAATATCTAGCTGTTACTTCCCACGGTGCCATAAAACTCAAGATTACCTTGGACTAGTATTAGCGAATTTGATTTACCTAACAGGGTTGTAGGGAGGAAGAGAATCAGGTATGCTTCCTAGAACTTACTGGAGGGAAAACATAGGTTTAACTGATACAGCATATAATAACTTAGGACCCTTCCACACAGTCATATAACCCAGAATATCAAGGCAGAAATTCCCACAATATCTCTTTCGAACTGGGTTATCTGAGTTCACACTGTCATATATTCCAGTTCAAAGCAGATAATGTGGGATTTTATTCAGCTGTGTGGAAGGGGCCTCAGGTGACTGTGTTATACCATATTTTCAAATGGTTCTTGGGTTGTTAGTTATGAATCTTGGAAAGATTATGTTGGAACCTACAAAAGGCTTTGGAGATCAAGTTGCTGGTATTCACACTGATCTTGACACCATGACTGATACAGTTCCCCATCTTGACTCTTTACATCAATCTGAAGGACTGACAATAAATGGGCTCAAGAGGTGATTGGTGCCTCATTGACAAAGGAAGTAGTCCCAACTGCCTTGAAGGAAGCAGTGCTAAAGCCAGTTTTTCTGAAATCTAAATGAATTTTAAATGATTATTGTTGTGTTGCCAGATTAATACCATTTCATAACTTCTTGGGCATATGTTTTTATTTGCAGTTCTTCCATTTTTTATAAGCTGCCTTGGTAGAATAGAAATAAAATAATAGACACACAGATAGATGGACATAAATATTTGCTGGATCCAGAACATTTTTGACAACTATCACTCGGCTGCAAATATCCAATTTGGGGGCAAGGTACTGTCAAAGGGTGATAGTCATTCAGCTCCCAAGTGCTATTTGATAGGATGTGTGACCTTTGTGACCTAAATAGTGACTTTTGTCAGAAGATTAGGGGCCCTTCCACATAGCCCTGTATCCCAGAATATCAAGGCAGAAAATCCCCCATTATCTGAGTGTGGACTCAGATAACCCAGTTCAAAGCAGATATTGTGGGATTTTCTGCCTTGATATTCTGGTATACAGGGCTGTGTGGAAAGGGCCCAAAGAAGAATGTAAACATCTAGATTAATTTCAAGTTTGTTCAGCGGCTTTTAATAGGATTGATTTTAGTATCCTGTTAGGTCCCTTCTACACTATCATATAATCTAGATTATCAAAGGAGACAACCAACATTATCTGCTTTGAACTGGATTATATGAGTCTACACTGCCATATAATCCAGTTCAAAGCAGATAATCTGGATTTTATATGGCAGTGTAGAAGGGGCCTTCGACTGACTCCATGAACTGAGTCTAGTGACCACAGATATTGACAGGATTAATTTCACATTGTAGCACCAACAGACTGTAGCATCTCTGCCCCCTTCTACACTGCCATATAAAATTCAGATTATCTGCTTTGAACTGGATTGTGTGGCAGAGTAGATTCATATAATCCAGTTCAAAGCAGATAATGTCAATTATCTGCTTTGATAATCTGGATTATATGGCAGTGTAGAAAAAAGCCTCGTGTTCTGTTGCATCTCAGCTGTTTCCATTCTATCCTCCAAACTCTTTAATGTTTATATGAATCTGTTGGATGAGGTCATCCAAGAATCTGAAGTAAGTTTGCATTAGCATTCTGATGATTCTATATGGATTGCATTATCAAATTCAAGTGAGCCTAAAGACGTATGGAATTTTCTCTATACTTTGTAATGCTAGATGAAGACTATTAAACTGAAGCTGAAAGACGCAATATGTTTTGTTGGTTCCCAAGTACAAGAAGCTGACATGCAATCAATTCTTTTAAGGAACAGCTGCATAATGGAAATTATTCTTATATTCAGTAGTGTCACTTGAGACATAAGTGGTCTTGATGGTGTAGCACACAATAATGTTTACTATTTTTATCTGGTTTGTCAGCTTCCTAAACAGAAATAATCTATAGTGACCTATGTACTGGTGAACACTAGACTGGGTTACTTTAATGCATTATGGTTGGCAGCCTGTTGCTTGCGCCCAGAATAGGCCCATTCAATCAATTTATGAATGACGACTCAATGTGCAGGTAACGCTCATTGATTGAATTGATCTATGCTAGTCAGGACCACCAATAGGATTTAGTCTAATAAATAGCTATTAGAACTGGGTTTAGCAGAAATGAAACAGTATTATCTCAGTTCTGAAGGGGCTGCAGAGAACAACATTTTAGGTAACTCAAGCAAATTAAGATGTGAAGTGAATAATTTGATGATGTTTTATGTTTCAAATGTTTGCCTTTTACTCTACAATGTAACAGCTCCATTGGATACAATTGGCACCATCTGTTTTCAGAACATTAGAGCTCAGATGAAACTGATCACCAAACATGATTTCAAGAGTGTTCAGACAATAGTGAACTTTGAAAATTTTGCATGAGGAAAAATATATTCACCACCTGAAAGACACCTGTGGAGTTTTTTTTATTATTGAAAGTCATTAATTTAGATCAGTGTTTCCCAACCTTTCGTCCTCCAGATGTTTTGAACTTCAGCTTCCATAATTCCTAACAGCTGGTAATATGACTGGAATTTCTGGGAGTTGAAGCCCAAAACACCTGGAGGACCAAAGGTTGGGAACCACTGGTTTAGATTTAAGAAGGGGGGGGGGTTTCAAAGTAAGAGTAATTTTGGAATTCGTTTGATACTAAAGATAGATGATTCCTTCTCATTCCATATCTATTTTCAGTACAAATATATATCACATCACCTACCATATTTATCTTCCTTGATTTTCCCCAAGTAATACGTACTGGCAACTGTAGTTTGGTTAATGTACTGATAATTTTCTGAGAACCTTTGTTCTTCTTATACTCGCTCTTGACTCCTTACCAAGCAAGGGTGAGGAACCCTGCTGTTATCTTCAATCATTATCAGTGATAACAGCAGGATTCCTCTATCTGCTTCTTATCTTCCCAGTTAAAAGGACTCTCCAAGATTATTGGCAGGCTAGATGGGGAGCTGTTGCATGGCAGTTTTGGGAGACAGAAGCTCATCTCAAACTCAGGGCCCTTCCACACAGCCATATAGCCCAGAATATCAAGGCAAAAATTCCCACATTATCTGAGTGTGGACTCAGATAACCCAGTTCAAAGCAGATAGTGTGGGATTTTCTGCCTTGATATTCTGGCATATAGGGCTGTGTGGAAAGGCCCGGGCTGCCTGGAAATATCCTTAGGTCCTGGCTTTGTGCGGAACGTGGGCTATAAATAAAATAAAGGTAATGCTAATATTATACCATGGGCAATGAGAATCTTTCATACTACGGAAATTATTTTTTAACTCACGATCTGTTCCTGGCCTTAGACCAGGTATGGACCGACTTCGGCCCTCCAGGAGTTTTGGACTTCAACTTCCACAATTCCTAACAGCTGGCAAGCTGGCTGGGATTTCTGGGAGTTGAAGTCCAAAACACCTGGGGGGCTGAAGTTTGGCCATGCCTGCCTTAGACATTCATCATCTAGTGCTGCTTTAATCTATGTCTCTGGACAGGAGTGTCTTATGTCCTCATTAGAATGTGTGAGTGAATGTGTGACTACATGCACACACACACACACACACACTGAGAATCTAAGAATCAAAAGTGACAACTTTCCCCACTGTGTTCATTCTCATTTCTCCCCCCATCTTTTTTTGTCTTTTGCCAAATAACTGCACACATCACAGATATGCAAAGACAGGAAAATCATAGAGAGGCAAAGACAGGTTTCCCAAGGCCCAAAAATGAGATTAAATGTGTAGAATTATCACAAATATATCTGATGTATTTTCATGAATTGGGTTCAGCCTTTAGGCAGAATGAGGGTGACTGCTTTAGGCAGTTGATTTTTCTAGTCATGAAAAGATGGCAAGTTTTTATTCAAATTGCTGTTATTATATTATTTCCATGGGTGAAATTATGCTGGAATTTCCTGCTTCATATTCCAAAATAATATGATCAGCTTTCAGCAGTATATGGTCTGACTGAAGCAGCTGTGGGGAATGCTCTTGGCTGCTATTCCTTAGACTAGGACAGTGGTTCCCAACCTGGGCCCCCCAGATATTTTTGGCTCACAACTCCCAGAAATCCCAGCCAGTTTACCAGTTGTTAGGATTTTTGGGAGTTGAAGGCCAAATACATCTGGGGCCCCCAGGTTGAGAAACACTGGGCTAGGAATACCTTGGGCTAGGTGTGCATATCTTTTTTTAGCTGAAATGGTCTCAATAGTTTCCAGCTTCATACTATATGCCAAATCTAGGTTGAAAAGAAGGAAGTTGGCAATAGGAAGAGATATAAACTATTCCCTATTACTTCATCTCCAAATCAAGGAGGTGGATAGAGAAGCCTTGTTATCCCTCAGCTATTTGGGGTCACTAGCATTACTCTGTTCAAATGTTAGGGGTTTTGTTGGGGACCACATCATGCATTCTCTCTACTTCAATAGTGTTACGAAGGTTTGGGCTTTAGCCCAGCAGGTTAAACCACTAGCTGCAGTAAATCTTGTCAATCAAAAGGTTGACAGTTTGAAGCCCGGGTCAGGGTGAGCTCCTGGCCTTTAGGCCAGCTTTCGCCAACCTAGCGGTTCGAAAGCAAAATATGGGTTGATAAATAGGTACCGCTTTAAAAGTGGGGAGGTATTTTATGGGACCCATAAGAAAATGCCAGAAAAATGCCAGCGATTTGATCAAGGAGGAAGTTTATAAACAGGGAGGGAGGGCAGGGAGATGGAGTGACAGCACCCCCCCCCCTCCCCATGGCCAGAACTGAGCACAAGCCTACAAGATGTAGAAGATGGGAAAAGGCTATATATACACCTCTATCTATGTACAATTGTCTGTCTTGTCAGTGTATAAAATGGTATTGAATGTTTGCCGCATATATATGTTCTGTGATCTGCCCTGAGTCTCCTTCGAGGTGAGAAGAGTAAAATAAATACTGTAAATAAATAAATACATATTGTGAGAAATGCCTGCTATCACTTATGGTCATGGCTAAAGGTCAGTAAATCTGCTATATTTCTTCCAGGGGCTGTGGCATATGTGGCTTGTATGTGAGGTTCAGTGCTTCCTTGTCCTGATATTAACTGTATTTGTATTAAAATTTGGTTTCTTTTACAGAAGCAGCAGTCTTCCTGGGTCTTCCCATAAAATCAATGTATGTATGTATTAAAAGGTAAAGGTTTCCCTTGACGTTAAGTCCAGTCATGTCTGACTCTGGGGGTTGGTGCTCATCTCTATTTCTAAGCCGAAGAGCTGGCGTTGTCCGTAGACACCTCCAAGGTCATGTGGTCGGCATGACTGCATGGAGCTCTGTTACCTTCCCGCTGGAGCGGTACCTATTGATCTACTCACATTGGCGTGTTTTCAAACAGCTAGGTTGGCAGGAGCTGGAGCTAACAGCGGCCGCTCCCGCAGCTCCCAGGGCTTGAACCTGGGACCTTTCGGTCTCCAGCTCAGTGCTTTAATGCACTTCTTACCTGAATTCTATTGATTCAATAGGTCTACACTAGTTAGCATGAGCTATTGGATTTAGGCCCTTGCTTTGTCCACATGTTCCCTTTCACTATATTGATATTCCCTGTTCATGCCTCTACATCTTTTGTGCTATTTTCTTTTCCCAGATATCTACCATCTTTATGTTGAAACTGAATGTCTGATGCAGGGAGGTTGTGGTTTCCAGACAGATTACATGCATGTTATAGACTCCTCCCTTTGACCTTTCAGTCCTAATCTGAAGACAAAAGCAGTGCTGGATCACTGAGGATGCAGTAGAGGCAGCAGGGACCATCATCCTCTCATCACATTGTAATCATAAAACTGTTTTAATGTTCAAATAAGACAGGACGGGCAATTTTGTGGACCATCAGATGTTGTTGGACTGTTCCTCTCATCATTACTCAATGAGTTGCCAGATCTCATATTAGCTCGGCAACAGCACATGTGAAAAAGGTCTTTGAGTCTTACCACCTCATCACACAAGGGGCAAGCTATAGCCCTGCCCCATTGATGGCCAAAGTGGCAAGGAAGTGTGGCAAGACGTCTCCTCGCCAACTACGAAAGGCAAGCTGTTTTTGAGTAGGTCTGATGGAGCTAACCACAGTTTTGGCCCTTTCCCCCCATCTGATGGAAGTAGGAACAGGGTGCCAATGTGCTTTAACCCCCCCCCCCCCATGTTATGGGGGGGGGGGGAGGAAGGGCATGCGGGTCACAGTGAAGCACCACACGAGACTTCTGTTTTGCCAGTAATTGTCAGCTAACGGAACTGGGGGCTTATCAATATGATAAGTAAGCTTGTGCATTTCATGTGAATCGCTACCCATTTCTGTTTGCCTGATAGCAGAAGCCCCCCATATCCATTTTTCAGTGCCTCCCGAAAACATTTTTGTTCCACATCTGAAAAAAAAAGTTCTTTTTGGCCTATTGGTGGCGATGGGGAAATTACAAGGTTCCCCTTCCCCTGGGAGCCTTTCCTTTCTTCCCTTCAAGGGAGGCTGGATGTCCACAATGGAGTTAAGAAAGTACCCTATTCAGCCCATTATGGGGCAGGACTTACCACAGGATCCCCTTCCATGTCCTTCATTAAGACCTGGATTTTGAAAAGCATCAGAGTTACCACTCTTTCTGGATCCCTTCACTTCTGTTTGTAGAGGAGGAGACCAGGTTTAATGCTTCTTAAAGCTGTTCTACTCTAGAGGAGAGGCTTGATTGATTTCTTGCTGCAACATGCAAAGCTCATCAGCAGGTATATGTATTTATTTATTTAGCATCCCTTTTCCTCTCTGTTGTTGTGGTGCCCGCCCAGCCTCATCTTTTACTCTGCACTGCATCAACCTTCTGAATAGAAGCAAAGCTGCTAGATTAAAGGATCATTTTCTCTCTAACTAAAGAAGAAATCATCCTGCCATTTCATTTTGGAACAGCCCCTTGAGCTAAACTGTCTGCCTTAATTTCCAAATAGGATACTATATTCTCTCTCTCTCCCCCCCCCTCCCCCCCTCTCTCTCACACACATATAGCTGCGAGCAACTGTGGCTGGTACTTAAGGCATAATGCTTAATGCCATCACCAGAAGCTGTCCCAATGTGTCTCAATCCCCAGGCAAACCTATTCAAACGAACCCATGCCGTCTAGTTATTATATCTTAACAGCTTCTCCACTGCTTCAAAGCACGTCTGACCTTTGGCTTATCTCAGCAGGAAAAGCTGGATTTATTGAATTTCTGTTTAAGAGCAAACCAGTTTTCACTTTGCTTGCATTCATTTTACTGCAAAAGCTGTGGGTGGGCATTCAGGACTGATACTGCTTCTGTTGATAAACCTTTGTCTGACCAAGTAAGTAAATAAGTGACCTCCACTGTAAGAGACGCCTTTGTGCATTATATCAATTGCTCTCTAGTGTATGAACCCTTGTGGTACTATGTACTTATCCATCAGAGCTTGGCTATGCCTGCTATGGGATCCAAGGAACTGTCGTTTCTCTAAACCAACTTTTCCAAGCTCTGATTTATTGTTGCAGTATTGCAAGGTTCCCCCTTGTTTCTGTACCAGATGAGGCTTTTAATGGCCAATCACTCTGTCTTATTCATAGAATTTTACCAAGAATTTTATATAATCTTATACTTGCTTTCTTCTATCATTTTCTCACTGCAAATTCCACCTTTTTCCTTTAAAAGAAAAAGCATAAAGATAAAAATGGGGGACACCTGGCTCAACAGTAGTACATGTGAAAAAGCTCTTGGAGTCCTCCTGGACAACAGGTTAAACATGAGCCAACAATGTCATGCAGTGATTAAAAAAGCCAATGTGTTGTAGTTCAGTCTGTTGGGTTATCTAGCAATCATGCATGCATTTTCAATATGGCATGGTTTATGTAGTTAGTTTTGTTTGTTGCTTAGTAACCTGAGCCAAGCTGCATTCCAAAGTTGATGGCACCATTTTAAGGGTTGCGCATGTGAAGTAAAAAAGGGGAGTATCCTTTCTGGGGACACACAGGAAGTGATGTACACCTTTAGAATTTGGGGCATAAAAAGGGGGAAACTCTCTTCCTGCTCTCTCTCTGCTCTTCCTGTTTCTTGATTCTGCCATGCTGCTGATGTTACTCTTTGTTAAGAGATATGTAGTATCCTGAACTGTTTTCTTTTGGAACTAAGATGTTTTTACCTGTATGACCATCATCATACAAGATTGTGAGTAAACATATTTTTACTATTTTACTTTTGATGTCTCTGATGCTTATTTTATGTGCATGACTCTTTAAAGGGAAAGGGAGGCTGGCTATTTTGCTTTTTCTCACCTCTGCTCACATAAACCCCTAGTCTTCTGTGTTTTTGCTACTCTGCACTAATATCTAACCACATTGGTATCATAATCCTAACAGGTTATGAGTACAGTAGAGTTTCACTTATCCAATATAAACGGGCCGGCAGAATGTTGGATAAGTGAATATGTTGGATAATAAGGAGAGATTAAGAAAACGCCTATTAAACATCAAAATAGGTTATGATTTTACAAATTAAGCACCAAAACATCATGTTATACAACAAATTTGACAGAAAAAGTAGTTCATTACACATTAATGCTATGTAGTAATTACAGTATTTACGAATTTAGCACCAAAATATCATGATATATTGAAAACATTGACTACAAAACTGTGTTGGATAATCCAGAACGTTGGATAAGTGAGTGTTGGATAAGTGAGACTCTACTGTATATTCCTAATAGTCTGTGTTACCTGTGTTAGTGCCTGATGTCAGTGAGGTTTCTGGGCCTGTGTCTGATTCTGGGTCTGTGACTGATTGCAATGGGAATGATGGTCTTGACAGGCTTGCCTTAGAGACAGAGGCTTCTGCAGAACAGAGATCAGAGCCTCAAGGTCAAATTCCTGAAAGGAACTGCTTTTTTGAGGGAGATTCTTCAGATACAGATGCAGCTGCAGAGGGTAATGAGCTGGCAGATAGGAGGCAAGACTTTTGTAAACAGAGAGATAATTCCAAGCTTCTTCATTGATCAGTTCCTCTTTGGGGAAAAAGAGCAGATAAATTATCTTTTGAGAAAGTGAAACAAAATGTCTTTTTCTCAGGGAGGAGGTTTATTAAGGCAAAGGGAAAAGCCTGTTACTTCATTGGGGTCAACATTGGTGCTTCAAGTCAGTCATGCCTGTTCATCCTCTAAGTTTCCTATATGGATTTTGATTCATGGTTCCTGTCATGCCAAGTTTTGCTCTTTGAATCCAAGTGTATCCTTTCCTTGTTCTAGTTTACCAAGTTCATACGTTGTCATTTGGGATTTTCTCAGCCTTGTGTTTTTGGATTTTACAACCTTGTTCCTTGTGATTTATTACTGTACCTTGAAAGTGGTGGACTATTGCTGATGTTTTGAAGAAACCTTTTGAGACTTTACCTTTTAAGCCTTTTTATTGTTTGGCTTTTATATATATTATTCAATAAACTGCTTGCTGATATATTCAGTTGGTGTGGTGTCTTATGATCAGAGAAGTGTAGCTCTGGGATACAACATAATGGGTTTTTGGCCTGCGAGATAACTGATTTATATTTATAACTGATGTATATTTACAGTTCATTTTATGTCCCGGCATTGAATGTTTGCTGTATATATGTTGAGCTCCAGCCTGAGTTCCCTTTGGGGTGAGAAGGGCAGAATATAAATGTTTTAAATACACAAATAAATAGGAATATAGTGTCTCGATCCAGGGAAGTCCTGCTACCCTTCTATTCTGCCTTGGTCAGACCATACCTGGAATACTGTGTCCAATTGTGGGAGATGCTGACAAACTGGAATGTGTCCAGAGGAGGGCAACTAAAATGTTCAAGAACCTGGAGAATAAGCCCTATGAGGAGCAGCTTAAATAAATGGGCATGTTTAGCCTGCAGAAGAGAAGGCTGAAAGGAGACATGATGATGACCATGTATAAATATGTGAGAGGAAGTCATAGAGAGGAGGGAGCAAGCTTGTTTTCTGCTGCTTTGGAGACTAGGACATGAAACAATGGTTTCAAACTAAAGGAAAGGAGATTCCACCTAAACATTAAGAAGAACTTCCTCACTGTGAGACCTGTTCAGCAGTGGAACTCTCTGCCCCAGAGTGTGGTAGAGGCTTTTAAGCAGAGGCTGGATGGCCATCTTTCAGGGGTGCTCTGGATACAATTTTCCTGCTTCTTGGTAGGGGTTTGGACTGGATGGCCCATGAGGTCTCTTCCAACTCTCTGATTCTATGAGGTAAAGGCTACACAATGTCTTTTGAGTCATTGCTTTAGGTACTATCTACCTGAAAATACATGAAGACTGCTTCATCTTTATGTTAACTCTTCTTTTTAAATACAGAATGTGCCCCTCACAGATTTTGGACTAAAACTCTGACCAACAGCTATCATTGGCCACATAATTTAAAGCAATAAGAGCTAAAGCTCACCAACCTCCAGAGGGCCACTCATGAATTAAACACATTAATTAAGTTGTTCATTGACTCGTTAAACATCTTTGTTAGTGCTCCTGCTGTTTTACTTTCTTACACATACACATGCACGCACACACACATATACAGATTTTCCCATTAAATTTTCATTAGGTCTTATTCTTCAATTCATGGTCAGAAGAAAGATTGCAGCTTTGTTGTTCCAATGACATGACAGCTACAACAGTGGAACTGGAGAATGAGAGAGAATTTGAAATATGAAGATGATTTGTTAAATTGTTTGCTGGAAACTCAACAAGAAATAAGAGCATATGTCAAAGATATTTTGCTAAATCAACTATCCATTGTGAATCAGTCTAACTTGCATGGTTAACTGTGTATGCAAATTGTTAATTTTCAAAGCAGTGCAATGTAAAGAGAGGCTATTCATGCAGAATGCAGTGGCGACGTCCATAGAAAGGACTGTGCTTTCAAGTGCACCCTGATCATGTGGTAGCCTTGAATGCATATCCTTCTCAGAGATTATGCTGCAACTGTTCACATACAAAAGGGCCACTTATCTGAAGTGTTAAATGAACACGTTGGAGCTGTTTCATAATACTGAGTTGACAAAGTAATGCAGCTGCAAAAATAACATACAAGCAAATATACTTCTGTTTTTTAAAAAATGTCTTAGCTTGAATATTTTTATCTGGAGTGAGTTAAATTTGACCTGTTCTAGCATCCCTGACAGTGTAGGGTGAAGCCAGCTTGGAATTGATGCCTATGAGGGATCAAGTAAAATGGCTTTATGGATGCAAAGTTGACTGACCTTTTAAGCCTTTTTAGCAGACAAATGATTGTGTTTATGTATGGGGGCACTTCTGATGTGGAACTTTAACACTGAAGTTGAAGTGTGTGAAGATTTCTTCTAAAAATAGAGTCGGAATGTGATGTGGCAGAGCCCAGCAATTGATTTGGCTTCACACTCTGCTTTCTCTATTAGAGATGGAGTAAAACTAAGAGGAGGAGGAGGAGGAGGAGGAGGAGGAGGAGGAGGGGGAGACAGCCTGCCCTGAGCTGCCAGAGCTGTAGATAGCAATGCCCTTTGGCTGAGCACCCATTGCCTCATTCACTTTCTCAAGACCATCTTGAGAACAATGCAAAGAATTTCTGTTTCGATGCCAGCCACAAATGCAGGCGTAACATCAGGAGATAATTGTTGGAAACAGCAACCTCATCAAGCCCCCCACTAGTTATATGTTGTATATATAATTCAGGTTGCTTACTGTATTATATTTATGTGTTTTGCAGTTTTCATTTTGTCTTTGTTGGGGGGGGGGCTGCAGACCATGTGGTCTGGGCTTGTTAAGGACTCAGGCTTCATTTTAGTTTTGTTTAGTTTAGACTTCAGTAAGAACTGTATGCTTCAGACTTCAATGCAGGAACAGTATGCTGTACAGAAACCATTAAACTCCATTGGACTATGGACTGTTGATTCTAAGAATAATGCCCTGTGTTAACTACACAAACTACTTCAAATTCTATCTGTAACTGGATTGTAAACAAAGTATCTATATGCTGAATACATGAAGTTTGTGAGTAATTATGTTACTTTTAAAGAAGTCTACTGATTTTGTCTCTCGAGAGCACGATTTAAAAGCAAATATATTTTAAGAGAGATAGATGTTTTAGGCAACTAAAAAGGAACACTTCTGAAACTCTGCTATATGTGTGTGTGTGTTTTATGCATTCACATATCTTTATCCCTAACAGAACAAAGACATATCTAGGTGCATCAGTTTAACAGTTGAGAAACCTAATTACCTTACATGAATGCTAGTGAATGTCATTTTCCCAAAAGGTTATGACTCTAACAGGTCATGCTTTTTCCAAAAAGAATGCTACTGGAACATGGCCATACAGCCCAACAAACTCATAGCAACCCAACTTCTGTTTTGAAAGTGAATGTGATGTTACCTTATTTAAGTGGCATTAATTTAAAGTAAGAACAGGGAACAAATGGCCCTTTAAGTGCCTCTGGACTTCAAGTTCCATCAACACTTACCATTTGCTATAATGGATAGGATGAATAGGAGTCGCAATCCAACAACATCCAGAAGGCCATAGTTGCTCACCCTTGGTTTAAAGCAGGGGCCCTCAAACATTTTAAGCAGAGGGATAGACTATAGTTTGAACAAAACATGAACAAATTCCTCTGCACACTGCACGTATCTTAGTTGTAGTGAAATTTGATTTTTGCGGCATTTTCAAAGTTTTTATAAACAACATTTAAAAAAAAAAACTACAAGAGCGATCTACTTGAATTTTATATACAATGCACAAGATAACCAGGGCATCAATCCTCAGAAGTTTTGGAAAGATTCACACATCCACAGATTTTTGGGGATTTTTAAATGTTTAGACAAAAACAATTTATCCCCCCCAGAAAGCGACAACAGCAATCCCCTTGAATGTCTGCTAACTTTATGAAACACAACCACATAACTTTAACTTCACACAGATTTATACTATTACTTACTTACTTTAGTCCTCTTTGCAGATCCAATAATAATAATAATAATAATAATAATAAGAAGAAGAAGAAGAAGACTGACTCTTAATGGTTGGCTGCTGCAGCCCTCATTGGGACTTTCAGATGCTGAGGACTGCTTTCTGGGAAATGTAGTTTAGGGCAGGGCCTTTTGCATTCCCTGCCACAGGGGGCCTCGCCTTCCCAACTGCATTTCTAAGAATGCTGTGTTCTCAGTCTCCCACTCATTAATTTTGCTAATCCTGTCCCCAGTGTCATTGCTTATGGGGATCGGGTTGGTTTTTATAACACTTTATATTCTCTTGGCTTTACCAAAGTTTCTCAATGCTTATACAGAAAATTAAATTGATCTTGGGAGGCATCAGAATGTTACAGAATCTTAACGAAAATAATTAGTGAATGTTCCAATTCTTAAATCTGTCCCCACCTTTTCTGCATGTTTCTAATATCGATTCATATGCATGAATATAACTAATTTGATCCGAAAAATGAATTAAAAACAAACATTTGCACACCCCTACTGGACAGCTCTTACCATCAGGGAGATCTTAAACTAATGTTTAAGGAATCTTTTCCCCCCCTGCAATTTGGATCCATTGTGTTCTATTCTCTAGAGCAGCGGAAACTTGCCCCTTCCTCAATGTGATAACCTTTCAAATATGTAAACATGGCCATTATATCCCTCTCAGCCTTCTTTTCTCTAAACTAAACATACCCAGTTCTCCCAGTCATTCCTCATAGAGCTTGGTTTTCATACCTTTAATCATTTCGGTCACTCTTCTCTGGACAACCAGCTCTGAGGAAAGAGAGATGCCCCTGGAATAGTTTAGACATATTTACAGAATGCATAGTTTATAGACATGCAGCTTTGAGGGAATGTTCTTTTGATTACATTTGTAAAACCTCCTCCGCAGAAACAACATATATAAGTTAAGCTCTGAAATGCCACCTATGTCTCACTTTGAACCTTACTCAGAGTGTGTACCAATTTCTGCTGCAGAAATAAACCTTGTGCCCCCCTCATTCCTTGCTTTGTTTTGCAAATTGGAGCCATCTGCTCGGCAGCGAACCTCACTCCTGTGATATAAGCCGGTGGTGGGCAATCCTTTGTCCCCCAAAGGCTGTAGTTGAAAGGTGTGTTATTTTCTATACTTATCACATCAGATTTATATTCTTCTCTCTGGAAGGCTGAAATCCCATTTTGTTACTCTCACACCTCAGTTGGTCAGATTTTCCTTGTGCCGATCAGCTGGACGGGTGGAAGAGGCACATTATTAAT
Source organism: Anolis carolinensis (assembly GCF_035594765.1). Lineage (NCBI taxonomy): Eukaryota > Metazoa > Chordata > Lepidosauria > Squamata > Anolidae > Anolis > Anolis carolinensis. The sequence continues at coordinate 138,070,147 of NC_085844.1, forward strand.
TGGAGTGAGGACTCCATCCATATACTCTCATCTCTATTCCATTCAGACGTCATTGCACAGACCCAGATGAATTGTAATGTGGGATTACAAGGAGGTGGGCATGGTGTGGATGAATCCCTAATGTTCCATTCTATGAATCATCCTGGCAAGCAGTTTTGTGGCTAACATAAATTTGAAAGTAAGGCATTCAGAAACATTGGCTTGTTGAAAACTTGTAATCCTCAGGGAAGGCATCGAAGGACTGCAGTTTGTCCACATCACACAGCTTAAATTTGAGTCTCTGTAGCAACAGCCCTTTCCCCAAAGTAAAGAGATTCTGCTTTCTCTCTGCAGCTTCCCAGATGTGTCATCTTTGCTGAACCACTGTGGCTATAAGGAGGGGGCCACAACAAGGACATTGCTCTTCCCACTAAGAATTCTACTCCTTGATGACATTTTCCTTCAGTTCTCAACTCTCTAGCATTGTCGCAAACTTAAAATAGAGTTTAGGGATCCATAGAAAAGGGGTAGGCAACGTTACCAAGGGAATGTGAACACAGTAAATATAAGAGTTCTATGTCTGAGCAATTTTGGCTCACTCTCTGCAAAGCTAGAAATTTCAGGAGTGAAGAAAAATGTCATGTGGGAGGACTGGATTTTTATTTTTTTTCAAGGGCAAGGGCTTCATTTTGCTTCTTTTAACTGTACCTTGGGGGTTCTGAGTTGACCCTGCCTATATAGATTATTGATTTTGGCTTGTCTGCTCATTTGAACTGTTTCATGTTGTAAATACAGTAGAGACTCACTTATTCAACATTCGCTTATCGAACATTCTGGATTATCCAATGCATTTTTGTAGTCAATGTTTTCAATATATCGTGATTTTTTTTGGTGCTAAATTAATAAATACAGTAATTATTATGTAGCATTACTGCATATTGAACTACTTTTTCTGTCAAATTTGTTGTATAACATGATGTTTGGGTGCTTAATTTTTAAAATCATAACCTAATTTGATGTTTAATAGGCTTCTCCTTAATCTCTCCTTATTATCCAATATATTCGCTTATCCAACATTCTGCCGGCCTGTTTATGTTGGATAAGTGAGACTCTACTGTAGTTATGAATTGACACAATTAACAATCATTTTAAATACTAAATCCATCTTCATCACACTTGCCTGGAAGTACTTGGTCACATTTGCCTATTTAATAGGATGAATGTTATTGAAATGAGTAAAACAAACCAATTAACCTGAAACCCTATTGGAGGGGCTTTGGAGGGATTGCCCAGTGTTGTGGGAGCTGCAGTTCCTCCACATTCAGAGAGTTCTGTGACCACCTCTGATGATTGATCTGGACTAAACTTGGCACAGAGACCACAAATGACTAACAGAAATAATAGATGGGTGGGGAATTGGCTTTGAATTTTGGGAATTATAGTTCACCCCATATCCAAAGAACACTGAGAACGCCACCGATGATGGATCTGGATCAAACTTGGCACACAGTCCACAAATGATTAAGAGTATAAATGGGTGGGGAATTAGCCTTGGATTTTGGGAGTTATAGTTCACCCCACATCCAGAGATCACTGTGAACACCACCGATGATAGATCTGGACCAAACTTGGCATATAGACCACCAATGACTAACAGAAAATAATAGATGGGCGGAGTGGGGGATTGGCCATGGAATTTGAGAGTTATAGTTCACCCCATATCCAGTTATGATGAATCTGAACCAAACATGGCACACATACCCAACACAACCAGCTTTGAATACTAGCAGAGTTTGGGAGGAATTGACCCAAGATGTTTGGAGCTGTAATTCACCCACATCTTTATGCATTTACTAATGGGAGCATTCATAAAATCCAAGAACAAACAATGACTACTTCTAATATTTATCATTACAAAATACCTAACCCGGGCATCACTGGGTACCTAAGATAGTCAGTATAAAATCGGTAAAAAAGTCAGACATTTATTGAAAATAAATCAGCATTTGCAAGGCTTGCTAACCAGACTAGCTTTCTTTTTTGTGGAGAACAGCTGAAGTCCACACTAAACACTGCACATTGTTGTCAACAGGGTTGTGTAAATGGCTGACATTCAGAAACCTTCTGGGGAGGCCCTGCTTTCAGTCCTGCCACCATTACAGGCATGATTGGCGGGGACGAGAGACAGGGCCTTCTCAGTGATTGCCCCTCGGTTATGGAACTCCCTTCCTGGTGAGATTAGATCAGCCCCCTCCCTCCTGTGGGACCAAGCCTTTGGGGCAGTGCAATGGGGCAATAATTGGAAACCTACTCCACTGACCGGATCCAGCATGGTGTCTTGAGTTGGTTTAAATAGCTGATTTTAAAGTAGATATAACTGCTTTTAATGTTTGTGTATATTTATAATTATTTTATGTCCTGGCATGGAGTGCTTGCAGTATGTATGTTGTGCTCCACCCTGAGTTCCCTTCGGTGTGAGAAGGGCAGAATATAAATGTTTTAAATAAATAAATACAGTAGAGTCTCACTTATCCAACAGAACATTGGATAAGAGAAAATGTTGGATAATAAGAAGGGATTCAGGAAAAGCCTATTAAATGTCAAATTGCATTATGATTTTACAACTTAAGCACCAAAACATGTTTTGCAGCAAATTAAAAGAAAAAGCAGTTCAGTACATGGTAACATTATGTAGAAATTACTGTATTTACGAATTTAGCACCAAAACATCGCAATGTATTGAAAACATTGACTACAAAAACACAGATTACTAAAAGGCAGACTCAGTTGGATAATACAGAACGCTGGATAAGTGAAGGCTGGATAAGCGAGACTCTGCTGTAATAATAAATAACAAGTTTATGCTTTTCGTGAGTAAAAGGTAAAGGTAAAAGGTTTTCCCCTGACGTTAAATCCAGTCATGTCTGACTCTGGGGGTTGGTGCTCATCTCCATTTCTAAGCCGAAGAGCCAGCGTTGTCCGTTGTCCGTAGACACCTCCAAGGTCATGTGGCCGGCATGACTGCATGGAGCGCCGTTACCTTCCCGCCGGAGCAGTACCTATTGATCTACTCACATTTGCATGTTTTCGAACTGCTAGGTTGGCAGAAGCCGGCGCTAACAGCGGCCGCTCACTCCGTTCCCCGGATTTGAACCTGGCACCTTTCGGTCCGCAAGTTCAGCAGCTCAGTGCTTTAACACACTTCGCCACCGGGGCTCATGAGTAGTGGTTTTCAAAAAGTGGTCATGGAGATTCACATTTGCCAAAAAGTTTATGTGCCCAGAGTCTGGGGGCAGCTATTTTCCAATAGGTTGCGCAGTAGACACTGCCATATGATCCAGTTTCTGAATCCAGATTATCTGCTTTGAACTAGATTATATGACAGTGTAGAGCCAGTATCAGTGTGCGCCCCTCCCACACTTCCTAGATTACACTGGGTTAGGGTTTAGAGTACTACGGTACTCCTAAGCAGAACAAGGCAGGCTTTAGGACCCAGGAGCCCCCTCCCGCCAGGCTGGGATTCTCGGTGCAGGGCTGTAAATTCCTCCTGTCAAGGCAGCGGAGCCGCGGTGGCGGCAGCATCAGTATCAGGCAGCGCTTGGAAACCTCTTCGGCCCCGTCTGCCAGCCTGCTTCTCTACCATGTGGGGCGGGCGGCCAGTGGGGCTGCTTTCTCGCCTTCCCTTCCCGCTCTCTGGGCACGGGATGCCCCCAACTGCCGCCCCCGCTGCCCGATGCCGCCCGATGCTGCTGCTGCTCTGAGCGCCACTGCAGAGGCCGACCGGATCCCTGCCCGACGACAGCGGCGCTGGAGGTGGCTCCGTGCTGTGCCAGAGGTGAGTCCCAGAAGGGGAAGGAAGGGGAGGGGGCAAGGAAAGCGAGCCCAGGAAGCGCGGGTTCAAGCTTTCGAAGCCTGCAAGACCTCCGCGCGGGTTTGGCAGCCCAGATGCGGCGCTCCTTCTCCTCCTCCATCGTCGCCTTTTCCCGCGGAGGCGACTGTCCAAAGCAATGGCACAGGAAGGCGCTGGGTTATCGGACGGGGTCCTTCTGGGTCCTGAACTCGCGCTGGACTTGGCGTTCCTTCTCCATTTATACCAGGTATGGGCAAACTTCGGTCCTCCAGGTCTTTTGGACTTCAACTCCCACAATTCCTAACAATTCCTAGGCTGGGTTGCTGTGAGTTTTCCGCGCTGTATGGCCACGTTCCAGAAGCATTCTCTCCTGACGTTTCGTCCACATCTATGGCAGGCATCCTCAGAGGTTGTGAGGTCTGTTGGAAACTAGGCAAATGGGGTTTATCTATCTGTGCAAAGTCCAGGGTGGGAGAAAGAACTCTTGTCTGCTTGAGGCAAATGTGAATGTTGCAATTGGCCAACTTGAATAGCCTTGCAGCTTCAAAGCCTGTCTGCTTCCTGCCTGTTGGGGACTCCTTTGTTGGGAGGTGTTAGATGAAGAAACACAAGATACAAACTATCTACAGACCTACTAAGAAAATCCAAGAAATCCATTCAGCAAAGGACAAGAGGGATCCTCTCACCTCTGCAGGAGCCCACCTGATACCATGCAGCTGTGGACAAGTCTACATAGGGACCACCAAATGCAGCTCTGCCCAAACACGATTCAAGGAACATGAAAGGCACTGCAGACTAAGGATCTCATCACACTAGAGTTTGGAGCCACTTTAATTCCACTTTAAACAGCACAGCCAGATAGGTCCTGGGCTTTACCAAACTACAAACCCCAGAATTCTGCAAGAAGCGGAAACTAGATTTAACATGGATCCGTGCTCTGATGGGATGAGACAGCCAGTCAACCAGAGAAGTCAGCCATAGCAGAGCACTTGATGAACCAGCCTGGACACAGCATATTATTTGAGAAGATGGAAATGCTGGACCACTCTAACACCTACCATGTCAGTCTACACAGAAAAGCCATTGAAATCCACAAGCATATTGACAATTTCAACAGAAAAGAGGAAACCATGAAAATGAACAAAATCTGGCTACCAGTATTAAAAGAAACTCTAAAATCAGAACAATAAATAAAGAACCACACTTGGAAGACAGCGGAATTCCAGACAGGAAACAAACAGGACCAGCTAACACCTCCCAACAAAGGATTCCCCCAGGCAGGAAGCAGCCAGGCCTTGAAGCTGAAAGGCTAATCAAGGTAGCAGGTTGTAACATTCACACTTGCCTCCAAAAGACAAGAGTTCTTTCTCCCACCCTGGATATTTCACAGATATGTAAACCCCACTTACCTAGTTTCCAACAGTCCTCACAACCTCTGAGGATGCCTGCCATAGATGTGGGCAAAACGTCAGGAGAAAATGCTTTTGGAACATGGCCATATAGTCCGGAAAACTCACAGCAATCCAGCGATTCGGCCATGAAAGCCTTCGACAACATATCTAGTGTCTATCTATATATATAAATGAGTGATGGCATCAGGGCAACCCACAAAACAACAAAACTACAGGCCGCCCAACCTCGAAATTTGACAACACAACCCATCATCCACGGCTCCAGTAAGATACAACAAAAAGAAAAGAAAAATAAAGTCCTAATTAGAGGGAGAGCAATAATTGTTTTTATCCAATTGCTGCCAGTTTAGAGGGCTAATCTCTGCCCACTTCGTCTCCTAGCAACCAATTCAGCCAAGCAAAGTCAGGGTTCAGTTAGGGGACAGGCAGATTTAGGCCTCACTTAGCCTTCTTCCACAGATTATCTAATTTGCACTGGATTATATGGCAGTGTAGACTCAAGGCCCTTCCACACAGCTATATAACCCATTTATAATCTTATATTATCTGCTTTGCACCGGATTATCTTGAGTCCAAACTACCATATAATCCACTTCAGTGTGCATTTTATACAGCTGTGTAGAAGGGGCCTCATATAATCCAGTTCTATGCAGATAATATAAGATTATCAATATGCAGTAGAGTCTCACTTATCCAACATAGACAGGCTGGCAGGATAAGTGAATATGTTGGATAATAAGAAGGGATTTAGGAAACGCCAATTAAACATCAAATTAGGTAATCGTTATACAAATTTAAGCATCAAAACATATTATACAACAAATTTGACAGAAAAAGTAGTTCAATGCTCAGTAATGCTATGTTGTAATTACAGTAGAGTCTCACTTATCCAACACTCGCTTATCCAATGTTCTGGATTATCTAACACATTTTTGTAGTCAATGTTTTCAATATATTGTGATATTTTGGTGCTAAATTCATAAATACAGTAATTACTACATAGCATTACTGCGTATTGAACTACTTTTTCTGCCAAATTTGTTGTCTAACATGATGTTTTGGTGCTTCATTTGTAAAATCATAACCTAATTTGATGTTTAATAGGCTTTTCCTTAATGCCTCCTTATTATCCAACATATTTACAAATTTACCACTAAAATATCACAATGAATTTAAAACACTGAATACAAAAACATTGATTATGAAAAGGCAGACTGCGTTGGATAATCCAGAACATTGTATAAGCGAATGTTGGATAAGTGAGATTCTACTTTAATATGAAATAATTACTGGGATAGAATAATGCAGAACAATATAATCTCTAAAACCAGGACAGTAAATAAAGACCAACAGTCTGAAAGCAGGAAAATTGGAAATTCCACAAAGGAAACAATCAGGGCCAGCTAACACCTCCCAAGAAAGGATTCTTCCAGAAAGGAAGCTGAGAAGGGAGTGAAGCACTGTGTATTACCAAAGTCATTATTATTACTATCATTACTATTATTATTATTATTATTATTGTGTTGCGGTCAACTGTGAAAATGAATACAATCTGGTTCCAAGTATTCAAAAACACTAAAATCAGAATATATAAAAATTAATGTGGTATAATAAAACAGAACAATACAATCTCTAAAATCAGAACACTAAATAAAGAACAACACTCTGAAAACAGGGGAATTCCACACAGGAAACAATCAGGGCCAGCTAACACCTCCCAACAAAATATTCCCATCATCAAAGTCTGGAAAATCCTCTGTTTTCTCAGGGCCACAGACAGTAGAAGCACATAAAATATTGCAAAGAATACCACTCTGAAAACAAGGGAATTCCAGACAGGAAACAATCAGGGCCAGCTAACACCTCCCAACAAGAAATTTACTCGGGGAGGAAACAGCCAGGCTTTAAAGCTGCAAGGCCATTACATCCTAATCATTTTTCCTAATTGCAGCATTCATACTTGCCTCCAACAGACAAAAAAAAAACAATCAGAAATATTGTATATTCACAACCTTTAGGAAATAATATCCCCTGATGGCGCAGCATGTTAAAGCGCTGAGCTGCTGAACTTCTGGACCGAAAGGCCGCAAGTTTGAACTGTTAGCTCCAGCTTCTGCCAACCCAGAAGTTCGAAAACATGCAGATGTGAGTGCATCAATAGGTACTGCTCTGGCGGGAAGGTAACGCCGCTCCATGCAGTCATCCCACATGACCTTGGAGGAGTCTACGGACAACGCCGGCTCTTTGGCTTAGAAATGGAGATAAGCACCAACCCCCAGAGTCGGACACGACTGGACTCAGGAGAAAACCTTTACCCTTTACCTTAACTACCACCAATTCCTTAATACTTTATTTCCCATACCACCAGACCTCGCCACAGCAACGCGTGGCCGGGCACAGCTAGTCTATCTATATAAAAGAATTTGATAACACAGGAAAGGGTCACTACCCTTGTGGTGTTTGTTTTGCACTCTGTGCTCCTGTTCAGAAGATTTCACCTTCCTATCTCTGTGATAATTGGATTTTGAAAATTTTGGTTTGTTGTGGAAATAAGGATTGGTGATAAAGCTTCAGTGGAGACTCCTTTCCCCCATGATAACTCTTTCAGGAGTGAGTTTATTTTCTGAGGGGTAGATTTCTCTCACTACCTGTTGTCTCACCCCCATTCTTTACTGTGGGTTGTTTGTAACTCGTGGATGGCTTGTATACACATTGCCCCAGGTTTTCGCAGAAGCCATGTGGCTTCATTCAGGTGATCCCCAGCTGCAGGCAAAGGCACCCTGAGGAGGGCACAGAGGTGGGAGTCTTCAAGTTCCCAGAGAAACGCCAGGGTCTCTTGCCAATTTGCCAGCCATTGTCAAAGAGATGACTGGGAGGTGGTCCCCTCACGATGGGGAACATGCCACTAGAAACACCTTCCTTGGCTGTGCTTTCTGGCCAAAGGTCTGCTAACTTGGCCTGCCTTTGGTTTAGAGCACCGCTTTTTCAACTGGAGATTCTACCCCAACACTGAGCTCAATGTTGGGCTCACAAAAAATTGGCAACCGTAAAAGCTATCTGAATGCCACTTATTTACACCAATCTGTCAGCAGCAACTTTAAGTGTTTACACTGGACTCTGCGGAAAGCTGTATGCCACAAAAAGGGAAATCAGCCTGTTTGCAAGCTTTACGAATGCTGGTTTGTTATCCATAAATGTTTGGTTTTAATATCTATTATATATTCAGGGTCATGTAAAAATCATGAGCGAGAAAAATTGAGAAGCCCTGGTTTAGAGCATCTCCTGGAATGAATGTAGGGTTCAAATGTAACAGAAAATGATAAGGAAACTTCCTTTATTGCCTTCATAGGAAGGTGAAAGTTTGCTTGATCCAGGAAAAGCATAAATAATTCATTGTGTTGAATTCATTGTGACCAGTCTCTAAACCTCCTTGAAACTTTGCAGAATTTGTGGGTGATTTGGTCTTAATTGCCGTCAAGTCAGCTTCAACTTACAGCAGCTCAATAATGAGACTTCCAAGTCACTCTGAAATCAAACTCAGGTCTTGCAAACTAAGAACTGTGGCGTCCTTGACTATGGCTGGCTCTAAAGTAAAGGTAAAGGTTTCCCCTGACGTTAAGTCCAGTTGTGACCAACTCTGGGGGTTGGTGCTCATCTCCATTTCTAAGCCGAAGAGCCGGCATTGTCCATAGACATCTTCAGGTCATGTGGCCGGCATAACTGCATGGAGCGCCGTTACCTTCCCGCCGGAGCAGTACCTATTAATCTACTCACATTTGCATGTTTTCGAACTGCTAGGTGGGCAGGAGATGGCTGGCTTTACACTGCCATATTATGCAGTTTGAACTGCATTATACAGTCTGTGTAGACCAGCATGGGCAAACATTGTCCCTCCAGGTATTTTGGACTTCAGCTCCCACAATTCCAAAGCACCTGGAGGGCTGAAGTTTGCCCATGCCTGAGATAGACCATAGGTCTGTGCATAAGCAGTTTGCTCATGCCTGGTATAGGCCCATATAATGTACTGGTAGTTCAATGCAGTTCAAAATGCATTATATGGCAGTGTAGATCCAGCTAGATGCAATGGTCTTCTATTTCTTTGAAGAGTCTGAATTAATCTGGATAGGAGTCATGATTTAGGGCTTGACTTCTCTCATCCTCTTACATATAGTAAAGTGAATATCCAGTGCACACTCAAGAGACTTCCCAAGCAGAACTGCCAAAATTACTCAAAATTATGTATTTAGCTGCGCACACCTTAGATGCAAAATCCAAGAATCTGTTGTCTGTCTTGTCATTGTTATAACCGTCATTGAATATTTGCTGTATATGTGTTCTGTCATCCGCCCTGAGTCCCCTTTGAGGTGAGAAGGGAAGAATATAAATACTGCAAATAAATAAATAAACAAGTAAAATTATATATGGCACAATGTAAATGAATAACCTATTTCCTTCCCTTTAACTATCACAAGTATTTGACAAATCAATAAGGGATGGGTTTTCCTGGCCTTTTCAAACAGCAGAGTGGTAGAGAGAGGGGACCGTGACTCAAATTTCACCTCTGCTCCTGACTTCACTAAAAGTGTCCTTTATGCTGATTATTATGTTCTCAGTTGCTGGATCACAGTCAATGGTAATGATAAGGGTTGTAAGGCGTGCGGAGAATAATCACTATGAAGGGCTTTAAATGGTTACACACATATATCATTTTTTCTTAATATTATTTATCGATGTGCATTGTGGACATAAGGACACTCTCACCAAGGGAATTCTTCTCACTGCAAGGCTTAGACAGGCATGTCCATGTTTCAGGAATGACCTTGGATGTGGAGTGGTGGGTTTGCAGTGGGAGGGGAGAATCCATCCAAAATGGACCCAAGTAGATCCCCGCTCTGCGCGTGCACATGCGCGCGCGCGCACACACACACACACACACACACACACACATGTCCTGGAGAGGCTTTTGGACCGTGTCTTGGGGGTGGCATTCTCCTTGAGTGAATGTTCTCATACAAACATTGCTTTGGATACACTCCATATCACAGAAACATAGAATCCTAAGAGTTGGAAGAGACCTCATGGAGACTCCACCATGCAGCCCATTCCACATCATCTCTTACCATCAGAGCCATTCATACATTACTTTCCAAATGAGCAAAATGGATGCATATTTACACCCATGGCCAGTATAGACAGAGATTTTTTTTATTTATCATATCAGAAGCAAACCAAGGATACAGTTGTAATGTACAGTATTTAAAAACACGAACAAAGTTAAAAACCTGGCATTATACTGGTGTTGCTATAAGAAGGTCCTCCATTGTGTATATGGCAGGGCTCAGGCTGCATTGTAATAGGTGGTCTGTGGTTTGCTCTCCTCCACACTCGCATGTTGTGGACTCCACTTTGTGGCCCCATTTCTTAAGGTTGGCTCTCCATCTCATGGTGCCAGAGTGCAGTCTGTTCAGCACTTTCCAAGTTGATACCATGAGATAAAAGGAAAGGAATAACTTAAATTGCTTCTTACTTTGCTTTGAATTGGGGACCATGAATCCCCACATGCTGGCCCAATATCTATTTTGGTAACAATGTCTGCTGTTCTTTTTTAAAAAAGAAATTGTTGTAAACAAGTCATATTTGCTTTCGAACAGGCTCCAACACTCAAGGTGCAAATCGATTTATTTGTACTCTTCATCATTGCTCGTACCAGCTCTTGTTTGAAGTGAATCTGCTCTTTTGGCTGGATTTCAAAGCTAACCTGGGTTCAGATATGAGTTTCCTTATTTCGAGGGCAACAGGGAAATCAGGCCTTTCAGCACTCACCAGGCATGTTGTCAGTCTGGCATGAATAATGAGCCCCATAATTGATACACTAGCTGTGCATGAATAGTTAAGGATGTCTTGCAGATGTAATGGGAATTTTAAGTCTTTTTTTCTGAATCACAGAACCATACGGAGAGATATGAAGGGTATTGGAAAAGGGACTGCTGGGAAAAGATTGATTATTCTATTGATTTCAACAACTACTGACCCGTATCCAACTAACTTGAACATAGGCCAGGAGATCTTTGCAAAGCTCTCTAATAAAACATCACATAAAATGCAAGTTAAATAAAATGTATCTCATGTTCAAATGGAAGTGCAGTTAATGTCAAATGGGAGAATAATTTTCCATCATACTTGTAAAGGTGTCATTATGTTACAAGGAATATTAATCAGAGTAAAATGAGTTATAGATTTTGCTAAATATGCAGAATTGCATTGAACAGTGTTTGTTGAAGGAGCCGCAGATTACAATTGTAAAAATGTTATTAAAATTGGATAATGGTTTGGGTAATCATTTTAGACATATAGGCAGTCCCTGAGTTACAAACACCTGACTTACAAATGACTTGTTGTGGAAACAAGGATTATTATTATTATTTTTCAAACTTATATGCCGCCACTCCCCTAGGGCTCGGAGCGGCTTACAAGAACCAGCTAAAATCAATTGATGAGGATTGATGAGAAAGCTTCAGTTGAGACACCTTTTCCCAATGGTAATTCTTTCAGGAGTGAATTTTCCTTCCTAGTGGTAGATTTCTCTCACTTCCTGTTGTCTCACCCTTTTTTGGAGCTCCTGGTGGCGCAATGGATTAAGACTGCTGACTGAAAGGTTGGCGGTTCGAATCTGGGAAGTGAGGTGAGCTCCTGTCTGTCAGCTCTAGCTTCCCATGCGGGGACATGAGAGAAGCCTCCCACAGGATGGTAAAATATCAAATATCCGTCTTTGCAGACGGCCAATTTTCTCACACCAGAAGCGACTTGCAGTTTCTCAAGTTGCTCCTGACATGAAAAAAAACCCTGTTTTTAACTATGAGTCATTTGTAAATCGGATGTTTGTAATTTGTTGACTACCTGTATATGAATGCTATGCCACGTTAATTACAAGAAAAAGATAACTTTTCTAGGTAAGATAGCATTAGGCAATTGAACCAGGTCTACAGATTACAGCACAAGTGGGCAAAATCTTTAGACTGGGGTGTTTCATACTTTTTCAAGGGCTTCATCTTTTGGGCCCTGCTTTATGGCTGCCATTCCTGTCTCAATTCCTGCCAGTTTTCAATGGGTACTGTAGTGACTCTGGTGAAGGAAATTGTCAAAGCATTCTCCTGAACCATAGAGACTTCTTACATGACACTTTGGAATATATCCTATCGTGCTTTTAGGAGTGCTTAAAAATGTATTTATTTATTTAAAGTATTTATATTCCACCCTTTTCATCCCGAAGGGGACACAGGGCGGGTCACAGAACACATATATGGTAAACATTCAGTTCCGATTATAACAATGACAAGACCGACAACAGATAGAGGTATATTATAGGCCAGTGATGGCCAACCTATGACACGCCTGTCAGCACTGACACACCTAGCCAATTTTGCTGACACACTGCTGCATGCAGATTGATTGGATGACTTATGTCTTTTGTGGCCAAATTTGGTGTGATTTGGTCCAGTGGTTTTCTTGTTTATTCCATGGGAATTATGCACATTTTATTATATCATTATATTATTATTTTATTATTATTGTAGTATATTATTACTATTACATTATTATTATATTATTCATTATTCATGACTACATTGAAACTAGAATAGAGAGAAACTGCAAGCGATACCATAGATCAGGGGTCCCCAAACTTTTTAAACTGGGGGCCAGTTCACGGTCCCTCAGACCATTGGAGGGCCAGACTATAGGTTTTTTTTAAAACTATGAACAATTTCCCATGCACACTGCACATACCTTATTTTGAAGTAAAAAAAAAAAAACGGGAACAAATACAGCCTCAATGTTAATAATAATCATAATCATGATAAAAAATAATAAAGAAGGTTGGAAGAGACCCCTTGGGCCATTTAGTCCAACCCCTTCTACCTTTGTGCACTAAAAGCACAAGCAAAGCACTCCTGACAGATGGCCACCCAGCCTCAATGTTGTTAATAATAATAATAATAATAATAATAATAATAATAATAATAATAATAATAATAATAAATCGCACAGTCCTAGACACTTGGGAAGTGTTCGACTTGGGATTTTGTGATATGAAATCCAGCAAATCTATCTCATTCGCTGTGTTATGGTGTGTACTTCTATCAATAATAATAATAATAATAATAATAATAATAATAATAATAATAAAGAGGGTTGGAAGAGACCGCTTGGGCCATTTAGTCCAACTCCCTTCTGCCTTTGTGCGCCAAAAGCACTAGCAAAGCACCCCTTAATAATTAATAATTAATTAAATAATAATTAAAATACCATTATAAACAAGCAAAGAGGAGGAGGGAGCCACCACCACGAGGGCCGGATAAATGGCTTCAATGGGCCGCATGTGGCCCCCGGGCCTTAGTTTGGGGACCCTTGCCATAGATTGTTGTACATGGAAATAATGGTAGTAAATAGTTTTTGATTTATTAAATACAGTTATATATTACAATTATACATTTTTGTTATTTAAACCATACATATTGCGAAATTATGGTTTTTTTCTCGAAGTGACACACCACCCAAGTTATGCTAGGTTTTTTAGGTGAATTTTGACACACCAAGCTCAAAAGGTTGCCTATCATTGTTATAGGCTTTCCCATCTTTCAGCATCTTTGGAGGCTGTGCTCGGTTCCGGCCACCGGGAGTGCTGTTGCTCTATCTCCCTGCTGAAGAGCTTTCTTTGTAAACTTCCTCCTTTTGCCGAGCCTAAATACCTCTGTGCTTTAATGCGGTTCCTGTTTATCTACTCACATTTGGTTTTGAACTGCTAGGTAGGCAGAAACTGGGCTACAGGTCAGGAGCTCACTCTGACCTGGGCTTCAAACTGTCAATCTTCCAGTTGGCAAGATTTATTGCAGTTTGGTGATTAACCTGCTGTGCTACAGCCAAGCCCAAATACTTCAAAACTACTTCTTGGGTTCTGCTGTTTGCTACTGTACTGTGTTGATGATTTCCGTAACTGCAAAGGGGATTCCAGGGCAGCAGAAATGGCTTCTAAGGGCCTCGTGCATCTTGTGTGCCATTTAGGCCTTTTCCCACTCAGCATTATAACACAATGTGTCTTGCTTCCAGGAGTGCCCAAGAGTACTTCCAGTGCAGAGTACTAACATTACTGTTACAGCACAAGCATTATTAATGGTAAATGATGCAGTAGGTGGTACACAGCAGGGAAGCATTCCAGTCCTGTTGCTGATAGGGCCCAGCAGCACTCTTCACAGCAATGGCAATCAAACAAGGCTCCTGGACTAATTCATCTCAGACTTACCTCTTCAACCTACAATTAAATCAAATTTCTATAGCTGGACATATAGGTAATGTGGCACAAGGGCATCTCCTTTCTAGGACTCTTAAGGGTTATATCATGTAGAAGCAAGCAAATACATTTTCTGTTGCTTTCATGGCCAGGATCACTGGGTTGCTGTGAGTTTTCCAGGCTGTATGGCCATGTTCCAGAAGCATTCTCTCCTGAAGTTTCGCCCACATCTATGGCAGGCATCCTCAAAGGTTGTGAGGTCTGTTGGAAACTAGGCAAGTGAGGTTTATATATCTGCAGAATGTCCAGGATGGGAGAAATAACTCTTGTCTGTTTGAGTCAAGTGTGAATGCTTCAATTAATCACCTTGATTAGTATTGAAAAGCCTTGCAGCTTCAAAGCCTGGCTGCTCCTTGCCTGGGGGAATCCTCTCATAGCTATGGGAACTTCGCAGACTGTAATAAATTTTAAAAAAATCCTTAGCTGGTGCTTGGTTTTAATTTCTTCTCCCAGTCTCAAATGGAAAAGTGAATACAAAAATTGTTCAGTTAGGTCACTAATGCAAATGAACCCTTTCCTGCCACTGTAAATATTTAGTTTTGATGCCAACAAGGCATTCAAAATAAAGCTACCTAGCAAGAGAAGCCCACCCAGCTCACCACAGTACAATGCTATTTTAACTATCATGTCCATGCCCTATGGAATCTCGGAGTTTGCAGAGGCACAAGAAGAGCTCTTCAGTTGTGAATCCCAAGGAAAATATATTATATTATTTCGCACAGTATCTCACATGTGGTTGCCTAAGTGTTTGATCTTCCAGATAGAAGTGATCCCAACACACTCTCATATGGGGAAAACACTTTTGGGAATCTTTTTTTGCCTGGTTCTAGCAGTTTAGCCATGAAGCCCCTGATGGCGCAGCAGATTAAACCACAGAGCTGCTGAACTTGCTGACCAAAAGGTTGTTGGTTCGAATCCAGAGAGCTGAGTGAGCTCCTGCTGTTAGCCCCAGCTTCTACCAACCTAGCAGTTCGAAAACATGCAAAGGTGAGTAGATCAATAGGTACTGCTCCAGTGGGAAGGTAACGGCGCTCCATGCAGTCATACCAGCCACATGACTTTGGAGGTGTCTACGGACAACACCTGCTCTTCGGCTTAGAAATGGAGATGAGCACCAAGCCTCAGAGTTGGATACGACTAGACTTAATGTCAGGGGAAAAACTTTGCCTTTACCTTAGCAGTTTAGCCAAGCAGGTTATTTTCCAGAGAAGACAATGGCCCAGTTGAAAGTCAGAAATAATCTGATTACACAAGACAGCTCTTCTCGTGGTCTTATATACCGTATTTCTTCCATTGTAGGACACCATTGATTGTAAGAGGCACCCTAATTTCAGTATTATCACCAAAATACTTAAGATACAACTGCAATTCTAAAATGCACCCTATTTTTAAATATGTTTATACAGGGGTAAAAATGTGTCTTATAATTGAAGAAATACAATAGATTTTCTCCTCTGGATAATTCCTCCCACACCTGCATACATAAGCAGTAAATAATAGTAGTAGTGCTCAATCATTGAGGGAACCTGATTCATTGAATTTAAGTGTAACATTTGATTTATTAGATGATTCATGATTTCATTCATTAAACTAAGGCCTGAAAGCATCATGTACAATTAAGGAGAATGACTGCATTGAATTAACTTGGTAAGAAATGGCAAAATAACAGTGTTTGATGCTTAAGCAATTACAACAATAAATTCTAAACTAATTCCTGAAAAAAAACCCATCTAGAGTGACAATTAATTTGTAAATATATTTGGGGTAAGCATATTGGCCATGCATCAAACTGCAATGAAATTTAAATACACACAAAAGCCTTCAGTGGTGCAATGGATTAAACTGTTGAGTGCTGAACTTGCTGACCGAAAGGTCGGTGGTCCGAATCCAGGGAGAGGGGTGAGCTCTTCCTGTTAGCCCTAGCTTCTGTCAACCTAGCAGTTCGAAAAGATGCAAATGTGAGTAGATCAATAGGTTCTGCTCTGGGGAGAAGGTAATGGCACTCCATGCAGTCGTGTCACAACTTTACAACCTAACTAACATGCTAAAAATATATCATGGAGGCTTCACTGGCTTCACAGGCAAATATGTGGAAAATGCTACAAGAGAATAAAAGTGACAATGTTAGAGTTGCAGGTTTACATTTGTCTGAGGCAGTGTAAGATAAAGGTAAAGGTTTTCCCCTGACATTAAGTCTAGTCATGTCCGACTCTGTGGGTTGGTGCTCATCTCCATTTCTAAGCTGAAGAACCGGCGTTGTCCGTAGGCACCTCCAAGTTCATGTGGCCGGCATGACTGCATGGAGTGCCGTTACTGAATTATATGAGTCTACAGGCAGTGTAGACTCATATAATCCAGTTCAATGCAGTTAAATTGCATTCTGAAACTGCAGTATTTGTCAGATGTTATTCTGCTGTCAATTACTATGATCTAGAGGGATCTCAATGCTGGCAGGGGTCACTCCCCTTCTTGGCCATGTGGAGATCTGGGATGAAGAACAGTAAAACGCATTCAATAACCAATCTGTAATGTATAATTAATTATAATTAATTGTTTAATTGAATCTGTTATGTATAATTAATTACAATTAATTGTTTAATTGAGTGGTTACTTATTAATTATTTATTGATTATTAATGGTTACATAGTACATAAGCTTCCAGAACCCAAAAGACCAAATTTTATATTTTTCTCACCGTGTTCTCTCCTCTATAAAGAAGTAATATGGACTCTTTTTATTAATATTATTATTAATTAGTTTTATTAATGTCTCACATTCTATTTGAACTCTTACTTCAATCTAGCAGGTTCTTCTTAATAATCACTGTTGGAAAATATGTGTGTATAAATAGAATTTACGAGACAGTTGTGTTGGTGCTGATCATATAAGACTAGCATGTGAAAAAATGGAATAAATTGTAACTGTAAAATATATGAAGTATTTATATATTGTAATTATGTTCTGTGCTCTCATTTTTAAAAAATCTCAAAGTGGTTTAAAAGCTGAATTCAAAGTAATTGGGAAAATCGTTTTATCTAAATCTGGACTGAAAAACCTATGTGAAATTAAATATATATAACATTAAATGCAACACAGAGAGAATGGAATCAGTATTGCACAACAGAACTGAGCTGCTGATTAGTTCATCACCCAATGTTAACTAACACGATTCATGAGGCTTTTTAAAAATCCAATATCGAAGATGTTCTTGCAATTGGAGAACAGTTCCACCTACACATAAAAGGGGGACATCAATACACAGTCATCCTTACAATAGCGAGGATATAAAGATATTTAGGAGAAAAAATATACATGGGGAGGATGTTGGAAATAGCAACCTTCTACAAGCCTTCTATATTAGTAATTTGTGATGTATATAATTCAGATTGCTTACTGTATTGTATATGTGTGTATTGATAATGCAATTTTACCTTAACTCTATGTGGTGGGGAAGGACTACAGACCATGTGACCCAGATCTGGGACTATTCAGACCTGAGACTCCATTTTAGAGGACAGATGACATGTGCAGACTCCATTAGACTCCGAGAGATGCTTTAGATTTTGGACTGTTGATTATAAGAAAGATACCCTGTGTTATCTGCTCAGAGAAACTACTTCAAATCTATTTGCAACTGGATTGATAAGCAATGTGCCTGTATGCTGAATACATGAACCTTATAAACCAACTGTGTTATTTTTATGGAAAACTACGGTAATTTGTTTTTGTCTCTTGAGAGTATGATTTAAACCAAGATGTTTTAAGGGAGAGTAGATGTTTTTTGGGCAACTGAAATAGCACTTCTGAAACTCTGCTGTATTTTTGTGCATTGGCACATCTCTGTTCCTAACAGATCAGAGACAATAGGTTCAGTCTAATAACTGAAGAATTTGCTTTGCATGAATATTAGTGGATATTTACCACGAAAGAGAAGATTCACTCAAATGAGTTTTTAGCTCTTCTCTGGAAGCCGTGCTTTTTCCAAAAGGTTGTGTGTCCAAAAAGTTATCAATGTCTTCTTGCAAAAGGTTATGTTTTTTTCCCAAGAGAGGAATACTCCCAAACTATGAAAGCTGTCCCACAGTTTCATCTGAAAATGGCTCTCAGACTGTGGAGGGTAGGAATATGATACAGACTAATACTACAACTCATTCTTGGAATGTATATGTACATTCGTGATGTGTTTACATATAAGACAATGTTAAGAGTATGCCTGTGAAACCCTTTATTTCTATTCATTTGCAAATCTATTTGGGTTATTCTTTTTAGATGCATCATTTGTGCAACAAAATATACCGTAGTTCAGTCCCTAGGCCCATTGCTTGGAAACTGGCTAAAATTATGGGAATCTGAGTCCAACAGATCTGAAGAAATAGTCAGTCTTTGGTATCCACCAAGGTTTGGTTCCAGAATCCCATGGATACCGAAATCCATGGATGTTCAAGTCCCATTATATAAAAAGGTGTTGTGAAATGACGTCCCTTACATAAAATCAAGTTTTGCTTTTTTGGGGGGAGGGGGGATATTTTCAAGCTATAGTTGGTTGAATCCATGGATAGAGAATCGATTGTTAGGGAGGGCTGACTGTACTGATGTCAAAATACAGAGGGGGAACATTTTTGAAGTATAATAGTAGAGCCAGAAGATGCCTGGAAGTGGCACTCGTTTTCAACTACTAATCCAGAACAGAAACTTGAAGAAACTGAACGGTAAGCAGAAATGGTAACGTTGTTAAAGAGTGCTTACGCTTATAATGCCTTTGACACAGTCCTTCCCACTGGGATTGCAAAAATGTTAGAACAAATTAGTGCAGCAACAAAATCTTATTTTCCTCTCACATGGAGGAGAACTCTCCATCTCTGACTACCTCTAATTATAGCAAAGAAACCCTTTCAAGAAATCCCCCCCTCTGTTTACAGATAAGGAGTTTTTTATGAGGGAAGCTGAGAAATAGCATAACATACAGACTATGCTTAATGCAAGGAAGAGCTTTGCCAGATATATTCTAATGGGTGAAGCTGTAGACGATGTGCAGCTACACCCATCTTTCCATGGTTATGATAAATCAGCTTAGCCTCCTAAGTCTTAACAGAATTGGACCTTTACTAGACGTGATCTGGAAAATTATTGTTTGGGAAAAAGATGATGAATACTGATGCATACAGGAAATTAATTTCAAACATATATGATCAAAGCCTCTGCAATTTTGATCAGGGTTCTCTTTCATCTTGCTTGCATTAATGGTCCCTGCAAGATGATTTTTTAAAGCATAAGAATGAATCACTGTGTGAAACTGAGCCCAATTTCTCAGATAAGTTAATCTGCAAATTAGTTTTATATTCACAGCAGGTTGAGCTGTAGCAGTGCCAAGTGTTTGCCTGCTGCAATGAGAATGGGATCAGTGTTTTGCCATTCATGTGAATTTTTCCCATTTCACAGAAATACAAGCACGTAAACATTTGGCAGTTGCATTATCCTTGGCACTGCTGAACCAGCCCCTCGGCGCTTGAATATAAAATTTAGGGTACTGCTTTGTTTTGATGTCTGCAGCAATATAATCAGATATATGTCATCTAAGCCTTTACGTTAGGTTAAATTTTAGACTGTTAAAATTATGTATCTATACATAATTGTATAGATTATATAGATTTGAGAATGATCCTGGATTCATCATTGATCCTGGAACCCAAGGTCTCAGCAGGGGCCAGGGCAGCTTTTGCACAATTAAAACTTGTGCTCCAGTTGCTTCTGAGCCATGAGAAGCAAGACTTGGCCACGGTACCCTTGTTACATCCCGAATAGCCTACTGCAACACGGTCTACGTTGGGTTGCTTTTGAAGACTGTTCAGAAGCTTCAAGTGGTCTAATGGGCGGCAGCCAGATTCCTCATTGAGGTGGCGTACAGGGAGCATACAACCCCCCTATTATTTTAATATTGTTATTTGATTTTTGGTTTCAATTCATATGTTTATTTTTACTGAATGCATGTATGTTTTAGGGCTCCGAATTACTGCCTTTCTGTAAGGCCGCTCTGAGTTCCCCTCTGGGGTGAGAAGGGCGGGATATAAATGTAGTAAATAAATAAAAATAATAAAAATGGGGGCAAAAGAGATGTACAGTACAAGTGTTTATTCAACTGCACCTTCAGGATTGATAATACACTGGTTTGGAAGAAGGAGAAGAAGAAGGGGAAGAGGAAGTTGTTTTTGTATCTATTGTTGTTCTCTTGTTCTGCTCTTGCTTATATTTTCTTCCTGCTTTTAACTGTGACATTTTTATAGATATAAATATTAGCCATATTGACCCTTGACAACAATTTAGCAGTGGTCTTTTTAAAAAAGTTCAAAACATGGTGTAATTGTATAGTCCATATTTTGAGTACTCCACGCTTTCTATTCCACTTTATTTGAAAGAAGTATTTGCTGTCACAATTGTGAAGGCTGTATTTAGAGATCATAAGAGTGGTGGCTTTTGGTGCACTTGTTCACTGCATCCCAGCAAGTTGCAAGATGATACTGTTAATGTTGTTCCAGTTCAAAGAGTCTGCAGCAGCCCTTTTCCAAAGAAACACAATAGACAATCCACTGAGGCTGATTTTACTGTCTTGCCTGATGAAATGTTCTGGGAGAACTTGAAAGTTAGTGCCATATTTGCAGCCTTTTAGGGCCCGTCCACACAGCCATATAACCCAGAACATCAAGGCAGAAAATTCCACAATATCTGCTTTGAACTGGGCTATCTGACTCCACACTACCATATATTCCATTTCAAAGCAGGTTATGTGGGATTTTATTCAGCTGTATGGAAGGGGTGTCAGATATTCCAGTTCAAAGCAGATATTATGGGTTATTCTGCCTTGATATTCTGGGTTATATGGCTGTGTGGAACAGCCCTCAGTGGATTCCTAGTAAACTGGCCAATTTCTGGAGAGCTACCCTTGTGCTTACTGGTTGCTGGACTTTTATGTGAAAATCCCCATAATACTTTGATACTAGAAGGTACTTTTTATGTTATACGAGTTTCCTTCAGGATCTACAGTGCCATATAAATTAAACTGCATTATGAAACTACATTATTGTAGCAGTGTAGCCATCTACCTTAGTAGTTCTTATAAAATGTATCACTCAACTCTGTATTTTGTTTTTGCTTATGGATCACACAACATTCCTTTTTAATGGCCATCAAGTAAAACGTATTGATACGAAATATGAGGTTAGAACCAAAGACTTCTTGGGTCAGACCTGCATCTTTTAGCCATGAAGTTACAAAAACTGTGTAGTGGTATATACAATACTAGCTGTGCCCGGCCACGCGTTGCTGTGGCGAAGTCTGGTGGTATGGGAAATAAAGTATTGAGGAATTGGTGGTAGTTAAGGTAAAGGGTAAACGTTTTCCCCTGAGTCCAGTCGTGTCCAACTCTGGGGGTTGGTGCTCATCTCCATTTCTAAGCCGAAGAGCCGGCGTTGTCCGTAGACTCCTCCAAGGTCATGTGGGATGACTGCATGGAGCGGCGTTACCTTCCCACCGGAGCAGTACCTATTGATGCACTCACATTTGCATGTTTTCGAACTTCTGGGTTGGCAGAAGCTGGGGCTAACAGTGGGGGCTCTCTCCGCTCCCCCAATTCAAACTTGCGGCCTTTCGGTCCAGAAGTTCAGCAGCTCAGCGCTTTAACATGCTGCGCCATCAGGAAATATTATTTCCTAAAGGTTGTGAATATACAATATTTCTGATTGGTTTTTTTTTTGTCTGTTGGAGGGAAGTATGAATGCTGCAATTAGGAAAAATGATTAGGATGTAATGGCCTTGCAGCTTTAAAGCCTGGCTGTTTCCTCCCCGAGTAAACTTTTTGTTGGGAGGTGTTAGCTGGCCCTGATTGTTTCCTGTCTGGAATTCCCTTGTTTTCAGAGTGGTGTTCTTTGCGATATTTTATGTGCTTCTACTGTCTGTGACCCTGAGAAAACAGAGGATTTTCCAGACTTTGATGATGGGAATATTTTGTTGGGAGGTGTTAGCTGGCCCTGATTGTTTCCTGTGTGGAATTCCCCTGTTTTCAGAGTGTTGTTCTTTATTTAGTGTTCTGATTTTAGAGATTGTATTGTTCTGTTTTATTATACCACATTAATTTTTATATATTCTGATTTTAGTGTTTTTGAATACTTGGAATCAGATTGTATTCATTTTCACGGTTGACTGCAACACAATAATAATAATAATAACAATAATAATAATAATAGTAATAATAATGACTTTGGTAATACACAGCGCTTCACTCCCTTCTCAGCTTCCTTTCTGGAAGAATCCTTTCTTGGGAGGTGTTAGCTGGCCCTGATTGTTTCCTTTGTGGAATTTCCAATTTTCCTGCTTTCAGACTGTTGGTCTTTATTTACTGTCCTAGTTTTAGAGATTATATTGTTCTGCATTATTCTATCCCAGTAATTATTTCATATTAAAGTAGAATCTCACTTATCCAACATTTGCTTATACAATGTTCTGGATTATCCAACGCAGTCTGCCTTTTCAAAAGCAATGTTTGTGTAGTCAGTGTTTTAAATTCATTGTGATATTTTACTGGTAAATTGTAAATACAGTACAGTAGAGTCTCACTTATCCAAGATAAACGGGCCGGCAGAATGTTGGATAAGCGAATATGTTGGATAATAAGGAGGCATTAAGGAAAAGCCTATTAAACATCAAATTAGGTTATGATTTTACAAATGAAGCACCAAAACATCATCTTAGACAACAAATTTGGTAGAAAAAGTAGTTCAATACGCAGTAATGCTATGTAGTAATTACTATATTTATGAATTTAGCACCAAAATATCACAATATATTGAAAACATTGACTACAAAAATGCGTTAGATAATCCAGAATATTGGATAAGCGAGTGTTGGATAAGTGAGACTCTACTGTAATTACAACATAGCATTACTGAGCATTGAACTACTTTTTCTGTCAAATTTGTTGTATAATATGATGTTTTGATGCTTAAATTTGTATAACGATTACCTAATTTGATGTTTAATTGGCTTTTCCTAAATCCCTTCTTATTATCCAACATATTCACTTATCCTGCTGGCCTGTCTATATTGGATAAGTGAGACTCTACTGCATATTGATAATCTTATATTATCCGCATAGAACTGGATTATATGAGGCCCCTTCTACACAGCTGTATAAAATGCACACTGAAGTGGATTATATGGTAGTGTGGACTCAAGATAATCCGGTGCAAAGCAGATAATATAAGATTATAAATGGGTTATATAGCTGTGTGGAAGGGCCTTGAGTCTACACTGCCATATAATCCAGTGCAAATTAGATAATCTGTGGAAGAAGCCTAAGTGAGGCCTAAATCTGCCTGTCCCCTAACTGAACCCTGACTTTGCTTGGCTGAATTGGTTGCTAGGAGACGAAGTGGGCAGAGATTAGCCCTCTAAACTGGCAGCAATTGGATAAAAACAATTATTGCTGTCCCTCTAATTAGGACTTTATTTTTCTTTTCTTTTTGTTGTATCTTACTGGAGCCGTGGATGATGGGTTGTGTTGTCAAATTTCGAGGTTGGGCGGCCTGTAGTTTTGTTGTTTTGTGGGTTGCCCTGATGCCATCACTCATTTATATATATAGATACTGTATCAAATAGGTCTTGTAGCACCTTTGAGACTTAGGGTGAATCTATACTGCCCTATGTCCCAGGATCTGATCCAAGATTATCTGCTTTGAACTAGATTATATGATATATATAAGATTATATTATATTGCCAGATAATCTGGGATATAGGGCAGTGCAGATCCAGCCTGAGAGAAAAAAGTTCGGCACATTAGCTTTTGTAGACTGCCTACTTCATCAAATGTGGGCATGAGTGATATGAGAGAAGACCCTACAGTTTAGTGTTGTTCATCATTATTTCCAGTTCATTAACTATAGTCATTTTTACCAAATGCTCTAGAAATGTGATTTGCAAGGCTTAGGGCTAAATTTATTTTTGGCTTCAAAGAGCTTTTATCAGATGATCACCACAGAGCAGGGTAGAGACTTTTTCATGGTAATTTATATTCTTTTCTTCTTCTCTCCCATCTCGCCTCAGGAAAATGGGATCATTTAATCCCATGCGATAATCGTTGCAGGAACTCGAGTTCATTGCTGCAGGAGCAGAGAAAAAGTCATACAGGATGGATGGCTTAGTTGAGCAGAAGAGTGCCATGCTTACACATCATAAGGATGCTGACACCAAGAAGAGGAATGGGTTGATCAACACAAGGAACTTGATGACCGAAGGAAGGGAGGGAATGGTATCGGTGTACCCGACCCCCCAGTATCAGAGTCGGCCGATTGGGACTCTCTACTCCCCAAACTACTCCAGAAATGACCCCGTGCAACAGCTCCTTGACCCCAGTACTTTGCCACAGACTGTGGAATCCCATTACCACCCAAACATCATTCTGTATTCAGAAAGCATGCTGCGGTCCTGGGGAGAAAGTATGAATGCAGAATGCTGTGAAACAACCTTCATTGAGGACAAATCACCAACCAAAGGCAGTCTGGATTATCCTGATGGCAAATTTGTTACTCTGACTACAGATGAGATCAAGATCCATACCCTGTCTTATGATGTGGAAGAAGAAGATGACTTCCAGGAACTAGAGGTCAGCCAACTTTCCTTCATGATGTTGTCAGCTGCATGGCTACCCATGCAAAGAACAGGAGTGTTCCATAGGGAACCATATCACAGACAATGAAATAAAAGGCTGCTAGGAGTCCCTACCCATAGAAAAGGCTGCCTCCTGCTCTCTGTAGTCACTGCTCAAGTGTCATGTTCTTCCAATTTGTTCTGCTTGAATGAATATCTAATTCAAGTATTCTCTGTGCAGAGACAGGTTCGATGAAATTACCCAAAGTTAGGGTGCTCCTACACTATTGAATTGATGGAGTTTGACAATACTTTTACTGCCATGGCTCTGTGCTATGGAAATATGGGGGTTGTAGTTTTACATGATCTATACCATTCTCTGCCAAACAGTGGTGGTGCTTTGCCAAATTACAAGTCCCAGGATTTTATAGCATTGAGCCATAATAGTTAAAGTGTTGTCTATAGTGTACATACTCGCTTGGAGAAGGCTTTTTGCTGAGGTATGCCTAGGCACGCTTTCTTCCCGCCACAAGACCCAGAAGTAGTGAATGGCAGAATTTTAGGGTAACAAGATGTGAAAGAAGTCAAGGTACTAGCATCTTTAATAGTTGTGAAGAAGAATATTTCAGCCAGTGTAGTTTGCATGATAAACTATTCCTAGCCAAAATTGTTCCTTTACACACTTGTTAAAGTTGCAAGAGTTCCAGCCACTTTTACATTTGGCCATCTTGCAATAAGAATGGGGACCCTCTCATTGTCCCAGGCTTGGATTCCTTTTCATATTTCTTTGCATGTACTTTCTAGTAATAAGGGGGTCAAAAGGTGAGATCGAAAATACCAACACACTTTTAGATTAGGGTTTCTCCTGCCAATTAATTAGGCTTGATCTTTATTACAATATAATGCAGTTCGGACTGCATTATATGTGTCTACACTGACCATATAATGCAGTTCAAGCTCCATTATATGGCAGTGTAGATCCAGACTGAAACAACCTTCTAGGATCGGAAAGAGGAACCCTTGGTGGTGCAGCGGATTAAACCGCTAAGCTGCTGAACTTGCTTGCTGAAAGGTGTTGGTGGTTTGAACTCAGGGAGTGGGGTGAGCTCCCGCTGTTTGCCCCAGCTTCTACCAACCTAGCAGTTCTAAAACATGCAAATGTGAGTAAATTAATAGGTACCTCTGGAGGGAAGGCAGCAGTGCTCCATGCAATCATGCCGGCCACGTGATCTTGGAGGTGTCTACAGACAACGCTGGCTCTTCAGCTTTGAAACGGAGATGAGCACCAACCTCCAGAGTCGGACACGACTAGACTTAATGTCAGGGGGAAACAATTACCTTTACCTAGAATGGGAATAATCCCATAAAAAGCTAGGAAGGCAGGTTTGGAGTCTTGGGCTAATCAGTGGTTCCTAACATTTGGGCCTCTAAATGTTTTGGACTTCAACTCCCAGCCAGCTTACCAGGTGTTAGGAACTGTGGGAGCTGAAGTCCAAAACACGTGGAGGCCCAAAAGTTGGGAACCATTGGGCTAGATTCACCACGAAGGTCTGAAGTCCCCCCTGCTATATAACAAGAACAAATGTGTTTTATTTTAATAATTCGGATGTGATGCATATTGGGCATTTTAGTATATAGTAAACTAAAAGTCTGCAAAATTGTATCCTACCCATTTATTCATTTACTTTATTTATACCCCACCTTTCTCGACCCTGAAGGGGACTCAAGGCAGCTTACATAGAGGCAATTATTCAATACCATTAAAACATATACAATTCAGAAATTAAATTAAAATAAAATCAAACATATTTACTCACAGTGAAATGTATATACAAACATACATTTTCATTTTTCTGTTCAGACCCACATTCTTTCACTTCTTAACTAAAGTAGCGTGAAATAACATGAATGCGTGAAAAAGCATTTGGGAATTGATCATGCTCAGCCACTGTTTCCATAATAACACGTTACATATGATGTGTTTCCAGAAGGATGACTGATCTATTTTCATCATAAATTGAGTACTCCAGGTGTGGGTTTATTGATGCCTTTTAATTTCTCAGAGCAGTAATATATGTTTGCGATCTAACAACATAACTAATATGTGTTGCCATCCTGAAAGAAACTCGTATAACATAAAAAGTACCTTCTAGTATCAAGGTATTATGGGGATTTTCACATAAAGGTCCAGCAACCAGTAAGCACAAGGGTAGCTCTCCAGAAATTGGCCAGTTTACTAGGGATCCCCTGAAGGCTCTTCCACACAGCCACATAACCCAGAATATGAAGGTAGAATAACCCATAATGTCTGCTTTGAACTGGAATATCTGAAGCCCCTTCTACACAGCTTAATAAAATCCCACATAACCTGCTTTGAAATGAAATATGGCAGTGTGGAGTCAGATAACCCAGTTCAAAGCAGATCTTGTGGGATTTTCTGCCTTGATATTCTGGGTTATATGACTGTGTAGAAGGGCCCTAAGGGCCCTTCCCACAATATCTGCCTTGAACTGGGTTATCTGAATCCACACTGCCGTGTATCCCAGTTCAGAGCAGATATTGTGGGATTTCCTGCCTTGATATTCTGGGATATAGGGCTGTGTCGAAGGGCCCTGAGTTCACACTGCCTTATATCCCAGTTCAAAGCAGATAATGTGGGATTTTATTCAGCTGTGTGGAAGGAGCCTGAGATATAAATTAAACTGAGATATATACCAAAGTACTTGGAATGAGGCCAGGCTGGGGTGAATGTCCTATTACCCTAAAGGCAGACAACAGCGGAAGGAAAAGTAATTGCTTTGTTGGCTATCTCATATGATCTGCGTGCCTTATGAATTAATTTGGTCCATTATTATATCTTTTTAAACCCTGCCGAAAGCTGCAAAAGAGAACAACAAACAAAACCCCACACATGCCATAACATAAAAGACAACATGATCTAAAAAAACAGCACTTCCAATGATCTCATATATAGTGAAGACCCACAGGTACTATACATCCCCACTGAGCATGGCAAGGAGTGGATATTTTCCCTCAAGCGCTGACCAAAATTTGATCTGCATTCAGAAATAATAATGGCACAAAAGCTTATTTAAAGGATGTGTACTTAAACCAAAAAAGTGGCACTATTATATACCTATATAGACCTGGAAACTGAAGAAGAGAAAAGCTGCCTGCCGAGAGGCGGGGTATGCATCCTTCTCAGCACCTTTGATTTTAACTTTACTTGATGTTAGCTTTGCCTCATTTATTGTCATGTTGTTGTTCTGCCATATTGCCCCTTAGGGTTATAATTCACCTAAGTTTATGCATCCCCTTAACATTTCAGTCCATATATCTTACCCCAAGTCTATTTAGTATGTGAAACTTTTAGAAAGTTTCTTCCTTTGGGTTATTCAAGATATCTTAAATGTAACTTAGAATGTAACGACAACCTTAGAATGTAACTACAACCTTAGAATGTAACTACAAACTGAACCTTTTATGCTCAATTTTTTCATTAACAAGGGAACTAAGGGATTTTGAAACATAATGAACACCTAAAACCTCTTGTGTTTTGCCAGTTTGAGGAACAGGCAATACCCCCATTTAAAAAAACAGCAGAAAATATCATCATGAATAAAAGAGATCAATTTATTTTGTCTCAACTATG
Source organism: Anolis carolinensis (assembly GCF_035594765.1). NCBI lineage: Eukaryota > Metazoa > Chordata > Lepidosauria > Squamata > Anolidae > Anolis > Anolis carolinensis. The sequence goes on from NC_085844.1 coordinate 138,099,022, forward strand.
GTAGTTCTTCATAAATCAAAGCAAACATGACACACTCTTTTCTATAAAATAAAATAAAAACATAACCTAAGACCAGGAATTTTAATAAGCTGATATTATATGTAAATAGTTTTACAAAAAACATAATATGTTGCTTCCATTATGATTTCGGGGCAGTAAATATGTAAAAACCATGTCTGACAATTTTTATTCTTAAATCTAAAAGAAATTGTGTTGTCGAAGGCTTTCATGGCCGGGATCACAGGGTTGTTGTATGTCTTTCGGGCTGTGTGGCCATGTTCCAGAAGTATTCTCTCCTGACGTTTCGCCCACATCTATGGCAGGCATCCTCAGAGGTTGTGAGGTATGGAATTCCATACCTCACAACCTCTGAGGATGCCTGCCATAGTTGTGGGTGAAACGTCAGGAGAGAATACTTCTGGAACATGGCCACACAGCCCGAAAGACATACAACAATCCCAAAAAGAAATTATTCCTTAATCCATTATTTTTATTTTTCCAGAAAAAAATGCTTTAGGAAAAAACATTTTCCCTTAATTTTCCTGAGTTTGGGGAGGGTTTTACATCTCTCCTTCCAAGCATAGGCTTCCTTTGTAAATGTATTAGGAAATTTGCCCCTGGGCAAATAAGAACACCACTGTTGTTTCAAGAAAAAGAATGTCAGATCATTTGCATGTTATACTAGTTGCACATACAGCATTATAACCAAGACATATCGACCATCAGACACAGTCTTCTCTGCGTCTTTTCCCCATTTCTCTACTTCCGAAACAGAGTTCCACAGAGTCCATCATATGACACAGGGCAACTTCCGGCAGGACTCCTTGGAGCTCCATTTCAGCTGTGTAGAGAAACAAAGCTCAGAGGGCCTTTGGAGGAGTCGGGTGCTACCTTATGGCCCAAAACAGAGGAAAGCAGGGGAAAGACTGACCTGAAGGGGGATATGGGATGGCAGAAGACAGACCTTGACAGGAAAGAACAGGGTAAGACAGTTCCCTCCGCTGTCCCCTGCTTTCCCCCTCTTTCCCTCTATCCTCCCTGCCCACCTGATATGGTCCATAGAAGTCAACTGCACCAATACATTTTAAAAAGTAAAATAATATGCAAGGATCTATTAGTCTGGGTAGGCCAATAGGCAGGGCCGGTTGATTATAAGAGGCCGCTGACGCGGCCGCCTCGGGCGCTGGCCGCTAGGGGCGCTGTTGAGGCGTCGACAGCGGCCCGTAGCGCCACCAACGCCTCCGCTGTTGGCGCGGGGCTTCAATCCCCGCGCCCGCGCCAAACCGCTCAAAACAGATAGGCCATTTTGCCCTTAGTCTACAAACTAAAACGCCCGGGCGATCAGCGGCCGCGACCAGGAAGTAAGGGCCAAATGGGCTATCCGTGCTGTACGCATGCGCACAGCACAGATAGGCCATTTGGCCCTTACTTCCTGGTCGCGGCCAGGGCACGCTGGGCGGGGGGCGGGGCCAACTCTGGCCCCGCCCCCCGCACTATTTGCCCTGGCCCCGCCTCCCACGCAGCGTGGGAGGCGGGGCCAGGGCACGCTGGGCGGGGCCAGGGCGTGGGAGGCAGGGCCGGTGGCGGGGGCGCTTTTCAGCACCCCCGCTTAACATTTAAAAATATCTCCGGCCGGCCCTGCCAATAGGTGTAGTCCAGTGGTTCCCAAACTTATTTGGCCTGCCGCCCCCTTTCCAGAAAAATTATTACTCTGTGCTCCCTGGAAAGGGGGGCGTGGCTTAGAGGGGTGGGCGTGGCTCCTGCTCAAGAGGGCAGGGCTGAGCCTCTCCCCTAGTCCAAGATGCAGGGCTGGGAGGGGGAGGTGGGCGGGGCCACAAATGGGATGGGCGTAGTTACGAGCTCTGAGGCAGGGCTGAGCTTCTATCCCTGTCCTGCAGCGCTTACAGGGGGCGGGGCTAGAGGAGGGGGTGGGGTCTCTTCCCAAGTGCCTGACGGGGCTGAACCTCTATACCCCGGTCCTGTATTCTAATAAGTGTCTCAGGGGAACTATACAGAGGCTCAGCCCTGTCTCACGCTCTTGGGAAGAGGCCCTGCCCCCACCCCTAGCCCCGCCCTTTAGTCCCAAAAGGCCTCTCAGGAGAGGTATAGAGGCTCAGCCCTGTCTCGGGCTCTTGAAAGGAGGCCCCGCCCCCTTCCCTAGCTCCGCCCTCTGTGTCCCAACAAGCGCCTCAGGAGAGGTATAGATTCTCAGCCCTGTCTCGGGCTCTTGGAAAAAAGCCACACCCACTCCTCTAGCTCCACCCCCTTTGTCCTAACAGGCGCCTCAGGTGCTCAGCCCTGTCTCCGGCACTTGGGAAGAGGCCCCGCCCCTCCTCTGGCCCCGCCCCGTGTCCTAATAGGTGCCATCACCGCTCCCTTGGATCGCTCCAGCACCCACTGGGGGGGCAGTAGCGCCCACTTTGGGAATCACTGGTGTAGTCTAACAATGTCTGCAAGGACATAATTCTACTGCCTCTGTTCCCTCACTGCATTCCCTCATTGCCCAAGTATCAGTAGCTGATTTCGTCAAACTTGGATGCACTGGAAATTTATTCTGCTGTCTTAATTCAATTACAGCAGTCAGTTAACAGGAGTTATCTTGTGCTTTTCATTCTCTCTGGCAGATAGGCAAACAGGCCTCATTAAAGCCTCAATATATATATAAAAAGATTTTATTCCCTAGTGTCCCAATTTCAAATCCCTTCAAATAAAGGAAATTTTTCCAAGTCTTTTTCTCTTCCTCTTTGGCCAGCCTCTCAATTGCTTACTTGACAGTACCATAACAAATGGTGCTCTGTAGTTTAGATATTAATTTTCACAGCCAATAATTCATGTTCTGTTGGCAACTGATAGAGTGCTTTGAGTGACTATATCAGCAATGTGTCTGAGTCCTTACATTAAGTCTTGTCCTATCCGACTCTGGGGGTTGGTGCTCATCTCCATTTCTAAGCCAACAAGCTGGCGTTGTGCATAGCCACTCCAAGGTCATGTGGCCAGCATGACTGCATGGAGCACCGATATCTTCCCGTTGGAGCAGTACCTATTGATCTACTCACATTTGCATGTTTTCGAACTGCTAGGTTGGCAGAAGCTGGGGCTAACAGCAGGAGCTCACCCCACTCCCCGTATTTGAACCTTCCGACCTTTCAGTCAGCAAATTTAGTGGTTTAACGCTTTGCTCCACCAGGGACTCCCACAATGGTGTTACAATGGCAAAATTTATAATGCGAACGGAAGGGGAACAAGTTGGAAAGACAATACAAACAAAACTATTGAGAAGGATGTAAATCGTGAATCTGTTCCTACATTCCTACACAATCATGGCTGTCCTTAGCAGAAGGAATATCATATCGATGCCTCTCCAATTTGTTCTTCTGCTCTTTTACTTTCTGCCAAGCCCACTATAGTTCATGGAGTTGTTAAAGTGTTGATTTTGGGTTGGCCAAGGTTCAGATATCTGTTTAGCCACTAAGCCCAGATTTGGGCATATCGTTTGTTCTTGGCCTCATCTGCCCTAGGTGGTTTGGAATTCATATACTGGAAAGTTCCTCCAAAGTCAGATGAATAAATCCCCACAAATACAAAATTAGATGCAAGGGAATAGTGTTCTAGCTGAGATACCCCCTTGGCGTGCTAGTTTTCTAGGTGAAGAGAGTTTATTCTTCTTCTGTTTTCACTTTATTTTGTATGCTGGGGTATTCCTGCAATCTGAAACCAGGCAGATTTACCTTTCCAAGTATCATTTGTGAGAAGTAAGGCAAATTCCCTTATTACCAACCTTTCCTTTGTCCTTTAGGCTTTCATGACAGCCACTCAAAACGAGCCATGTGCATTTCTTTTTTAATCCCAGAAGGGAAGAAGCAGTAGGCGGTGCAGAGCGCTGGTTGTCTTGGCAGATTGTAGTGCACAAAGCTACTCAGCTGGGGTTGTGGTGCTTGAAGTCTACTTAGAGGCAATCGTTATCAAGTAGGCAGCTGCATAAGTATGGAGGACTAGAATAGAAACATCTTTCCCCTAGGAGAGGCTATGAACTACATATATGACAACCCCGCATGGAACTGCTCAATACTTTTGTGCCTGTCCACCTTTCCAACCCACTCCCACTCTGAATCTGCATGCTGACAAGCTCCACTGCAGTTATGCCTGTTGGCGTGCCCTGTTCCCTTCCTCAATTGTCTGGGTGAATGGAGTGCCATCAACAAGGAAACCTTCACATGTACAGTTTGGCCCCAATATTCATTTACTCGCACCTGACAAAATATACCCTCTTGAGGCATTTTGTAGATCCTCCACACAAAACTCTTTCGAAGTCTTTCATTTTAGTAGGGTTCGCTATTATTCACAATTTTGTGCATCCACACAAAGACCAGGAATGTATTCCCTAAGGATATGGAGGTGGGTACTCTAAACACCATCTGGCAGCTGCCATTTTAATTTCCAAAAAGGTACAGGATGATACAACAATGATGGCACTCTGGGAAACAAACAAACAAACAAAAAGAAGCTGGTGGCTGCTCATGACAGCTGAGTAGCACTATAATTTCTTTGGGGTGTGTGTGTGTGTGTGTGTGGGAAATGATGGTTGCACTGCATTTGTGTCCCTGAATTTTTTTTCAGGGAACCAAAGATTTTACCTTTTCCAAATTTAAGCCTAAGAACTTTCAGGTGAGAATGATGAAGGTGCTGTGGTATAGAATGGCCAGTTCCTACCTCCCTTTTCTAGGAAGGCAAAAAATCAAAGCAAGTACTTTCAAACACTACCTATGCAACAAAGAACCAAAGCAAGAATAAAAACAGCCAGCAGCTATATTATTTTTTCTCTTTAATGTTTTTACTTTAGAAAATGTATGGCACTCTCAGTCTTGATTTGGATGTATGTATGGTGGTAGATAGCTTTTTACTAATCTACCATGTTTCCCCAAAAATAAGACATCCTCTGAAAATAAGACCTAGTAGAGGTTTTGTTTGGAAGCATGCCTACCGAACAGAACACCAGAGCATGCAGGATTGGTTAATGTACGTACCATAGATTGATGTACATGGAAATAATGGTAGTTACAAGAAATTCTTGATAGGATTTCACAGTTTGTCTGGTTATGCTAGTTTGTGATGAGAACTGCTGTACAGTATAAAATAAATGTTCATTTTTTGTTCAACAATAAATGTGAATTCTTCTTCATGAAAAAATAAGACATCCTCTGAAAATAGGACCTAGCACATCTTTGGGAGCAAAAAATAATATAAGACATTGTCTTATTTTTGGGGAAACACAGTATCAGTGGTCCATTTGCTTAATAGGCCACTAGTTTGCAATGAAGAATGCAAGCAGTGGAAGCCTGGGAGTGTAGTATCTATATACAGGAACTGCCTGAGAGGTGCTCCTTTGGCTCTCTAAAGCCCCATCTACACTGCCATATAATCCAGTTTCTGAATCCAGATTATCTGCTTCGAACTGGATTATATGGCAGTGTAGACTTATATTCTCCAAAGCCAATTATCTGGATTCAGAAACTTGAATATATGGCAGTGTATATCCATTCTAAGGAGGCAAGGATATATAAGGCTTGGCTAACTGAATACAACTTCTAAAGATTTTTGCTGTGGGTTGCTGTGAGATTTCCAGGCTGTGGATTTCAGTGGCTTCTGTGTGTAGTCTGACATGTGGTGGAAATCCTCAAGCATGTGGACAATTTCAACAGAAAGGAGGAAACCATGAAAATAAACAAAATCTGGCTACCAGTATTAAAAAAAACTTTAGAATCAGGACAGTAAATAAAGAACATCACTAAGAAAACAAAGGAATTCCAGACAGGAGACAATCAGGGCCAGCTAATCACTTCCCAACAAAAGATTCCCCCAGGCAGGAAGCAACCAGTTTTTAAAACTGCAAGGCCATTCAATGCTAATCAAGGTGGCTAATTTCAACATTCACACTTTTCTCAAACAAACAAGAATTTTTTCTCCCACCCTGGACATTCCACAGATATATAAACCTCACTGATCTAGTTTCCAACAGACCTCACAACCTCTGAGGATGCCTGCCATAGATGTGGGTGAAACATCAGGAAAAAATGCTTCAGGAACATGGCCATACAGCCCAGAAAACTCACAGCAACCAAATTAGAATAATAATTCCCACAAATCCCTTGGTTTATAGAGGACCTGAAAGACGTTACAGAGAAAGAGAAATACCAGTAGCCATAAAATTTAAATAAATACAACTCTTATATCCATTTACAGCCTAATTCTATGCTACCCCACCTAATCACATGGCAGGATAATACATACCACCGTGCTGTTTTACAATATTATTGTAAGGACAGTGTACATGAATAATCTCGCATACACAAAATATATTCTGCAGCATACGCTATAGTAGAAAGTAAAATGGTAGTATAGGTAGAGGCTGGAGTGGGGGAAAAGCACTGCAGAATTAGAGTGTTAGGTGTTATTGTGATAAATATAAAAGCAAAAAAAGTACACTTCTTTACAAATGGAGCAGACCATTAAACATAACTCTCTGCACTCTCTCAACAAACTCTTAACTTTTGTCTGCTTGAACCTTTAACAGGTTACCTGTCTCAATTTTTTACTCCTTTTCCTCTGTTGACACACATCACATCCAATGTCTCCTGTAGAGCAGTACTAAAAATAGTGGGTCCTTGGATCAGTGTTGATCTCTGAGCCATTGTTGTTAGGTTTCAGTGAAACAAAGAAATAATGGTTGTCAAGGGCCATAAATGTTGTGCCAGTCCCTGACATATGGGGTGGGTGAGTGGAAAACCTTCAGATGCACTATCGCAGCTACTTTCTCTTAGTTCTTATCCCTGCAGAGTCAATAGTGCATCTAAGAAAGTATACAGAATTATTAAGTGATGTTAACCTTCTTGTACGCACTCCTTCACAATGATCAAGCAAGCCAAACCCGCTAGGTCTGCATCTACTCTGTTCAAGATTCTGAAATTAGCAACCTTTCAATAAAGATCCACTAGATCTGACTACAGGCAGGCAGAATTACTCCATAACCCTGTAACATGTCTTCCTTTTTATGTGTCCTCCTTTGGCTATTCCAGAGTGATTACTCAAGTGACACTGACAGTGAAGACCATTTCCTTATGATGCCACCCAGAGATCATCTTGGGCTCAGCGTGTTCTCCATGCTCTGTTGTTTCTGGCCACTGGGAATTGCTGCCTTCTATTTGTCACATGAGGTAATGTACAATTTTGCATCCTGTGTGAGCTTCCACTGCTATCTCATTTATACTGAAGTGAGAATATGTGCTAAAGAGTAAAGTCTGGGTGAAGGCAACTAAACTGAGTTAGGCTCCTGATTCAAGTGGTAGAATGACTTTGTTTCTTCATGTCATTTGTATTGCAAAAGGGAAGCTAGGTAGCAATTATGATTATCCTCTTTGCTTGGTACTCTGATCCTAGACTGCTGATGATATCCATAAGATATGTCTATTGCATGGATATGAAATATTCGGGCTGATTTTAACATTTTCTATTCTCAGCATAATTGTTTAGGTTATACACAAAGAGAGGTATGGCTCACAGGTTATCAGAAGCTGTGCAAGAATTGTCAGATGTAAGAGTTTAGAAGTTAAAAGTATATTAAAATTTCATGCACCACTGACTGAAGCTTCAGTGCACTCATCCAAACTTGCAAAATAAGAGGATGGTTTGGACTGAAAGACCGAGGTGATGAGGGCTCATGGTACAGTTATTACAGTAGGTGCATAAATAATGTCTGTCTATGCTTTTTGGTATATGAATGAATTTGTAAGGGTCCTTTTTAATGTGAAATATTTTGAATAAAAATAGACACTGACTTCTTGATAAAGTTCCCCCCCCCATTTGCCCATCCATGGGAGATATGTTCCTGAACTTTGCATGAATACATAAAATCATACTTAAAATTAGGGAGTTCTTTTTCAAACACCCTGTATATAACACCACAAAGAATAGCAACCTCTTCAATAAGATGATATTTCAGGAAGAGGGTGCCATTTATACAGAAGGTACATGAGTAGCCGAATAAGTGAAACCATGGATGACCGAAGCTGCATATATTGTATCCATAGATATGAAGGTTGTACTGCATTATTAAAGAGGAATGGGAATAATTTATTTCTGTTAGTGTTTTTGAATGTCTGAGTAACAACAATCTCTTTCTGCTGCTACTCTCTATCTGAGAACCCATCCAGACAGACCCATATCCCAGGCTATGTCTGGGTTTTTACGGGGTGTCCAAATGGCGCCCTTGGTAAAAATGAATTAATAACCTTGGAATAACCTGGGTTATTCTGATTTAATTAAATACCTGATTAAATCTCAACCTTCTTGAAAGGCCCAGGTCTAATAGGGTATTGGGCCTATGGGGACTCACTGCCGGGTAGTTCCAGGACCAACCCGAACTACCCAGGGGAAGCACCCAATTGCCATCCTGAAACTTTTGAGTTCCTGGAGCCCAAAGATACATGATGGCACCTACTCCCCCCCCCCCCCGCCCCGCAGTCCCCAAAGCAATTCTGAAAATTTCAAAAACCTACCGGGCTGCCATTAAGGTGGTCCTTGCGTCCTCCTGTCACATAGAAATGATGCACCAGGAGACTGGAGGGGGGAGCAATTTTCATCATGCCCCTCTCCGGTCTCCTGGAGCATCATTTCTATGAACCAGGAGGATGCAATGACCACCTTAATGTTGGCCCAGTAAATTTTTAAAAAAGGTTTCAGGGTTGTTTTGGGGGGCTTCTGGGTTACTGGGATGGCATTTAAATGCTTCCCAAGGAAAGCCCAAGGTTTTTTGGGGTGGGCCTAAACACACGTCGAAGTGGGATGTTAAAACACACTTCGGTTCTTACTTAAGTGTAGTGTGGGAGTGCCCTGAATCTAAGGGTGCATTTATACTATAGATTAATGCAGTTTGATGCCACTTTAATTGTCATGGCTGAATGCTATGGAATCATAGGATTCATAATTTAAAGAGGTACCAGCACTATTTGGCAGTGAAGGCTTGTAAAACTATAACTCTCATAATTCCATAGCACTGAGTGATAGCAGTTAAAGTGGTGTCAAACTGCATTATTTATTTATTTTATTTATTTACAGTATTTATATTCTGCCCTTCTCACCCTAAAAGGGACTCAGGGTAGATCACAGAACACATATACGGCAAACATTCAATGCTGTATAGCAATGACAAAACAGACAAAAGATAGAGGTATATATAGGCTTTCCCATCTTTCAGCATCTTTGGAAACTGTGCTCAGTTACAGCCCCGGGGGGTGCTGTTGCTCCATCCCCTTTCCGAAGAGCTTTCTTTGTTCGTAAACTTCCTCCTTTTTATGATCGAAATGCTGAGCCTAAACACCTTATTTATCTTATTTATCTACTCACATTTGTTTTCGAACTGCTAAATAGCCAGAAGCTGGGCTAAAGGTCAGGAGATCACCCTGGACTGAGTTTTGAACTGTCAACCTTCCAGTTGACAAGATTTATTGCAGCTTGGTGATTAACCTGCTGTGCTAAAGCCTGGCCCAATTAATTCTACTGTGTAGATGCACCTAAAGACTGCTACCACTTCCTTCTCTTCTCCATTCCCACTGTATCTGTCATTGTACATAAGAAAAGAAAAGACCCTTAATGTGTACATTTAGGCACTCTAGAAATAAATTAAATAAAAAGATTAAAAATCATGCAAATGTGATTTCTTACCACAATGGATTGCACATTTGCATTATAGAATGGTCCAGGTAATGGGGTTCTTTACATTGTGGTGTGCAAAACTCCTAAAAATATGAATGCATATGGCACATGTAATTATTTATATGCCATTAGTTCTTCCTAATAGTTGTCCGTCTAACCATCCTTACAGTTTGCACAACATCACTGCAAATGCACCACTGCAGAGACAACACAGAATAAGGAAGACACGTTGCAAAAATGCACGAGGATCGTTTTAATAGCAGGCCAGCCAATAAAGACATTTAAGAATGATTAGTGCTGAAGGATCCAAGACCTTTACAAGGAAATCTGTGCTGTTATCTCTCATGCTGTCAGCCGTTAAACAAGCTGGCTTGCCTGTACTGTTGCTGGGAGGAAGCACCCAACTTAGAATTCCATCTGTGTATAGTACTTGCCATAGCATTTATTTATTAAAGCTCTTGGCCTGCTACTGAAAATATTTCAGACTAAAGATGGTGTTGAATTGGCTCATCAGTCTTCTTGATGCCAGACACAGTCTGGTGATGGATTTTTTTTTAAAGGAACATTCTGGAACATTGCAAAGGTTAGAAATGGCGAGAGAATCAGGGCATACACTCTAGAGCAGGCATGGGCAAACTTTGGCCCTCCAGGTGTTTTGGACTACCGGCTGTTAGGAATTGTGGGAGTTGAAGTCCAAAACACCTGGAGGGCCAAAGTTTGCCCATGCCTACTCTAGAGGCTGGGTTTGGCAGGCTTCAACTTTGTTACTTGAACTCCATGTTCCACCTGCCAGAAAGAGGTACAAAAGGCTTAACACTGAACGTTAAAGAACGTGGTGCCTCTGAGCACATTCTGAGCCTGAGTGTTCATTTTCAGTTTGAGAGCTGAACTGATTGCACAGTCCTTTCACACAAAACCCCATTCCTCATTTCTTCATTTTCTGCAGCACTATTCAGGTGAGAAAAAGTCATGTTGTGCCTGCTATTTTTCATCAGTTAGAAGTCAGAAACTGTGATGATGGCAGAACCTTGGTAGCAATTAAATTAAAGTCACAAGGAAATCTTGGAAACTTCTTTAATGCTAGGTTACTACTATACAGCAAAGTTATGAATAAAAGAAAATGTGGGCAATGTTTCAGTTTCTGTACCAAAACCCCATCTCCTCAGCTTCCAAATGTTCCTCCATCCAGCCTCCAGGCCTTCCAGTCTAAGCCGGTTCGTGTTATCAAGCTCCCTCCATTAATTGATCTCCTGATAAAGATCAATGACAGAAACCCTTATCTATTGACTGAAAATCATCAGGGACTTACCAATCAGTATTCTTTCCACCCCAATATGCTATTGTACATCCTCTGTTTGCTTCAGTGTGCAGGAAAACTTCCTAACAGAAACCTAAAAAAGGATTACAACTCCCAAAATCTCCAGCTAACATGGTCACTGACCAATGAATTGCTTGGGCAAGTGAACTGTGCCTTTGTCAGTCACAGAATCATAGAGTTGTAAGAGACCTTGTGGGCCATCCAGTCCATCCCCCTGCCAAGAAGCAGGAAAATCGCATTCAAAGCACCCCTGAAAGATGGCCTCTCCTTAAGCCTCCAAAGAAGGAGCCTCCACCACAATCTGGGGGCAGAGAGTTCCACTGCCGAACAGCTCTCAGAGTGAGGAAGTTCTTCCTAATGTTCAGGTGGAATCTCCTTTCCTGTAGCTTGAAGGCATTGTTCCACGTCTTAGACTCCAGGGAAGCAGAAAACAAACTTGCTCCCTCCTCCCTATGACTTCCCCTCACATATTTATACATGGCCCTCATCAAATCTTCTCTCAGCCACTAGGAATTTGACTGCTGCTTGGAATTTTCATTCTGGGACCAACATGTTTTGGCCCAGAACTGGTTGTTTTTACTACAATATATTTGAATGGAAGTAATGTTGTTTCAAGGACAAAGGTTGGGACAAGTGCTGTTGCATCACCATTCCCATTGATCTTAGTCAGAAGGGATCTTGCAATATTTTCAAGACTAATAGAACTATTGCAACATAAGCTGTTATGGACTCCAGTTCACTTAATCAGACGCACAAGTTTGCAACATATTTGTACAGTAGAGTCTCACTTATCCAACATTCTGTATTATCCTACGCAGTCTGCCTTTTAGTAGTCAATGTTTTTTTCAATACATTGGGATGTTTTGGTGCTAAATTTGTAAATACAGCAATTACTACAATAAACTGCTTTTTATGTCAATTTGTTGTAAAACATGGTGTTTTGGGTCCTTAATTTGTAAAATCATAAAGTACTTTGATGTTTAATAGGCTTTTCCTTAATCCCTTCTTATTATCCAACATTTTTGCTTATCCAACGTTCTGCCGGCCCATTTATGTTGGATAAGCGAGACTCTATTGTAGTATATTTATACCAGTTGCAATGGTGGATTGGAGCTCATGAAAGTTTATACATTATGATCCTTGTATCTGCAAGGAATGCACTTCTGGCCTAATCACAGTTACTTGAAACTGTAGATATGATCAACTGCCATTAAATTACCTGACTTCTGGCCTCATCATATTGTACAGTCGACCTGTAATACCTTGAAATTCTTAGAGAGGTATCTGGTTGTGATCCCCAGGCAAGTGAAAATGCAGATATTGGAGTCCATGGTTATGGGGATCTTACTGTACTGAAACATGTCAATTTCAAAATGGTTGCTGGAATCCGCCTTCTCCTCATCCTCTTTCTAAAATGGCATGCTTGATAAGCTGTTTATAACTTTTAAGGTTTCGAAAAGAAAAAATAAAGTATTACTTGTCAGTTTTCATACAATAAATAATTCTCATATGGTACTTTTACATATTACTATATATTACCTAAAGCATTATTTTGAAAAGGAGCCATGGTGCATATTCTGGTTTTTCAATGGTGTATGGCTATTTCTGCATTTAGATGTTCTTTCTGCATGTATTTTTTCAGCACAACTCATATATAAAAAAATGTATTTTCTAGGACAGTATTACAACTGCAAACCTAACAGTGCTATACTCTGCTTTCAGACTGCAGTTTTAAAACAAATGCATGTTTATTTTACAATTCCCAAATATGTTTCTTTTCTAATTTGATTCATTTTTATTTGTATTCCGCCCTATCTCCCCGAGGGGACTTGGGTGGATTCCAGCATATACAGAGACACAAGGCAAACATTCAATGCCTCAAAACACTGAAACACAGACACACAGATAAAGATAAAGGTTTCCCCTTCATCTCCAGCTGGGGAGTGGTGCTTGTCTCCAACTTGGGGTTGGTGCTCATCTCCATTTCTAAGCCAAAGAGTGTGCATTGTCCATAGACACCTCCTGATCATATGGCCGGCATGACTGCATGGAGGACCATTTACCTTCCCACCGAGGTGGTACCTATTAATCTACCCACATTTGCATGTTTTCGAACTGCTAGGTTGGCAGGAGCTGGGGCTGACAGTAGAAGTCACCCCGTCCGGCAGATTTGAACTGCCAGCCTTCTGGTCAGCAAGTTCAACAGCTCAGTGGTTTAACCCATTGCACCACCACGGAAATAGGATTATTCAACCTATGTTAGAAATGAAAACAAATCATGTTTTTTAAAATTTCAGAATTATTTGACACTTAAGAGCCAGGGTGGCAACTGAACATGATTCATCTGTCTGTGTCAGAAATGGATATCAAATAATAAAAACAACTAAATCATACATTAAGTCCCAGAAATACGTATGTGGTGTGTAGCTCCTTTACCATCTTATGTCAAGATTTAATAGTACAGTGACCGTGGAGTGTCCAGCAGGTAAAAACACACAACAGCTAAAATAACAAAAGTACCTTAACTCTTTGTATCAATGTTTCTGAGTTGTTCAAACTATTTTTTCTGAAAAGTTGAACAATGCCACATAATCCAGGTTCACTAAAGTTTGCCTTTCTCCTCTCCTTTGCAGACAAACAAAGCCATCGCTAAAGGGGACTTCCACTATGCTAGCTCCAGTTCACGGAGAGCTCTCTTCTTGGCTGTGCTATCCATCACTATTGGAACAGGCATTTACGTAGGGGTTGCTGTGGCGCTTATAGCCTACCTATCAAAAAATAATCACTTATGAGACTGGAAGAGTTGGACTCCTACAGAAAGCTTCAGAAGAACATGACATTTGAAATATCACTACTTTTGATGGTGGACAGGGCTACTGCAAGAGTATGCAGCCTGAATTCTAAACAAGACTGTTCCAGGTCTTTTCAGCCCTTCCAATTTAATGTGAATGTTGGCAATACCAGTCATTGCAAGAAGCCAAGAAATCTTAGTTCTTTCTCAAGATCAAAAGGGTCTCTTCAGAACTTGTTTCTTTGCAGATTGCTACTGGTCTGAGCTGGGCAAAACCCATCAAGAGCTCTGTTAACTTGAATGTGGGTTCTTCCTGTCAAAAGACAAGAGAGTGATGAATGCAAAGAATAAACATCTAACACCCACGCCACCAATTCCTCGTTTGGTGTTGGATTATTAAGAAGCAGAAACAGATGGCTCGGTGCACATGTCTAACTGTCTCAAATATGAAGCAACAGTAAAGTGAATGAAACATCGGAGTAGCACAAAGGCCTTATGAGAGTGCCCAGCGGTGTCCAATGAGGCAAAGAGTAGTGGAGCTGTTTGAGGTGGTAGATTTCGGGGTGTCATTAAGGGCAGCAGACTGAGAGAGAGGGATTTAAATCATGCAATAAAGCTGCCAGGAGGGACATCTGCATAAGCTGCACTAAAGCTAACAAAAGTTGCAAAGATGTACAGTAATGTTTTTTCTGTAATTCCCATTTATCCCAGGGCAGTTCACTTTGAAGACCTTCACAGTGGATTTTTAATAGGGTGATTTGGGTTGCCCACCTTGGATGTCATCCTAAGAACAACTTGCTTGCAAAGCATGCAGCTCTTTTCTGGCAGCATCTCTCTTCCTGAGCAGGCTTTTTCCGCAGCTAAATATAAGATGCGCATTGTCCAAACGTTTCATGGCAATGTATGAAATTCCATCCCAGAACATGGTTTGAGACAGTGATCTTCATCAAGGAGAGCGGGATATCAGTCTAATGGCATGGGACCTCATTTTTGGCTTATGGACAGAGCAATGCTACAATATGGTCTTCATTCTCTAGTAGCCATGACCTTACTGCTGAAGATCAGAGTGGGCAATGGCCATACATATAAACTATGTAATTAATATTAAAAGAAATAACAGTTTAAAACAGCAATCTGCATTTTGTATTTTACTACAAGGTTTTCTTTTGATGTTTCCTTTGATCTTCCAAAACAGCACTTTACAGAATACTGTGAAAATGTTTATTGTATAAACTCAAGTATAAGCCGAGTTTTTCAGCCCTTTTTTAGGGCTGAAAAAGCCTGCCCCGGCTTATATTCGAGTGAAGGTTCTGGCTGGCTTATATTCGGGTGGCTTATACTCGAGTCTATAGGTAATCAGAGTTGGACAGCCTTATCTTATTAAAGTCTTATTTTTATCTTAAATTACAGCTTTATGTAAATATTCAAAAACATTTCACCTAATGATGCCTCAATTAATGCCATTTTATTGGTATCTAGTTTTATTTTTATTTTTGAAATTTACCAGTAGCTGCTGCATTTCCAACCCTCTTCTTATACGAGGGTTGAATGAAAAGTAATGCCTCCACCTTGGTAACTCCTCAACAGATGGCAGTATGCAGATGGTATGCAGCAGGTACTGGCTTGTTCAGTAGACTCTCCTCTACAGTTCCATTTGGTGGGAAGCCTTAGCACCGAAAGGTTGTGTTGTTAAAATGCAAAGTATGGAACGCTGCTCAGACAGTCGGTCAATGTGACTTAAGCAATGTGCAGTCACTGAATTCTTGACAGCAGAAGGTGTCACCCCAAAGGAGATTCATCAGAATGCAAGCTGTTTATGGTGATTGTGTTGATGTGAGTGCTGTGCATCGTTGGGTGAGTAAGTTTAAAGATGTTGAGATGGGAACATCTGGCTTGCGTGGCAAACTACCAATATCCGCTGGATAATGGAGGAAGCCAGGGAGTTTCAGAAAAACATCTATTTCTGCTTTATTGACTATTCTAAAGCCTTAAACTGTGTGGCTCATAATAAACTGTGGCATGTTCTTGGTGGTATGGGGATAACAAGTCACCTTGTCTATCTCCTGAGAAATCTGTATAAAGACCAAGTAGCCACAGTAAGAACAGACCATGGAACAACAGACTGGTTCAGGATTGGGAAAGGAGTAATAATAATAATAATAATAAAAAAACTTTATTTATATGCCGCCCTATCTCCCGGATGGGACTCAGGGCGGTTTACAGTCATAAAAGCAACACAAACATTACATAACAACATAATACACATTATTAAACAAAGTAAAATAATACAATTATAACAATAAATCACACTTACATGACCAGATCAAGGGGACGGGAACCATAAAGGGAAATCTAATGCAATATATTCAGGCTCAGAAGTCGGCGGTAGTCCAATATAATTACTCAAAAACCTGCCGACACCACCAGGTCATCAGTTCCTTACGGAAATTGGATAATGTAGGGGATTGCCTGATCTCTTTTGGCAATGCATTCCAGAGCCGGGGGGCCACTGCCGAGAAGGCTTGTTCCCTCGTCCCCACCAGCCGCACTTGAGACGGTGGTAGGAGCGCGAGAAGAGCCTCCCCGGAAGATCTCAAGGTCCGCACTGGCTCATAGGAGGAGATGCGATCACGGAGATAGGTAGGGCCCAAGCCGTGTAGGGCTTTATAGGTCAAAACCTGCACTTTGAATTGGGCCCGGCAGTTTATCGGCAGCCAGTGGAGCTGCTTTAATAGGGGCATTGTGTGCTCCCTATAGCCGGCTCCCGTTAGAAATCTGGCTGCTGATCTTTGAACCAGTTGGAGTTTCCGGGCCGTCTTCAGGGGCAGCCCCACGTAGAGAGCATTGCAATAATCCAGTCTGGATGTAACTAAGGCATGGACCACCGTGGCCAAATCAGACTTCTCGAGGTATGGTCGCAGCTGGCGCACAAGTTTTAAATGTGCAAAGGCCCTCCCAGCCACCGCCGACACCTGGGCATCAAGCGCCAGAGATGAATCCAGGAGGACCCCCAGACTGCGGACCTGCGCCTTCAGGGGGAGTGCAACCCCGTCGAGCACAGGTTGCCACCCAATACCCCGATTGGTCCCACGACTGACCAGGAGGGCCTCTGTCTTGTCTGGATTAAGCTTCAACTTGTTAGCCCTCATCCAGTTCGACACAGCTGCCAGGCACCGGTTTAGGGTCTGAGCGGCTTCCTTGGAGTTTAGTGGAAAAGAGTAGTAGAGTTGAGTGTCATCTGCGTAGAGATGGCACCGAACTCCAAAACCCCGGATGACCTTTCCCAGCGGTTTCATGTAGATGTTGAAAAGCATGGGGGAGAGAATGGAACCTTGCGGGACCCCACAGGTCAAAGGCCAGGGGTCTGAGCAGGTGTCCTCCAGCTTCACTATCTGGGAACGACCCTCCAGGAAGGAGCGGAGCCACTGCAAAGCAATGCCCCCAAGACCCATTCCCGAGAGCCGCCCCAGAAGGATACCATGGTCGATGGTATCGAAAGCCGCTGAGATGTCCAGGAGAACCAGAAGGGATGCACTCCCCCTGTCTAGTTCTCTGCGGAGGTCATCCACCAAGGCGACCAAAGCCGTTTCAGCCCCATGACCAGGCCTGAAGCCAGACTGTGACGAATCCAGATAATCGGTCTCAACCAAGAATTCCTGGAGCTGAGAAGCAACCACTCTCTCCAGGACCTTGCCCAAAAATGGGAGGTTGGAGATTGGCCGGTAGTTGTTCAATAATAATGAATCTAAAGTCGCCTTCTTTAAAATGGGCCTCACAATTGCCCTTTTAAGGCAAGATGGAACATGCCCTTGCTGCAAAGAGGCATTGATGATACCCGAAAACCAATCAGCCAGCCCCCCACCGGCGAGTTTGATAAGCCAGGATGGGCAAGGATCTAGGATGCAAGTGGTCGCCCTCACCGCTCCAAGAACCTTGTCAACGTCATCAGGCTGAACAAGTTGAAACGAATCCAATAAAATCTGACAGACAGGTGCCTCGGTTACATCCCCTGGTTCTGCACTAATGTCAGTGTCCAAGTCGGAGCGAATTCGAGCAACTTTGTCTGCAAAATGATGTGCAAACTTGCCACATCGGGTTGTCAGGTGATCAGAAGGCCCCTCCTCCTCAGGGGGATGGAGGAGC